>NW_019154097.1:44619460-44993743 GCF_002288905.1 Enhydra lutris kenyoni
ACACACACACACACACACACACACACACACACACACACACACACACACATCTTTATTGTCATGCATCCCAGCTAGCCCTGGTTCATCTGGGAGTTGTGTGTGAACCCCTTACTCCGCCTGTCATGCATTCACCCAACAAACAGGACTTGCGTTCATCCCATGTACAAAATACAGTGCTAAGCACTGCAAGGCACAGACATAGGTAAGGCCTATTCCTTGCCCTTTGGGAGGTAATTAACAAACTAATAAATCATTCGACATTTTTCCATCTTGATAATCTTTCTTTCTTTCAGTCTGATCAGAGTCTGTCGGATCTAGCATTTCACAAATGCTATTAAGTCTATTTGGTTCAAAACAGCAGGACCTAACAGGCCCGTTAGGTCAAGCCTCCTTTGAATGATGTAATCCCATCTAATGAGTTTAAGCAAATGACAGGTCTGTTAAATCCCAATCAGTGATCAGGCTGGCTGTTTGCCGCTGAAGGTGGAAGGATAGGCAGAGAGGGAGATGTTTATGAAGTGCTTACAAAAGCTGTCCACAACCAGGCAATCTTGCTTTCTGGTTTGCTCTGGGTTTGAACAAGCCTTTGTTCCGATAACAAAAGAAGTCTTGAGATCATTACCGGAAGAAAGGCTCAGGGTATTGAATTCTGTATGTCTTTGGCTACCTGCTCAAACCCCTGTCCTCCTGGGAATACGCTGATGTCTGATGGCATCCTGACAATAAGAGTCCTTTGTTATTAATCAGCATTTCCAAAGCTGCTTCACATTCATAACCATATTTGATGCTCAGAACACCTCCGCAAGAGATGTCATGTCCTTATAACAATAAACGGGAAACAGGTACTCGAAGTGGAAGCAGATTTCTCACCTCTCTTTAGGAAGTGGTGGAGTCACGGTTGTGATCCAAGCTTTCCTCGGACTCTTGCCCTCCTCTGATGTCAGGCTCACTCGTGAACCAGGTCACTGTTTTCCCTCTTCAAAAAACGACAACTCTTGAATGGGATCCAGAGCAGAGAGCTCTTGTCAGGAATGGCACACACGCATTGTCATGCTGCCCTCGCCTCTCTCCAGGGTGGAGAGCACTAGTCAGCTTGGCCCCCTTCTCCAGAGAATCTAGTTGGAGCTTCAGAAGACATCTTAGATGGTGGGTCCCGACAGCCACCATGAACTGGACCCGAGCCCCTGAGCTTATTCCTGAAAGCATTTGAGCAGAGATTGATGCCCACCAGTCACTTAATGTTACAGGAAGGAATTTGTGCATTAAGTTGGAGGTTCAAGAGAGCAAGTGGTTTGCAGGCATGGTCATGCCATGGAATCTTCCGGTAGGCCTTCAGAAAGGTGTTCATTTATTAATTTTTAATTGAGATTATTGAGGTCCAGCCAAGACCTGGGCGGCCCAGGAACCCATCATTTATAAATTGTCCTGAGCTGACTTGGATGCAACAGGTCCATAAGTCACTGCTTGGGAACCGGACCAAAGGACCTGTAAGGTCACTTCTGAATTTGAAATCTGAATTTCATGACTTACCACAGCCTGGCACTGGGGATTTAATGCATCATGCATATGGCATCAAGGGCATGGAGTTTCTAAATCACATTGAAGACAATTAGCCAGAACAGGTGAGAGCACCAGCTAGCCTGCCATCCGCATATTAGTGGCAAATTAGACTCCCCACGTTAGCCGTGTTCTCGGCGATATTAGTGTTACAAGCCCTAATGTATTGTATTTTATACTTCGGAGAACTGGAAGAGAGTACTAATTACATGCAAGTTTCCCAAGATTTCAGCTGGGAGCATTTCACATGAAAGTTAATTGTTCTTTTGGGGTTTTACCACTGGTTTATCCAATTAACGCAGAGTTTGCCCATATATCATGGTTTTGCTTACAGAAGGGAAACCCTATTATTCACTTGGATAAAATGGGGCTGGATATCAGGGTATTTTGGAATCAGCCCAGTTGATTCCAGAACATGTGCACAACGGTATTCACCTGCTGCCTCCTGAGCTGGAATGAGGTTTGTTCTATGGGAGGACAATAGAAGTTGCCAGTGAAATACAGTGATTAAGAAATAAAAGGCCAAGCATATTTGCTTCCAAGGTTTTCCCCTTCCTGTCATCTCTAGAAACCTGGAAATGGCCTTAGATCAAGTGCAGGAATGGTACAAACAGTCCTTCTGTTGATATTGTGTATTATTCATTTCACAGGTTGTGTGAGTACTCAGTCTTTTCCCCTGCTTGCCCTTGTGGATTTGACCTATACTCTTTGGAGAACTTCAGACATCAGTGTGTGATATATATATATTTTTAATGGGCCCATTTGTTTCCCAGATAAACCAGTGGGTGTGGTTGAGGTTAAGTTTACCAGTCTTATGCCATCTCTGCTTGGCCCTGGTCAGAGACATGCATCTGCCCCAGCTCTCCTCTTTGGAAGCTCTGGAGATTCAACATGGTGTTGGCATTGGGAAGAGTTCCAAGTCATAAGCTCACAGGATCGGGATGTGGGGATCCATCCACTCAAGCAAAGTCTGAGTACAGAATCAGGAATAATATTCAGGGCAGTTACTCATGACAAGGGGGAGTCACCAAGAGCTATGGGCCAGGATGGGGCCAAGCGTTGAGAAGAGTGGAGGGTACTATTGGTATCTCATGACAAGAATATATGAGTTTTGGGGCACTTGGGTGGCTCGGTCAGTTGAGTGTCTGACACTTGATCTCAGCTCAGGTCTTGAGCTCAGGGTCGTGAGTTCAAGCCCTACATTGAGGTCTATGCTGGGTGTGGATCCTACTTTAAAAAAAAAATATCTGGTTGTTTGTGGAGAGTTGACTAGTTCTGGTGGGATTCCTTCTTGCCTGGGACTGTTCGAATTGGGGAGTTATCATTTAGTACCTAATAGCTCCAGGGAGTTCTAGGTGAGGTTGTGTGGTGAGAAAGGGGGAGGTTGACTTGCCGGTGATATCAGTCCTGGGAGCCTCAAGTTCTGCTTGGTTCATTCTGCTGAGGAAGGGTCAACTTCATTGCTGACTTGACTCCTTTTTGGCTGTCTACACCTCATAGCCGTAAAGATCTGCGACTCCACAGGTTACGTCTTGAGGTATCAGTGAGTGTGAGCGGAGCTCCTGAAAGGTGTGATGATAATTAAATCCTTGTTATTCAGCCCCAAATCTACCCTGTCCCCTGTTGTGCCATGCTGGCATGAGGATGAGGCCATACCGTGTTCTTTGGCGGCTGGCTCTATACTAGGCTCTGCCAGGAGAGGACTGCAGGGAGATTGGAAACCTGCGGGAGGAGTCATGCTGTCCGCTTCCTCCTCCTTGTTTTCCCATTGTTCCTGTCAGTGGCTTATCTTTCTAAAGGAATTACTGAGAAGTAACACCCTCCCAGGGCTCCTGCAAAGCCTGGAGGAACCCTACTGAGAGGTGACATCAATATTTGAGCTCTCAGAGGGAGCATTTATGCTTGGCATGGGCACAGAGCCAGCTATGAGCTCCCGCAGGACCTCTGCCATCAAACACTTCCTTCTGGGCCCCATGTGCATCTGGGATGTTGAGGTCAACTGCCACATGCCAGGGGTTAGAGGCCGTGCTGGTGGCATGAACATGGTCCTTCCCTTGTTGGTCATGGCAGTGCCCTCACTCAGTTATGAAAGCCATTAACTCGGGGTTAGCCTTAACCTTTCTTTATCCCACTAGCTCCATCTGCAAACCATCACTGGGTAATCCTAGCATAGACAAGCGGATACATGTGTGCCTGTCTGCTCAGGGCCACCATTCTTACCACAGATGGCCTCCCCAGGTCTTCCCACCCTTCTGACCATGGTTTCTCTCCAATCTTCAGGATTGCTTGTTTCGAGTTTTGACTCTAGAGTTGGTTCCATTTCTGTCCTTGTCCAGAGGATGAGAGGGAGAATACTGCTGTCTGGGTCTCTTTATGACTTGCTTTCTGCCCAGAGCCTACACCATCTTTTTTGATGAATTCCTCTGGGCTCTGCTTGATGTTTGGCTCATAGGGGAGTGTGGGGTCAGTTCCCCAAGAGATTCGATTCCACGAGGCAGAAGTTGACCTATTCTGAGGCTGAGAAGTGCCGAAGGCCAAAGGAAGGAGGGTCCCCTATGAGCTGCTCTGAGCCTGAGTGGGGGAGATGTGGGGCTCACTCAGCCTCAGATGAAGACGTACACAAGCTTCTCTTAGATACTCAGTCTCATGCAAGTGTGGTCATGAGTCGTGATTAATGACCTGTTGGTTTAGGGTGATTTTAGAGCGGGAGCAGTGGGGAGGAATCACCCAGAGTTCCTTGTAAATAGGTACTGCCTATTTTGAGATGAGGATGTTCTCACATTTCTTGGGCTTCTGGAAGCCTTCCATGCTCAGCTGTGGTTTGCATCCGTGATCAATAAATCCCATCATCCTCTTTGATATCAAAAAACAGGACAAGAAAGGGAAAGCCTGGATATCACGTAGGGTTAATTTTTCTTTTGAACAACGTTCTGTCCTTCTTCAGCAAAGAAAGGATCAGAATGGCTGGTGTTACTTATTTCTGGAGTCTGGGTAACCGTAGGACTTTCAGCAGAAGAGAAGTGTTTGCTGTTGCTTGCTATTTCTAAGTCCCCACTAAGAACTTGGTGATTGCCAACAAGGGCCGGCTGTTCATTATCAGACTGACGGAAAGCCAACTCTCACTGTGTGGCTGCCAGTGGGAGGGACAGACAGAGACAGCCAAAGAGAGGGACAGAGGAAGAAAGGGTGCTTTCTCCATCCTCAGAAAGGTTTTTCTTCCCTGTCTCGCAAGGAATGGGCATCAGGTGGCCGGGACAGCCCTAGATCTGCTCTCTGTTTTTGCTGTGACTTACCCGGAACCTTGCAATCCTTCTAACTCCCGACTCCAGAGAATGAGCTGGAAAGTACCAAGTGCAGATTGCATTTTGGAGATTCCGTTCTTGTCCCAGCTGTGGCCGTCTGATGAGGACCACGGTGCCTGATATGAACCCCCGTTTGCTCCCTAAAACCAGCTCACTCCAAAGACCTCTGTTGGGCTCACTTTCCGGGAGATTGGCTGGCTTTGCAAGACAAGGTGGTTTGTCCCACAGAAATGACAAAGGGAGCTCCACGGCGTCCCCGCTCACGTGCCAACAAGATGCGTGTCACTGTTTGGGAGCTGCCTGGCAGGGAGGTGGGGCTGATTGTGCAGGGAACCGTGACATTTTATGACTAGGGGGCCATTCATCTAGGCCCTTCACTTTATAACGGTGGCGAGGAAGTCCTGAGGAATCTGGCCAGCTAGATAATACCACACTGTTGTTGGCGACATGGCCAACAGCATCCGTAGCCGATCCCTCTATCTGAGGTGAGACTGTGGGGCTCAATCTAGAAATAAAAGGCAGGAGGTATCTCAAAACCATAGTCATTATTCTAAATCTGAAAATCGTGGGACCTAGGATTAGCTTACCTTCTAAGAGCATGCATTGTTTTTTATTATAAAATTATATATGTAAAATTATAATATGTAATATATAAATATATAAATATACATAAAATTATAATATATAATATTTAATATTTAATACACACGTATACACATATAATATGAATATACAAATATATAAAATTATAAATATAAATGTAATGTAATTATAATATCTTATAAAATTATGAATTATATTATAAATATTATAGTTATAAATTATATGTTATAATTTATAAAAATTATAAAATCCTTTATCCATTGTGAGACATTTTGAGGCAAAAGGAGCAATGGAAGGGTTTTATCGTTGAGAGAGAAACACTTCATACTTCAGTATCCGTCTTTCTGTTGTCAGTCCCTCCCATTTTAGGGGGCAGTGTCACCACTTAACAGAGGGCTTATGTGAGACCTAGAAGGACAAGGACGCCCAGAGAGCAAATTGTGGGATGAAGGCTAGAAACCGGGTCTCCTGGGTCCCCATCTGGTGTCCTTTCTACTCTGTCAGGCTGCATAGAGGCTTCCTAAGACTGTCCCCCAAGCACATGGGCCTCAGAACCTTCAGGGGGGCTTGGAAAGGTCATTTCAGGGAGGAGGCCCATGTACCTTCTGGAAGATGCCCAGCCTGCAGGATGATAGAGCTTTGCACGGTGCTGTGAAGGTCAGGTGCCCCCTCCCTTCCGTCTGCTCCTGCCTCGATGTTAGGCCAGGCCCCATGCCAGGCCGCCGGGCCAGCAGGGCTCACAAACCAGACCCAGTTCGTGCATTCACAGAGCTAACATTGAAGGGGGCAGAGCTCACTTGGCAGCGTGTATGTCTTTGTGTGTGAATGAGTGATATGCCTGATTCTTCTGGCACATTCCATTCCCTTCCCTGTGACCTACCTTTTTTCCCCACGTACCTGAGAGAACACAGCACGTACGGGGTCTGGGGTGGAGGGAGCCAGGTGGGGCGTTTGTGTGGACACTCTGGCCTTTTCTTTTCCATCCCTGGCTGAGAGAAAATGGAGAGGTGGGGGGAAGTTTGAAGCCACAAAAGTTTTTGTGATGATGACCTGGGTCAACGCTTTTGTTTCGCTGGTGAGAAAACCAAAGCCGCAGGCTCTCCCCTAAGTGACTCAGCTAGAGGGGTGGCATCAAGGATGGACCTAGAACCTGATGCCTCTTGACTTTTGTACAATTCTTTTAATTAGGGGAAGTTAATATGTTATGACTGGGCCATCCACGAAAGAGGCCAGGGAGCTGTGTCCTTGGATAATAACAGATCGTGCATATTGGGGGCGGGGTATCCTATGTGCGAGGTGCTATTCTCAAGATCTTACATTAAATCACTCATGTCTTCATAATACATGATGCGGCCACAGTCATTGCCATTTTGCAGACCGAAGACAGTGCATGGAGGCTTAAACCAGTCATACCGGTCAGGGGCAGAAGGATGAGAGGTGTAGTCCAGGGACCACGTCAACCAGTGTCAACCATGACATCGACCCTTTCTGGAGGTCAGCTCACAGCAGCAGATCGCCATCTTGGAACACTGCTTCTGGAGCACATGGACCCCAGATCCAGAGGAACTTGGTACCTCATGGCTTTAATGCATCCTCCCCTGTCAGGAGGCTGGGCATGGGAAGCCCCAAAGGCAGAGAGTGACTCTCACCCCAAGGTCACAGCGGTATCAAGATCAAAGTAGCACCAGGTCTCAGGAACTCCTACAAAATAATAAGAAAAAGACAACTTTGTAAAAGGGGAAGTCCAAGTAACCAACAGACAGGTCCAAAAGTGCTCACACTTATTAGTAAGCAGTGTGATTTTGCTAGATGCCCCCCCAGAATGGCTAAAATGTAAAGACGAAGTTTTGGCAAGGGTTGGGAGCTACTGAAACGTCACATGCATTGCTGGTGGGAATGTAGATTGGTTCAACCCCATTGGGTGTCCGCTTGGCAGTGTGTTCTAATATGATATTGGCACCCTCGATCATTTGGACCTTCTGTGTCTAGGTGTATTTGCAATCGAAATGCGTACCTACATTGGCATGGGCACAAAAATGCAGAACAACTTCCAAAGGTCAGGCAGAGAGAGAGGTGGGTTGTCTGCTCTGAATGGAGTCCCACTGGGCACTTTGAACACAGCAGGGAATGCCACGTGTGAATATGTCATGGCAGAATTGAGTGACAAGGAGCAGAGTCGGAAGAGGAGGGCCTCAAGTAGTGGCTGAGGAAGTCAGCGGGATGTAAGTGCTGGCTCATCCAGGGACAGGACTGTGAGCCCCAAGTTCTGTTTCTGTGTGGCCTCTGGATGGTACATGGAGCCCAGTATGGGTCCAGAGCACCTGCGGTAAGAGACAGAGAAGGAGAGGAGGAAGGAGGAACTGAACGCTAGACCTTTCCGGTGGGTCGCGTTGTGGGCATTGGGAGGGAAGAAATGTGGTTAGCGGAGACCAGACTCATGACTTTCTCTTTGCAAATACCCAGTACCTTAAGGATATTTCCTAGGTATGAATTTGAAATACGCCCAGTAAAGATAGGCTGAAGCTTCTCAAGAAGGGGAAGAGGAGGGAAGCCGCCAATAGACTGGCTGAAGGAAACCAGGCAGCCTTGCAGGTGACATGGTGACCTTGGTCATGGTGGCATCAGGCCCTAGGAAGGCGTCAACTCAAGTTCTCAGGGTTAGACTTCAGCCCTGGAGACCATTTTAAGGAGAGATACTAACACAAACAAAGCAACCCCAGAATCTTTGGATGTAACATTGGTATATGGTCCCTCCCCCACACAGGACTGAACTGATGTTGTTGAAAGTAGAGCTTTTCTGGTCAAACACTTAATCCGTACTTTCTACCAAGCAGTGTGCTCTCTCCTTGGGCGGGGTGGGGGAGGGGGGGGTCTGTCCCCAGTAAGACCTTGTGGTGTATCTAGGAACCAAGGGATCTCTGTGATCTTCCGTCTCCAGCCGTGAGTGGAATTTAGAAGGACGGTATTAGCTCCTGTTCTAAGACCACAGAATAGTGATAAGATAGCTGTTGTTGCCATCATGGGCTAAATGCTTACAATTTAATCACAAAATGTACAGCTCTAATGTGCTTGTCGGGCATCTTAGAATACTAGAAAATGCAGGGATTGCTAGAAGTAGGCAAAGTGGCTCAGTGGGTTAAGCCACTGCCTTCGGCTCAGGTCATGATGGTGGACTCCCGCGGGATCAGGTCTCACATCGGACTCCCTGCTCAGCAGGGAGTCTGCTTCTCCCCCTGACCTCTCTCCTCTCATGCTCTCTCTCTCTCTCAAATAAATAATATATTATATATATATATATATATACACATATAGATATATATGTATATATATATATATCTGAGCAGGCATGTGTGTGTGTGTGTGTGTGTGTGTGTGTGTGTGTGTGTCTCACGATGACTGGGGAGCATTACTGACACTTCTCGGGTAAGGCTAAGTGAGTCTAAGTGATTTGCAATTCTCTGTATAGTCCAGGAAAATGCAGAGTTTTGTTGCCTAAGTGTCATTCTATTGAGAACTCCGGGCATGACCGTAAATGCAGATATAGCTCGGGAATAAGGTACGATGCCCCTTCGTGCTGGCCTGATGAACCGACAAAGCAGCAGATAGATGGTCAGGTGGTGGCAGTCCTAATTTTTTGCAGTTTCTCTGCTGAAATCTACTTGATGCCTGAGACCAAGCCGTCCATAACTTTGTGCATCCATAGGGCTTGGCGAACTGTTGAAAAAGAAGTATGCTCACCAGCACATCTCCTGTCAGGTCAGGTGGGCCAATACTGCAGGGGTAGAATAGTTTTTATTTCTTATTCATATTTATTTATTTTTTAAAATATTTTATTTATTTATTTGAGAGAGAGATTGCGCAGAGGGAGGGACAGAGAGAATCCTCAAGCAGTCTCTCTGCTGAGTGCAGAGCCCGACTCTGGACTCGATCCCATGACCCATACTACTGGGACAGTTTTTAAAGATTGGATGCATCTGGGGCGCCTGGGTGGTTCAGTCATTAAGCATCTGCCTTCGGCTGAGGTCATGATCTCAGGGTCCTGGGATCGAGCCCCGCATCGGGCTCTCTGCTCAGCAGGGAGCCTGCTTCCCCCTCTCTCTCTGCCTGTGTCTCTGCCTGCTTGTGATCCCCCCCCTTCTCTGTCAAATAAATAAATAAAATCTTTAAAAAAATAAAGATCAGATGCCTCTGTACCACACGGAGGAGAAACGACAATAGTGCATAAAGTGCAAATGGACGAAGGAGATTTGCAGGGCCTCATAGTCTTAGAATTACCTTGTGTTAGGAAAAATAATGCTTCTTATCCCAGGACCTGCCCATCCTAATCCCTGGAACCCTCTTGTATCTTCTTTACACGGCAGAAGGAACTTTGCTGGTAGGACGAAGCTAGTAGTTTTGAGATGGGAGATTATCCTGAATTATTTGGGAAGGCCTGATGTAATCACAAGGATCCTTATGAGAGGGAGACAGAGAGTCAGAGTCAGAGATGGGAAGATGTTTTGCCGTGAATGTCAAAGATGGAAGAAGGGGCGGTGGCCTGAGGAAGGCAGGCAGCCTCCAGAAGCTGGGAAAGGGAAGGAAGCGGATTGTTTCCTAGAACCTCCAGAGGAAATGCTGCCTTACCAAGCCACGTAGACGTCTGGATTCTAGAAGTGTAAGAAAACACATTTGCATTGTTTAAGCCAGCATGTTTGTGGTCATTTGTTACAGCAGCGATACAGCACTAATACATACAAAAAAAACATGAGTTCAAGAAAAGTTGGGTTGCTCAAGGTCATGCAGTGGGTTCAGGGCAAGATCAGTGAAACAAACAGGGTCTGTTGATCATGCCTCAGAGCTCTGCTCTCCCACCAAACACTGTTATGTGAACCTGAGGTTGGAACCCCGGTCACAGCCAACCAGGGCACATCCCGTCATGTCATGCAAGGGAAAGCCAATTCAATGCCTCCCCTCTCCCTGAATTTCTCTTTGCTTTCCCCAAGAGCAGTGACCATGACCAGTGCATCCCCAGAACTTGGCACTTGGTGGCATCAGCAAGACAATGCTGGGGGGACGGTTTGGCTCACAGCTGTAGCCATCCTACCTCATCTGGGTCTTTCTGGAGCAGGAGTCTGAAGGGAGATACAGCCCCTAGCCCTGCCTGTGCCCTTTGGGTCACTACACAGGTCTGTAGGGCATATTCTTGGTTGAATTTGACTTCCAGGATATTTTATGTTTAGTGTGGATGGCCTGGGAGTGCAGAGAGAGATTTTTCAGAGGAAAGTTTTCTTAGTTTGCCTGATCTGAACCTTTTCTGTTTCCTCTTCTCTGTGCATTGGAAGCTTCAGCTGATTCAGTAGAGCCTGGAAGTTACGTGGCTTAATAACAAATTTTTTTTATTTCATTTTTTTATTTTTTTAATTTTCATTTTTTCAAGAAATGGAAACCAGGAAGAAGAGAGTCCTGGGTTAGTTGGCCGCTCACTTCATCTTCAGGAAGTTGGTTCCTTCTAGTTTCTCTTCCTGTCATCCTTAGCACATGGTTCCTCATCTTCAGAATCACATCACGACCCACAAGGGCCATTAGAGACCCAGCCACCCCCTAGGCTGAGGCCACATTAGCGCAGGGGGGCACACGCGTGCCCTCAGCTGTCCATCCCCATCGAAGGAACACTCCTGGATATCCTGCTCAGTAATTTCGACTTACTGTCATGATCAGCGCTTAGTGCCGGAGCTGTTCCTCGCTGTGAGCAAAGCTGGAATATTGAGGTTCCGTTACGGAGCAGAAGAGAAGCATGGATGCTGGCTAGGCCACCAAGGAGGGTCCCCTTTTGTGCCTGCATCTGCCCCCGGTGGGTTTAGAGCCCAAACTGTCCCTAAGGCTCTTCGGGTCCCACCCCCCATCCCCAGCCTCCACTACTGGAGGCCTCCACTAAAGGCCTGAGGGTTTAAATGATCCACTCCTTACCTACGAGGACCCCATGGAAGAGCAGGTTGGGAGAGTTATTCAGATGTTGCTGGTGCAGGGCTACCTTAGCTTATGAACAGACCCCAACCGTGTCCAGTCCCCACGCTCCTGGAACAAAGAGAAGGTTAAAGGCATCTCATCGCCCTTTTGTGTTCTGGAAAACAGCTACTGCAAGGCAACACCCTTGTCTGCATGCCTTGGAGAGGACTCACAGGTGCCCCCATTGTTTACCCACAACGGGGCCAGACACCGACCCTCCAAACCCCCATTCTTCACCTCGTAAATGATTAGCAGAACTGTTCGGTTCCCACCGATCAGTTGGAACAGAATGCTTGTTCCCTGAACTTTGGTTCAGCTTCTCTTCCCAATCCCCGCACCCCCACCCAGGGCCCTGACCGTTGGCCCGCCCTCCACCAGAGCCAGCGGATAGGCCCTCCTTGCAAAGAGGCTCACCTCAGGGTCCAACATTCCCAGATTCCCGTCCACAATCAGGCCATCTCTTGACTCCACTTCCCCACACCTGGTTCTTTCTTGCCCTGCTTACCATCTCTGATCTCTTGCGGCCCCTAATTTGTACATCAAACTTGGTCACAGGCACGTATGCGTAGGAGAAACCACAGTATTGGTAGGGTTCGCATTGGGCAGTCACTGATGTCATCTGCCAGAATCTTCTTCCATACGATGGCCATGCCCCACCCCCAGTCTGCAGGGGTTCCTCCAGCAGGTGCGTGAGGGTACTCTGGACAGGGCAGGCAATCCCCAAGCCCCGGAGTAGTGCTCCTTTGCTCATGATCACTCCTGTCCCTCTCTAGAGAAGAAAACCCCTTTCTGCCTAACTCTGAGTGGCTTACAAATTTTGTGATCTGTGTCCCCCCATCCCCTGCCACCCTAATATCTGTGCTTTGCAATAATCCTTGTGAGTGACAGGCTCTCTTTACTAAGTCCAGATTTGATTTGATTTGGTAGCCCTAAGCATCAGGGCACCGGACAGGCACCGAGGATGCTCGTGGACGAGAAGGCTGGAGGCTATCGCCAAGTAAGGCTGACTCCCTGCTCTCCCGAGCAGCTTGGGTTCTGTGCACCTGCTGTCCTTACGGACTCATGGGAGAGGGAGGGGAAGTCAGCAGGAGGACCTTGAAGAGCCCCGTAGTCACCAGTAACTCTAAGCACACTGCCACTCTGTGGCATAAAGGGTACAATAGGGCTTGTCCTCAGAATGCCTGGGTGCCTCTGGGTTAAGCAGGATAAACAGGTTTCTTCCTCCTCGCAGGGTTTTTCACAGTTGCCTTGCGAGCCTCTCAAGAATAGGATCCGGTGTACACGGCTTGGCCCAATTACTTGACCGTGGAATGCTTTTATTAACCAAGCACCTAGGCACATCATGTGGAACGGTTTGGGAAATGCATTTCAAAGCTTCTCGTACCTTCTTGGGCAGTTGCCTAATGCACCGTGCAGAAGACAAGCTTGCCTCTGAGCGATCGCGGGGACGGGGGATTGACGCGTCGGGAGCCGGTAGCCGATGGTGCTGGTCAGGCATTCTCTCTCTTTAAGCGTGAGGTGTGCTAAGTAGCCTTTATCCTGGGGGGAAACACACGAAATGGGTCAGATTTCCCAACAGGAAGACGCTGTGTTGGAGACACATTTGATTTATGACAGCTTCCGCTGTGACCTTGTCTTTCCCGTTTGCAAAGCAATGTCACCAGGGTATTTGACTAATGCACGGTTGTGAATTTTTCATGGCGAGGCACGTACTTGTGCTATTGGCCTCCTGGGCAAGGAAGAAAGCATGGCGTGTCAAGAGCTACATAAATTGTTAGGTAAATCTTCATTCCCCCCAGACCACCCCGCAACGACCCATTATTCGTGTCCCACTCAACCGTTCATTCATTTACAAACACTTATCGAGCAACTTCCATTTCTAAGTACAGTGGGGGATACAAGGATGTATAAAGCAATGTGGGGACATAACTGTTCGGGTAGCAGGTGTGAACGTGGACAGGCTAAAGAGGGTTTCAGGTGGGAGTCCCTCTTTGGAGCACGTAGGCTGTGTCCCCACTGTGCGATCAACACGCTTATCTTGTAAAAATACATATTCTGTGTCCTTGAGGGTCACCCTGAGGGATCAAATACCACATGTCTTGTTGGGTTCAAATCCCAGCTGTGGGATCTGAGGCGAGTTTCCTGAGGCTTTGGGACTTCATCCCCTTTTCTGCAGAAGAGGGAGATTGGAACAGATAGTTCTTCAGGTTTTTCCAGCTCAGAACAATCTAGAGATAAAAATACACCCACACGTTCAAGACAGAAGGTACGCACGTGGTACAATGTGTACGTATGTGTACACATACCTACATAGACAGATGCACGTATCTTTATGTATTTATTTAAAGATTTATTTATTTATTTATTCCAGAGACAGAGCGAGTGGGAGCCAGGGAAGGGGCAGAGGGAGAGGGAGGCAAGCAGACTCTGTGCCGAGTGGAGAGCCCCACACAGGGTTCGATCCCAGGACCCGGACAGAGATCATAAACTGAAGCGAAGACAAGAGTCAGACACGGACTCACGGAGCTCCCAGGCACCCCCACAAATACATACACATTTGAAATGGACATGGTAGGGCACTTGGGTGGCTCAGTCGGTGAAGCGTCTGCCTTCAGCTTAGGTGATGATCCCAGGATCCTGGGTGTGAGCCCCGCATTGGGTTCCCTGCTCAGAGGGGAGCCTGCTTCTCCCTCTCCCTCTGCTGCTCCCCCTGCTTGTGCTCTCTCTCTCAATCTGTGTCAAATAAATAAATAAAATCTTTTTTTTTTCTAAGATTTTTTTTAAAATTTATTTGACAGAGAGGGAGACAATAAGAGCAGGGACTCCTGATATGTACCCCCATACCTCACCGCCATCCCATAGCATTGTGGGAGCAGGTGCCACTGCTCCTTCTGTTTCATGTACGGCGGGGTGGGGGATGGGACTCAGAGAGGTTATCTGTCCAATGGCATGTGGCTTGGGAACCCACTATGCTCTCTGCCTCCCCGTGGCCTATGCAACCAAGGGCCCATGAGGCTGGTTGACCCTGCAATTCCTCTCCGCTCACCACCAGTTTAGAGAAGTTAAGACACACTTCATTCGTCAGTCGGGAGACTGATGATTTCCTCCCCGTCCTCTGGGTGCACTTGTCCCTGTCACCGTTGGGTGCCCTCCAACTCCCGACATGAATTTCAGACAGATTTCTTTCCTGGCTTCTATGAGCATCTGGAAAAGAAGGCTTTTGGCCAGCGTACAGCTAATGCCTAGTGCAGACCTGTTAACTGTCTTCTGGCCCTAACCAGCCCCTGCCAATAATAGCTGTAAGGGATTCAGATGGGGGGGAAAGACCCCTGTTGTGGGAGAGGGTCATTCGCCCCTGGGAAACCGCACTGTCTCTCGCCCTCAGGGTTTTCGCCTCAAAAGGTATCTCTCAAAACATTTTTTTCCCCCTCTCTGTCTCTGTACTGAGGTGGTGGTGCCATTTGCTTGTTTTGTTTTCCCCCCCTTCCCTCAGGAATAGAAACTTGAATTGCTTTGTGTAGAAAACCAAATTATTGAATTAGAGCAAAAAAAAAAAAAAAGAGAGATCTATTACTCCTTCAGAATGAAGACAGATGTACAGCTTGTGGTATAATGCATCAATTTGAGTAGTAAATACAGAAAACAGAAATGATATTTATATAGAGAAAAGGAATAAAGATATCACATGGCCCCAGAGAAGAACCCACACGAAGAAGGCGGGCTGGATTGTACAACTGACAGAGTTAATCCTGGGGGCGAGGCCAGGCCCACGCAGGGGTGTGGTGGGTGGATTTCTACACGCTAGGAATGGAGATTGGAGATTGTCCGCTCCCATCAACCACACTGTTGCCTCAGGGCCAGGAATTCAGCTCTGGAAAACTTACTTCTGTGGACAAGTGTTGCTACTTAAAACAAGAAACAAAAATGAAAACAAACAAACAAAAACAACACACAAAAAACGAACAAACAAAAACAAATAGTAATGCCTAAATTTACCTAGCACTTAGACAGAAGGATTTTACACATCTTTCATCTAATCTTTACAAGACACTTATGAAGTGCATACTGATATTACCACTGCTATTTTAGAGATGGGGAAAATGCACAGAGAAGTGAAGTAACTTGTCCAAGGTCACACAGAAAATAATGCCATAACTCCAGTGCTGTAATGCTTCTCCTCATTCCTGGGAGGGTCGGCCGGTCGATGGGCATTTGCTTCGCAGAGACAGGAGGGGCCTCTCCAGGTGTGCTGGGAGTGGGGCAGGGTCCCTGAATGCTGTAGGAAAGTGATGATGAGGGCCACTGTGAACTAACTTCTCCAAGTTCACCATATCGGCTGGGGTCGTGTGTTTGGATGCCAGGTCCAGAGGGAAATTGATTTTGGAAGACAGTTGGGAGGACGGACAGCTGATCTGCGACATCATGGCTGCAAAGTAGCCACAGTCTGACCACTGTGTGTCAGGGACAGAACGCCTCGGAGTCTGCAGGCCATGCATTTTCTTTTAGAACTGGGTGTTGTCTGGTGTCCATGAAAGGAAGGGAAGAGCATTGCTGGGATGGGGTGGGGACCCTTGCACTTGGGTCTCAGGTCCTGGGAAGGAAAAGACTTCAAGAGTCTCGAGGCGCCTGGGTGGCTCAGTGGGTTAAGCCTCTGCCTTCAGCTCAGATCATGATCTCAGGGTCCTGGGATCGAGCCCCCTCTCTCTCTGCCTGCCTCTCTGCCTACTTGTGATCTCTCTCTGTCAAATAAATAAAAGCTTTAAAAAAATAGTCTCTGTTGGCCACAGGAACGTGTCATCACACTCAGAACCAACTAGCCTCGGCAGGAAGCCCCAGTGGGCGGAGCGTGGGCTCTGCCTGCAGATGAGGGGGCTTCCTCCTGTGTTCTTGTGCTGACCCTCACCACCTGCTGTACAGAGGACTCTGCTGCCTTGTCCTGCAAACACCAGATTGCTCAAGACCAGGTTAAATAAACAAGACCTTTGTCTCATTCCCTTCCTGGATGGTGCCCTGCCCTGCAGAGCTCCTCTGGCCACCTTCTTCTGGATGTCACGTTCCGTCTTCCTGAAGCTTCTCTCTCCATAGGGATGGAACGATTCTGTACCACCTCCCCTTGGGGAAATGTACCTTCCAAGTGGACAGTTTCTTCTTCCAAGTGGACAAATGCCTTCCAAGTGGACAATTTCTAAAGGAAAACCAAAGCGGTCTCTGCTGATAGGATAGACCTCAGGATGATTCTACAGTGGCCTTCTGGACACCCCGTGGGTTTGTGTCCAGCACCTTATCGGGTTAATTAGTAGGAGTCCTGAGCCTTGTAGGAGGGATGTCATCTACCCATGCACACATTGCTGATAGCGCTACAGAGGGTTGATTTCAAGGTTAGCTGCTGAGTTGGGTCATCCCATTATGAACTCCTTGGAGGAAGGAATTATGTCTTCAGGTCTTTGCTAGGTAGAGATAATACACTATCTTGCCCTTAGCAGATGTTCCTAATAAGTAATTTCGTGTCAACTTTTCATAAATGTGTCAAGTGCCAGCCGGCAAGGAAGGGCAGCATGTGACAACATCCTCTGGAGGAAAGGAATGGACCCAAGCATGACCCCAAAGGGAGAGGAGAAGCCGGGATAGACAAGCGTGTCCCAGATGGGAGGAAGCGGCAGGATCTCTGAGTGTGAAGGGCGGTGAGCTCTGAGTGGACCAGTCTGGCTGGAGAAGAGGCTTTCAGAGGGAATCGCTGGAAATACGTTTGAATATAGAATTTAGGGCTAGGTTTTCCAGGCCCTTTGGTTTACGCTTATCTTAGAGATGATAAGTAATTAATTTTAAGTATGAAAGTGATAAAAGTAGTATCTTTTAGGAAGTCGGGGAGAGACGGATCAATCCTTGGAGAGCCTCTATTTTTTTCCAGATCAAAGCCTTTTCTTGAAAAAATGCCAGCCTGTCTTTGCTCTCTGTGCCTCTGTCTGTCTGTCTGTCTGTATCTGGAAAGGAAACCGGTGCTGGCAGCCCATACAGGGTTTACTGAACAAAACCAAGGGATAGAGCTGAAGGCTGAGCAGGGAGGAGCTTCTGTGAGTGATGGCTCTTGGGGAACTGAGCCCTCCTGCTGTCTGTCATCCTCCTCTGAAGCCCCGTGAGGATGCTCTTGAACTTGACCCTTCACAGGGCACGCGATGCCTATGGTCGTCTGGGGCGATGAACCTGCAGCCTCTCAGTTACTGAGGAGGACAGTCTGATCCTGCCTCTTCGGGAGACACAGTCACCCCGTTTCTTTCTGGGAAAGGCGATCACAGAGTCTGGGAAGAGCCAACCTGCTGGGTTGGCTCTTCATGGTTCCCTTGACATTTTTGGGTCATCTCCGGTGACGCGTGTTTTCTCTCTCCAAATGTGTGAGAGCACAGACGGCATTTTGTATAAAGGAGGGCTCTTCAACATAGCTGATTTGCCGCAGGTTCCGGGATGTATATGGCCCTTCCCATATCCCTTACGAATTGGGCTTAGACATCCCCAGGAATGGCGACGTCTCTAAATCGCCCACGTCCCCGATGATCACCATCGCTTTATTTCAGCGGAGCACTTACTCTGTTCTAAGCACCGTGCGTAGCCCCTGCTGTGTTGTACCGCATTTATTTCTCCTGGTCTTGCATTGGGTCTGTAATTGCATTTATAGAAGGGAAGCTGGGCTCAGGGACACCAGGCCAGTAAGTGGCAAAGTCTGAACTCAAACTCAGATCCCACAGGGATTTTGGGCCGTAACTCCCGTCTGCCCGCTGACCACCACCTCCGCCAACCTTGACTGCACATGTTCTTGTCTCTGACTTGGCTCCTTGGCCCCCTCTGTGACCCCACCACATCCCTGAGTCTGAGGACAGCCCTGGAGGGCTGCTGAGATCAGTTAGGATGAGAGAGAATCAAGGCATAGAGCGAGAAGGACTGACATATGCAGAACATAGGAAAAGTGAAATAGTAAGAACCTGCCCTGTTAGTGCCTTCTTGTTCCAGCTGCCTCACATAGTCACCAGGGCACAATGGTAGAATAAAGGTGTGCCTCAGAGTAACCGAGGCTCTCAAGGCAGACGTGGACGAGGGTTTTAAATGATGTGCCAAACAAATGACCGCTCTTTTGTTCGCTGTGAAGTGAATTGGTCCCCACGTGCCCGAAGACGCACTCAGCCCTCTCGTTTTCTGGTCGCCGTTGGGAGAGTGTTGCCACCACCTGCTGGGAGCGGGCAGCGGCGTGCCTTCTCTCTGACTCCCCTGGCTTGGACAGCGGGGACAGAGGAGCTAAGGACAGGGCCAGCTCAGAGGGAGAAAGGCGTTGATAGACGCCTTCCCTCCTACTGGTTTTCAGTAGCGTGACCACCCCCACCAATTGCCTCTTGCAATGACGTATTTTTGCATATGGTGGCTTCTGTGTCAACAGCGAGTTGTACCTGTCGGGCCAACGCCAGAGAAACGGACTATCTCATCAGTAACGTGTTCAGAACCCGGCTCTGGTGCCAGAAAACCCTTTTTATATGTGGGCTCACCAGGAAGCTGTCCAAACACAGTGTGATTAATCTGGGCTGCCAGAGAGAAGAGAGAGGGCTTGAGCCACAGGACATGACAACAGGCAGCGGGACTGTCATCTGACCCATGCCGGTGATTGTCCCGTAAGATTCAGATGTGAGTGAAGCCATGCCCGGGCCCTTACCAATGAGGGCATCCTGATGCCCAGCTAGCTTGGAATTCTGGAGAAATCCTGATCAAAAGCCCTTTCCTAGGGAAACGGCAGCCTACCTTCTAAGCAGAGGGACTACATGGGGCCTTCCTGAAAATTTTCCCTGCAGCCCAGAATTTAAAGTCTCGCTGGTACTGAACATAACATTAGACTATGAAGTTATGAGAAGCGCTCCCGCGCCCCAGGCAGAAATCAGTCTGCTTTCATTGCTCTTGTCAGTCCTTGGGGTCTAAAGTGAGTCATTGCTTAAGAACTGAGAAACGAGGGAAATAAGGATGCCTTCTGAGCGTTAAACTTTAATATGGATACATAATAGATCAGAGCAGAACACTGCAAAGTCACCTTAAAGAGACAGGAAGAGTAGACAGCCACCTTATTACGACTCTTCAAGTGTACAAAGAAAGACCTTGGCCATCCACGGAGTCCTGGCAGGAATGTAAGGTGTCTGCAGGGGAAGGGACCCTCAGCCAAGGTCTCTAAGTGTTTCCGGTGCTGGAGGCAGCGGGCGACCATATACAGGGGGTGGATGTGGGATTTGTGGCTCCCCAGCTCCAGACGTTTCCGTCCCATGGCTAAGGTCAACTCTGCTTGATTTTGGGGCTCTCAAACTTCAGTCCAGCTAACGAGTTCTTAGTTCTGAGGATTATATGCTTCTCCAACACTCTTTTTTTTTTTTGTCTCACGTGGAAGCTGTACATTTTCTCACTGTGACTTGGGCAACTGTTATGTCTAGTTTTAGACATCAGGCCTGTAAGTTTGATTAATGTGATTCTCCCCCTGATAGCGGAGTCTGCTTTCCATGAGTTGGAAATAACACATTTCTGGGTAGCAGGGAAAGAGGGCAGGAGAAGCAGAGTCGTAGATGGTGGTGTATTAAGTAACGTCAGGATGGGGCCACATTGTAAGGGTAGTTCCTCGAGGAGAGCCGTCTTGACATCTATAGTGTGGAACATGTCCCAGCTTCATTCCATTGAGGCCAAGAACGGAACATTGTTTTCCTTTTAAGACACTGCGTGATAGGCCTACACCCATAGGTACTCCTTGAAGTGTCAGCTGTGACGAAATGTATATAAAAATGCTAAAGAACAAGGGCACCTGTGTGGCTCAGTCCGTTGAGCATCCGACTCTTGATTTTGGCTGAAGTAGTGATCTCAGGGTCCTGAGATCAAGACCCACGTTGTGTTCTATGCTCAATGTGGAGTCTGCTTCTCTCTCTCTCTGCCTCTGCCCCTCCTGCCTCTCTCTCTCTCTCTCAAATATAAATAAAATCTTTAAAATAATGCCAATGAACATAAATCAATGTGTAGACATGAGTTAAGACTGCTCGGTGCCGTCTGGGGGGGGTAGATGAAGGCAGACACAGACAGAATTTTCTTTCTTTCTTTCTTTCTTTTTTTTAAAGATTTTATTTATTCATTTGAGAGAGAGAGAGAGAGAGAGAGAGTGTGTGTGTGTGTGTGTGTGTGTGTGTGTACAAGTGCAGGACCAGAGGGAGAGGTAGAAGGAAAGGCAGAAGCAGATTCCCTGTTGAGCAGGGACCCCAATGTGGAGCTCGATCCCAGGACCCTGGGATCATGATCCAAGCCAAAGGCACACGCTTAACCCACTGAGCCACCCAGGTGCCCCACAGAGAGAATTTTCATCCTGGACTGATGGATGCATTCCTAGAGGCAGTTCTGCCTCATTTAACTTACCCTGGATGGACAAGAGAGATTTAAAAATAAAAACTGCCAAACCTTAAATTCTGTGGTTCAGCGGTTCTGTTCTGTGGCAAACAGTGAAAAGTTCTACACTAGACCAGAATAAAACGGTCCTTCATGTTATGAAAATTAGACCGTTTGCTCTTCCCACAACCATCTTCTTGTTCAAACAGCAGCCGCTTCCGCTGTCCAGGGCTAGCGCCATGGTTCCGTGCGGTCGTCAAGAACCAAGTATTTTTGCCTAGCTCTCTTCCGTGGGTGATCCCCTCTAAGGCTCTGACACGGCCCCTGCATGTCCCCTCCCGATCTACTTTCCCGAGCACGGTCCAGGTAGGAAGAAGGAAGAAGGGTGAGATGAGATTCTGTGTTCTAGCTGAGTGAGCCCCTGTAATGAGCTTTCCAGAAAGTTCCCTTCAGCACTTATTTCTTGTTAGCTAGAATGGTGTCACATGGTTATTTTTATCTGCAAGAGGGTCTGGAAAGTGTATGTTTTTATTTTTATTTTTATTTTTTTTTGAGAGCGAGAGTGCATGAGTGGGGGAGGGGCAGAGGGAGAGGGAGACAGAGAATCTCAAGCAGGCTCAGTATGGCGCCTGATGCAGGGCCTGATCTCAGGACCCTCAGATCATGAACTGAGCCAAAATCAAGAGTCAGACCCCCAACCGACTGAGCCACCCAGGCACCCCAAAAGATAAGCACAAAGTAGCTAGTTTCCTGAAGCATGGAAAGAGGGGTTGGCAGGTTGGTAATGGGAAGATGACCATCAAGCCAGAGACCTGGGACTCCTTCTGGACTCCTCCCTCACTCTCTCCATCCAAGAATTCCCACCAACACTCCCAACATGTCACTCACCAGTGTCCCCTCCTATCCATTCCTGCCATGCTAACCTTAGCTCAGGCCCCAGTGTATTCCCACTGTAGTGCGTAAGGATTTCTACCTATTCCTCTGCACTCAGACGGCTGCTCAGGTCTGCACTCGTCTGCTCTTAGCTCTTCGGTGGCTCCCCGTTGCCCTCAGAGTGAAACCCAAGCTTCTCGTGCTCAGGTTTCTTCAAACTCTGTACTTTGTGTCTCTGCCTTCTCCTCCTTCTTTTCCTCTCCCTGCTCATGGTGTTTCCACAGCAGTGAAGAGATCATGGGCTCCTGATCATCCTGGACTCCTCTCTTTCTCCCACATCCCATATTGATCCCTCCATATATCCACCACCTTCAAAATACATGCAGAAGGGGACCCCGTCTCGGTGGTAATTCTTGATGAATGAGTGGGTGAATGTCAGCATGACGTGTTGATGGACACTTACACGTCCTTTTTTCCTGTGGTTCGATGTTTTCCCCTAGAAACATTGAAAGCCTTGGGGATTACTAGAAGTTTAAGACTTGGAAAGGAGGGCGCCTGTGTGGCTCAGTCCATTGGGTATCTGTCTTTGGCTCAGGTCATGATCCCAGGGTCCTGGGATTGAGCCCTGCGTTGGGCTCCCCACGAGGGGGAACCTGCTTCTCCCTCTAGCTCTGCCTCCTACTTCCCCTGCTTGTACTCTCTCTCTCTCTCTCTCTCTCTGTGCCAAATAAATAAATCTTAAAAAAAAAAAAAAAAAACTTGGAAAGGAGACAAGGACAGGAGTGAGGATTGTCTTCAATAATAAAAATGTTTGGATGCTTCTTTTCAGGTCATTGTTTTGTTCTGGTCCCCAAAGGAGACAGGGCAGGACAGTTAATAAATTATGACAGGGAAACACTGGAGTCAGGCTATCTGCTTTCAAATCCTGGTTCTTTTGTGGTCTTGGACGTGTTCCTTTGTTTATCTGTGCCTCAGTTTCCTCAAATGTGAGGTGCTGGTGACAGCTGTGTTTCTGTCCTAGGGTTGTCCTGAGTCAAAATCGTAAGTAAAAAACAAAAACCAAAAACGAAACCCCTCCAAAACAAAAAAAACCCACCACCACAACAAAACAATTAAAAAAAGAAAAAAGCAGTCCATAAATGCCAGCCAGGAGTAGTGATGGTGGGACTAGCAGCAGCAGGCGCAGCCATGGTAAATAGTACGGACAGTGTGATATTTATTTTTTTAAATTTTTTAAAAGATTTTATTATTTATTAGAGAGAGAGAGAGAGAGCACAAGCAGGGGAACTGCAGAGGCAGATAGAGAAGCAGGCTCCCCACTGAGCAGAGAGCCCGATGCGGGGCTCGATCCCAGGACCTTGGGATCACAACCTGAGCCCAAGGCAGAGGCTTAACCGACTGAGCCACCCAGGCACACCCCCCACCCCAGTGCATTTCTAACCCTGCATTTCTAACATTTCTAACCTTGCCCGGTTTGGCCTCAATCAGAAACTGTGTCATTAAATGTTGAGACTAAAATGGATTTTCTTCATTGGCACCACTTGCCAACATCAGAGGAAGAACTTCGGGCACCTGTGGTGTTTTGCTGCTCATTTCAAGAGCATGAATACTTCCTTGAAGATTTATTTATTTATGAGAGAGAGAGAGAACGAGTGGGAGGTGGTGAATAGCCAGTATTTGTCTCTCGTAATCCGTTCTTTTCTCTTCGCAGGAGAGGCCAGAACTTTCTTTAGAAACTTGTTAAAAATACTGATTTGTAGGTCCCACCCTAGGCCCAGTGTGCCAGATATCCTGGGGGTGCGGCTCTGCCCCAGATGGACTGAATAGGAAGACCACACTGTAATAGTGTGTCCTGGTGATTCATGGGGGCATTAGCATTCAGAAACACTGATCTGGGCACTGGTTCTCAAGCTTGCCTGAAAACTGGAATTACCTGTGAGCTTGAAAATCCACTGCCAGCTAGGACTCACTCCCAGTGTGGAGCAAATGATCTGGGGGACAGCCTAGGTACTTGGAGGTTCTTAAGTGCCCCTCCTCACCCCCCTCAAAGCACTGTCTCAGGGAACTCTAGAATGTAGCAAAGTTCGAGAATCACTGAGCTGGGGCAGGGTTCTCCAAGTGTGGTTCCTGGCCCAGGAGCACTGGTCTCGGGAGCGGGGGTAGGAGGGTAGGAGGGGCTTGCTAGAAATGTAAATTCCTGAGGCCCACCCCAGACCCACAGAATCAGAAACAGAAGGGCTGGAGCCAGCAAGCTGTGATTTACCAAGTCCTCCCAAGTGATCCAGGCTGAGATCTGAGAACCATGATCGAGGGCCCCCAAGCTCTGTCTGTAGCTGGCAGGTGACTCTGGGGATCGCTAGGATGATGAACTGTTCCTGTTTGCCAGAGACGAAAAGATTTCCCAGGACACGGTGCTAAAATCAGGACAGTCCTGGCCAGACTGGGGTGGTTGGTCCACCCCAATCAAGGACGAGTCCATTTTTATGGAAGTGGCCCGTGGCCCATTCCATTGGCCCAATCTCAGGCGTTGGCCACACCTTGGTCCAATGGAGGCTGTCAGTTATGATGGAGCTGTGTGCCCAAGAGGAAGAGGAACATGTTTTGGGGAGGACCTCGCTAGTCTCTTCCGCAGCTCCTGACCATGAAGTAATGGTCTCACCCTTCAACTATGCGTGGGTGGGGTTGGGGGGTGGGGAGTTGTGCACCAAAGTCTAAAGATGCCTCTAAAAAGGGCTCCTTAAGATAGGGTAAATCCTTGCTCTCTGGGGATGCTGGGCTTGTGGCTGACATTTCTCTGCCACTTCTTGGCTTGTGACCTCAGCATCTGGCATTAGCAGTCCACAGGAAGGAAAAAGAGAAACAAAAAACAAAAAACAAAAAAAGCCCAACAACAACCCCAACGCTTCCCCAGCGAGTCTGCTCCCTGATCGCGGGAGGCTGCAGCTGGGATGGGTTGGAGTGAGCATATGGCTTTAGGGAGGCCCATTTGGTTCACTTAGCGGAGTTCTGTGGCGTGTGAATGTTCAACACGTTTTAACATTAAAGTCGTCAAGCAGCTGGCCCAGTTCCTGGTGCCCTGCACTGCCGCTGAGGCCGGCTGTGCGGAAACAGAGGTGTGGGGCAGGCGAGCTCCGGCAAAGCTGATGGCCGGGGACCAGAGCAAGGGGCTTTCTGAATGCGTCACCTGCTTCTTATCCCCTGCCCCAGAGCATCTCAATTCAGGCTGTATGCAAATATCATGTCATTTGCCAGGAAACGGAAGGTTGCATTTGTCTGAATAGGAGAACCACCTCCTATGGTCAGGGGGCTTCTTTGAGGCAGAGGGAAATTAGGACACGTGCCAGGCAAGACTTGGCCAGCAAGGAGGGAGAAAAGACACTCTCTGTAATACGTTCTGAGCAGGATTTACAGAGGCAAGTACAGTGGGGTCACTCTGGGGGGCAAGGTTTTAGTAAGGGTCATCTTTTTCCCCTTCCCTAGATAGAGCCTGAGACATCCTGATCTTTCCGACCTGTAGACATCCTGCCTAGTGCCAGGGCTGGAGGCAGAATCTTGAACCAAGATCGAATCTTGAATCCAACAAAGAATCTTAAACCCCACCCCTCCCCCAGCACACTACAGTCTCCTGGAGAAAGGCCCCTTTTCAAGGACAGTGAAACTTACCTGGGTAGACAAGGTTTGATCTCTGGGAAAGACCTTTTCTCTTAGGTATTTTTTAGTTCAGGTATTGCTTACCTTTCCCCAAAGGTTCAGTGAAGACAGCAATATCCTCTTTTCTTTTTCTTTCCCCTTCTTCCTCCCATCTGTATGAGTTTCTTCTGGCCGCCCTAACAGATGGCTACAAACTCCATGGCTCAAAACAATGCATACTTTCTATCCCACAGTGATAGAGGCCAGAAGTCCAAAAGAAGTCCAAAACCCACCTCAAGGCTAAAGTCAAGGTGTTGGCAGGGTCAGGATCGATTCCTTCCGAAGTCTTTAGGGGAGGATCTGTGCGAGGGCCTCTTTGGCTTCTGGAGGCTGCCTGGTGGTTCAGGACTCCTTCCTGGAACCTCTCCAGCCTCCTGCTTCTATCCTTATTCCTCCTCTTCTGTCCTTTGACCTCCTGGCCTCCGTCTCTTTTGTAAGGACCTCAAGACTGCCTTGGACTCCCCTGGATAATGCAGAGAATCTCCTCATCACAAAAGCCTCAACTTAATCCCATCTGCAAGTCCCCATTTGCCTTATAAGATAACATTCACAAGTTCTGGGGGTAAGGATGTGGATAATTTTGAGGGGGGGAACCTAATATCCAGCCCCCTATACCATCCTTCTTTCTTCTCCTTCACAAATACTTACTGAGGACTCTCTTACGTGTCAGGTCCCCTGCTTAATGCTGGGGCTCGGATGAGTATAGACAGGCATGGTCTCTGAGCTCACACTCTACAGTGAAGGCAGACTTCTATCAGAGTTGCACACAAGCATGTGAAATTACAAGACCATCGTAAGGGTACCTGAGACTATGAGACCGTGTCCTTAAGGGATGTGCTTGATCTAGTCTGGGGAGGGCAAGTAAGGGACAGTTAAGTGGTTTCCAAAGTATTACTGGAAGGCCACAAAGGCCATGTTAGGAATTTTGGTCTTTGTCCCAAGAACAAAGGGGAGGCATTGGAATGTTTCAAGTAGGAGAGTGTTGGGATCAGATTTATATTCCAAGACTCCCAGCAGATCCTGCATGGAGAATCCGCTGGAAGCAGGCCGTGGCAGTGGTCTGGTGAGAGCTGAGATTGGTGGAGACAAGCTACGGGCACCAGGCAGGCAGGCTGCTGAGGCCTCAGAAATATTAGTCTCTCTCTTTCGCTCGCTTTCTCTCAGTGATGGATGGTCTCAAGCTGGTGTTGTAGAAGGATGTTGTAAGATTGAACACATTTCTATCAATGCACTTCGAATATTAACTAAGACCTCTATGGCAAGTGAGAGGGTGGCTGGGCATGGGGACTTCAATCCGAAATGGAGGGGGACGTTAGGATCTGTAGCTCGAGCCTAGGAATGCGATGATGCAGGGCTGGTCTGGAGGGAAGGTGGTCTACATTCTTCCAAAGAGCTGAAGACCTCATGCGGGTGCAGGGCCCATAGAAGAATGACATTATCTGAAGTGATTTCCAAGAGCACATGACAACAGTTGGGCATATCTGACTACCTAGGAATCATGTTCAATGTCAGGTGTGATTTGAATGGGAAGTCCAGTAGATGTAGAGGGTAGGTTTTCGGAATGGGCACTCCTTGAATGGGATGATGGGCATTACGGAGAGCCCAAAGTATAGAAGGAATGATTGAGAGAGAAGGAGATGCAGGCACAACCCACTACCTCTATTCAAATATCTCAAGGGTTGCCAAGTAGAAGAAGGAATAGAATTATTCTGTGTAACTTGAGAGGAAGACCTAAGGCAAATGGATGGACCTAAGGCAAATGGATGACATGGTAAGATTTTAGGTCAAAAGAAGGAAGCACACTCCAAAAAATAACGCTACCTAACAATAAGATGATTTAGGGGAAAGTCTGAAGAGAGATATGGGCCCTACCAAGATACCAAGATACCAACACTGTTGCAGCTAGAGGTCAGGAAGTCATGATTCCTGTATTTTGCTATGTCATTTTGGAAGTCAGGCAAGACCCAGGATATAATAAAATTAGAGTATTTTGCGTGAAAAAGGGGGCCTGAATGTGGCATGGGAGGGGCTTGGGTCAACCCATCTCATCCCATCCCCATGTCCTTGCCAGGCCCGCCTTCTGTAAATGGCAGCTTCTGGCCGCTGAGTCACTGTAGCAACACAGAAAGGGGAAAGCTGAGATGAATCTTCTGGAAAAGGCAGACTGTCTCCCAGGCCAGATTAAGACGTGATTGATTGTGTTAGCCTATCTAAATAAAGAGTTTCCCATTAGCCAGCCATGAAAGCATGACGGATAAAGTCCCTGAGCAAACACCAGCTGTGCTCCTGTAGGTACAGTTCCGTGGAGACGGGCCTTGACCCAAAGATGAGGCGGATCTGGTTTTGATGGCATGTGTGGCCTCGCTAGGGACCCTACGGGATCCTGATGCCTGAAAACATATTGATCATAAAAGAGGTTCCCCCCACCGGTCCTGCCTCCCTGCTCCAAAGAGCCTGCAGGTGATTTGGATTTCCTTGCAGTTTTCCTACGGGAAAATCATGTTCAGGCTTCTCAAATGTCCCATCTGCTAGAGATTTACTCTGGTTTTTGACGCATCACCTTTCCCGATGAATGTCATTGGAGTGAATGTTTCCATGAGACAGTTACTGGGGGTCAGAGAGTGACTCTGGGTCATGACCCTGAGGACCAGATCCTACACTGTAATGAACTCACTGAGGCTCTGTCACTCTTGTTGGCCTCTTGGGGGCCACCTGGATGGACTCTTTCTAATAGGAACAATATCCCTTCATGGCCATCTACACCAGT
The DNA here is from genome assembly GCF_002288905.1 of Enhydra lutris kenyoni. Classification (NCBI taxonomy): domain Eukaryota; kingdom Metazoa; phylum Chordata; class Mammalia; order Carnivora; family Mustelidae; genus Enhydra; species Enhydra lutris. The sequence continues at coordinate 44,647,622 of NW_019154097.1, forward strand.
CATTTGCTTATTTGCCCTCAGACCTATCACTAGCTTGCTCTTCTGTAACATGCAACAAGACTACAATTCCCAGGCTCCTTTGCCTCTGGCTCCTAGCAGGGCTATGCCAGTGGGAGAGGCAGTGGAAGAGAAGCCTTGGGAGCTACATTCACTCCTCTAACACCCCAGCTCATCCATCTCCCCCACAGACCCACTGTGACTCAAATTTCTATGGGATGGACCTCAGCTCCTGAGTTCTAGTAACCCTGCCCCTTCCCTTGGTCTCTGGCCTTGGGAGGAGGCAATGGGGAGCTTAGCAGCTTCCTGCTCTGGAGACATCTTAGTAGTCTTACCTTCCCCTCTTTGATGTCTTCATTCTTCTGTCCCCTTTTTAATTAATCCTCTGTATAAAATTCCCTCTTTTTAGATTACCTGGAGTGACTTCTCTTTTCCTGTCTGGGCCCCAACTAAATCAATGTCCATTCAGTTTCTAGGTTGTTCCTAGCACGGACCCTCAAACGCTAGCCTGAAAGGTTTAGGACTGAACCCATGACCCCATCTTTCTTGTTTTGGAACACAAAATAATCGTTGTACGTTTTCTTGGGGCATGAATTTTATCCATAGATTTGGGACAAGCAACATAGCTGTGGTTTTTATAGTAAGACACACAGAAATAGTGGAAAAGTCACAGGAATTTTAATATTAAACCAGAAAACATCAGGCTTTTGGCACTTGTGAGAAGCCCACAGATAACCCTTTTCCTTTTGAACTGCTTTTGATGAAAGCTGTGAAAAATGCCGCCATAGATCATGGATTGGAAACCTTTTTCTCCAGGAGGGCCAGAGAGTAGTTATGCTTCATGAGCAAGTGATCCCTGTAGTCACCTCTTAGCTTGGTCACTGAAGCACCAAAGCAGCCATGGACCCGGCATATATGAATGACAATGGCCCCTGTGCCAATAAAACTTTATTACAAAAACGGGCAGCAGGCTTGACATCCCCCTGACCTTTATGAAAGGTAATGTCAGTGGTGGGTTCAGAGGGTGTTAGAGGCTCCCAGCAGATAATTACCTGATTGAAAGTGTGGTATGGGGAGATCCATAGCTGTGCACACATTTATTTGGAGACGGGAAAGTCTAGGGGTAGGAGGTCAGTTGAACAACCGTCCTGGTGTGCACATCGAGAGGCCTGGCAATCCTAAACCAGGTGTGAACAGGCAGGTTGGGATAGACCTTGACTCATCATTAACTCCCATGGAGAGAGATCCAATTTCCCCTCCTTGCTATGAATTTCGGGAGCCCTCAGGCCATCATTACTCCATTCTTTTACCCTTGGTTCCCGCAACATGGTGTTGACCCACCGTGTTCTCTGGGACACTGCATAGAAGAAAGCAGAGCTCTGAGCCACTGACCTTCCTATTCAATTGATGGAGTGACTCGGGGCTTCTCTCCCCCGCTCCGGTGCCCACCACATTCCTCACTGGGCCTCCCTGAACGAATGCAACTAATTAGTATTTGCAAAATGATTCCTGTGGCTGAGGTGAGAGCCACCGAGAAGGGCTAGGTATAATCACTGTTATATCTGTGGCTTACATAATTCCTGGTCCACCCCGGAATGATTTTTTAAGCCTTGGTAATTGGCCAATTACAGTGTGAGTGCTGAGAACCAGCTGTGGTTATAAGGGTCTCGAACATTTCTGTAGGTGGTAAGGAGCTGGGCATCAATGTTGACGGATGGTTTAGGGAAATTACAGCTCAGGTTTCCGTGCAGCTGCTTCGAAAGAATCCTGGACAAAGGACATGTCTAAGCAGATGTGCCATTAGCAATTAGATGATTTAAAAAGCCATCTGATCAATATTTATGGCTGGATAAAGAAAAGATATTTATTGTACTTCTGCGATTGGAGTCAAAGCAGAGCACCGATCTGGACTGCCTTGCATCAGCTTTGGGGCTGGAAGAGGAAGGACCCAAAAGGAACAAATCGGGAGTCGCCTGTCTTGGAGCCAGGCTGATGATTCATAAGGGTCTGTGAATGAATGAGTGAGACAGCTGGGCCCCTCTCTATTCCCAAGCTCTCTTCTTTAAGAAGGAATTTTTTCACCGAGGGCAGTTAAGGAGGATCCTTCTCCGACCAGAGGCTCCTGGATTTCCTTCTCCAACAGCTCGATGCATTCAGGAAAGTTTGTTTTCCCAAGCCTTGTCGTCCACCTCTGAACCTTCTGTCCAGCCCCAGAAGGTATCTGAACTCACAGCTCCCATGGAAAAGGGCAGGGAGGCTCCTCCTTTTCCCGTAGTGAGTCACATATCTCTTGTGCTGTGTCTGGAGCACTTCTTCTGTCCTCCTGTCCCCCGTCTGTCCCCTTCTCATGCTTCTCTCAGAGGCCCGCATGGCTCACAGCGCCACGAGCAGTGGGCAGGAACCCTACCCGTCTCCACTGCCTGTCTGCACAAAGAAAATGATTGCCCCTCCGATCCCGTGGGCTGGGGTGCTGTCCCCTGTGTGATGGGGCTGCAGTGCCAAGATATCCATCAAGGCGAGAAAGAAAACCTTTGTTGGAGGAAAGCGGGCCCATCTGGGGGGGTAGGGAGAGGTGGGCTGGGGGCGGAGATGGGGGCAGGGAACCTGACAGGGTGAAGAAGGGGTGTTGACAGTTCTGATGTGAAAACAGAAGAGAGGCCATGAGCCCGAGCGTCCAGCTGGGCCGTGCCAGACAGCTGGGCCGCTGACAGCAAGTCCCCTGCCCTCTCCCTCCACCCTCTGCTGGGGCAGGGAGGTTGGCGCCCAGGGTTCTGACAGGTGCAGGGGGAGGGTGAGCGATGCGGGAGCTGAAGGAGAGAGCTCGTACCCTCGACGTGGCTTGCCCATAGCCAACACGTGATACTGCGTGGGTTCCGTGAATCAGGCAGGCTGACGCTTCTCAAGGAACCCAAGGCCCTTCATGGGTTCCCTCTTTTTGAAGGGAACCATCAAGAGGAAGCAAAGGGCCATGGGCACAAGTGGACAGTGTCCTCGGAGGCCCTCGTGGCTTCTAGTCCTTTGGCTGTTTCTTCCCCCCAAGGGGAGGCCCGGCCCTGCGCTTGTTTACCTGCATTTGTGACAGGCCTAGAATAAAGCCATTGTCGAGCTAATCAGCTTTGTTCTCTATGCAGACATTCTGGCTTAGGGCTGAACATGGACTGATGCCCATAGGGGGACAGAACAATGATGACATTCATGAGTCACCATTAGGTCAGTCCTGCTTCTGTCAAAGCTCATTATTTGCTGCTTTTAAGAAGGGTGCATTTTGCCTGCAGCTAAGACACCAACACCCACAGCTAAAGGAAAATGCATGCGGATTTGCCCTGGTGGGTCAGAATTTTACATCCTATGTATCATGGCAGCCCAGGCAATCGGACCAGAAGGACTCCACCACAAAGCAGCCATCTTCCGGAAAGGCAGGTACCGAGCCTGCCTCCCTGCTCTTTCTTCAACACACCCGGAGGCTGCCCAGGGCTGGGCCGGACAAGAAACTTGGTCTGGAGTCCCCATGGCTCTTGGTCCTAAGAGGAGCCATTGAGGAACCAGCCAACAGCCTCGACAGGGAGAGTCACTCTTGACCTTGCAAAAGAGTTTTTTCAGGGCCATTGTTCCAAGATCGCATTTGCAAAATGTGTCAGGTCCACTGACAACGTCGTGACGCTTGGACCCTTCAGTCTTAGGTCTGTGCGGTGGAACAAAGGCGTGGTATGCTACTACCAACCACGAGGGCCCCCGCCTTTTAACTCCTCCTGCTGAACCTAGGGACAGAGGCTGGATGAGACTCAGGGTCCTTCTTGGCCGATCTGTACTCTTGCTCCCCAGAATTGGCAGCTGCCGGCAGCTCAGCCAACCCCTGGATGTGGGAGCTGCACATGGACCTCCCTTAGCAAAAACTAAAAATAACTGTCCACGGTGGGCTTCGAAGAGAACTCTACCCCTTCGATCTTATAATTGTTCTTCGTGATTATGGACCCTCTCTGGTGTGAAACTCACACGTTCAATAGATGAAATGAGCTAAGTATTCAGGAAAAACGCTTTTTTTCTTTTTTCAGAGTTCTGTTCGAGCTCGAGAAACAAAACCCACAGCAAAAATCAATAGAGCTTGTGCCGATTCGATACCTGACCCCAAACGGCATGTTCATCAGTGTGCGCACACGCGGTCGGCTTTGTTCCCGAGCCTTCTCCCTTTTGCAGAGTGAAATACTGAAGCAGAAGGATGTCAGGCTGTTCCCTGGGGCGCCGGGACCCAGCAAGATTGCAGTCGAGGCCTCTTCTGCTCCGTCTCCTGGCAAACAGCTGCTTGTCAGGTGTTTACATTCCTCCAGGCCAGGAGAAACTGGAGCAATTAAAAACAAAAGACTTCTATCCATCCGTAGTGCTCCCCGAGCCTAGCTGGGTTTGCAGCTTGTAATGTGTTATTTATTTTTGGTTTTAATTGCTGGCAGTCCCAGAAACATTAGCGTTATATATAGTGCTAGGCTCAGCAGGAGTAATTAAAAGGCGGGGCCCTCGTGGTCGGTAGTAACATACCGAGTGCTGGCTGTTTAAGAAAAACGTGCCATTGATTTGCCATCAGCAGAACGCAGGGTGGGAAGGGAAGAACATGCCAAGCAGAAAAATCTCACCGAACGGGAAAGGTTTCTGCGTCCACCAACATTACTGAGTTTTAGGGGGAAAAATGTGACTGATGTGGATCAACCTTTTCAGCAGAGCCATAGCTGGGAAGAAGAACTGAGGTTTATTGAATACAGTGCTGGGCACCTACAGTTGTAACTCAGGAGACCGGGGATGCCTGGGTGTCTCAGTTGGTTAAACATCTGCCTTCAGCTCAGATCATGATCCTGGGGTCCTGGGATTGAGTCCCACATTGGGCTCCCTGCTCAGCAAGGAGCCTGCTTCTCCCTGTACCTACTGTTCCCTCTGCTTGTGCTCTCTCTCTCTCTCTCTCTGACAAATAAATAAATAAAATCTTTAAAAAAATAAAACCAAGGAGACCACTTCCAGGCTGGTGTTGGCATTCTTCTCAGGATCTGTTACACTGGGGACAAAACCAGAGTGCAAACACTTCTACCTTGTTTGAAAAGAAAATATGGCACACAGTGTTTCCTGGCCCTCTCCAGGAGGCAGATCGTGGGGGAGTTTTTATTTTGTGCTATTTTTGGCTCTGATGCTTTAGGGGAGGGATGGGCAGAGGGAAGATAAGCAAGAGGGTGGGGGGTATGAAGAACAGGAGTTGGTATAAAGACATAGAAAGAGGAGAGGGAAGGAACGGGTGGAGTCATGAAATGTATCATCCTCCTGTCATTATTGCTCATTTCACAAATATGGAGTGTCAGGCTCCAAGAGTTGAAAAGAAGCTTTCCATAGCAGGTAAAATGTGGTCCCATATTTGTGCCCATAATATATCCAGTAGCATACACATGGATGAGGGGGCAACATTTATCAGGGCTCCACCTCCAGTACTAATGCTAAGTAGAAAGGGCTGACCCCTGTCCCTCCCTTAGAATTATTCTGTGGTTTCCCAGATCCTTATTTTGAGCAATTTTCAACCACACAGGAATATTAAGGGCATGTCATAGAATATAGCAAGTGTTAAGTATTGCACAGAACAGTTACCACTAGAAGGGCTTTCCATGTGCTACCTCAATTAATCCTCCCCCAAATGCTGCAACGTTATCACTGTTACTGCTAAGATTACCATCTTCGCTTTAAAGGGAATGTGACTGAAGCACACGCTGCTTAAGAAACTGGCTCAAATCACTGTGTTTGAATCCTTTGAATAAATACCCAGTAGTTCAATTGCTGGGTCGTAGGGTAATTCTATTTTCAACTTTTTGAGGAACCTCCATACTGTTTTCCAGAGCGGCTGCACCAGCTTGCATTCCCACCAACAGTGCCAGAGGATTCCCTTCTCTCTGCATCCTCGCCAACCCCTGTCATTTCCTGACTGGTTAATTTTAGCCACTCTGACTGGTGTGATGTAGTGTCTCATTGTGGTTTTGATTTGTTTTTCCCTGATGCGAGTGATATTGAATGTTTTTTCATGTGTCTGCTGGCCATCTGGATGTCTTCTTTGTTGAAATGTCTGTTCATGTCTTTTGCCCATTTCTTGACTGGATTGTTTGTTTTTTGGGTGTTGAGTTTGATAAGTTCTTTATAGATTTTGCATACTAGCCCTTTATCTGATGAGACATTTGCAAATATCTTCTCCCATTGTGTAGGTTGCCTTTTAGCATAGTGATTCAAAAGAGGGGCAACTGCACCCCAGTGTTTATAGCAACAATGTCCATAATGGCCAAACTGTGGAAAGAGTTCAGATGAACGGATAAAAAAGATATGGCATATATGAATATTACTCAGCCATCAGAAAGAATGAAATCTTAACACTGCAACAATGTGGATGGAACTAGAGAGTATTAGTCTAAGCTAAATAAGTCAGAGAAAGACAAGTATCACATGATTTCACTCACACGTGGAATTTAAGAAACAAAACAGAATCCGAGAGGAAGGGAGAAAAAATAAAGTAAGACGAAATCAGAGAGAGAGACAAATCTTAAGAGACCCTTAACTCTAGGAAACAGAGTTTCCTAGCTGGACGGATGGTGGGTGGGGAGATGGGGTAACTGGGTGATGGGCATTAAGGATGGCATGTGATGTAATGAGCACTGGGTGTTCTATGCAACTGATGAATTACTGAACTCTAGCTCTGAAACTAAAAAAAAAAGAGAGAGAGAGAGAGAGAGAGGAAGAAGGAAAGAAAAGAAAGAAAGAAAGGAAGGAAGGAAGTAAACTGACTCAAGCTTATGCACCTAAGAGCAGAAGGAGTTTGCCTCACAACATAGACAGCCTAGTTGCAGAGCAAGGTTCTTGACCACTGCACTGTTTTGGTTCTGAACAATTATTAACAATCTTTCCAGGAACCTGAATATTAGCATCTCAGGAGATTGGAAGCAAGGCGGCATGGTAGGTTTGCTCAAGCATAACAATGTTCTCCAGGGAAGTCCGGGTAGGCATGTCCCAGGGAAGGCAATGGGTTACTGAGGAGTAGAGGCCCAGGTCATTTTGGAGGCCAGAGGCATCCTGCCAATGGCCATCCCCAGAGAAAGTCCCAGAAGAAAAGTCTTTAGCAAGGAGCCAAGAAGGGTAGCCATTCCCTGAAACAGGACCACAGGTTACAGCTGAACTGGCTGTGACCCATACAAGGGCATTTGACTGAGGGCTGAGTGGAGCTGGAGTCAGTCCAGGCTCTGCTTGCCAAGATGTGTTCTTGTGTGTCTATCCTAAGGAAGCCCAAAGAACCAGAGTTGCCCAAGCTGTGGACCTTTGGAGCTCTGTCTGCGCTGAGAGGCACTGATCTAATTTGCACAGTGGAATGTTATAGGCTAGCTCTCAGTCCAGATGTACCAACAGAGTTTGGGTGTTCCCCTTCAACCCACAAAGATGCCCAAGACCTAGGCATTCTCTTTCCTTGATCTCAGCTCTTTGGATCAGTCTGTCCCTATTGGTGGCTTATGTGGCTGGTCTGGGGCCAATGATGGGCTCCTAACTACAGCTATTGAAATAATGGGAGAAGTAAAGGAAAAGAGACTTGGACTTTGCCTGGAATTTTAAAATCTCCCTAGCATATGTTGAGTCTCTCTAAATTTTGATGACCTGTGGAAAAGCCCATATAGGAAGCTGAGAGTCTAGTCTGCCCAGGTTTGGTCAATGCCAAGATATGGAAGGAGGTAAGACACTAGCACCAACTTAGTGCACCAAGAAAACATGGATCAAGTGCATGGTCTGCCACATGTCAGGGAACAGTTGTCCCCAAGAAGCTCTAGAAATTCCTGGGGTACATACTGATAGTCAGGGCATCTATGGGAGTATGGGAGGGAGAATGAGGCTTCCAACGTCAGAGTCCTGCTTCTCAAAGGTCAATCCTCCAAAGAACTTGAGGGAATGGAAACCCAGCTTTTAGAAGGCTAGGGTACCACTTACTCCTGGCCCGTGAGATCTGGGTCTCTTTCCTTTCTTTTTCTTTTTAAGATTCATTTATTTCTTTGAGAGAGAGAGAGAGAGAGAGAGAGAGAAAGCATGAGCAGGGGGAGCGGTAGAGGCAGAGGGAGAGAGAGAATCCCAAGCAGACTCCCAATTGAGCACCAAGCCCAAAATGGGACTTGAACCCACGGCCCCGATATCATGACCTGAGCCGAAACCAAGAGTTGGATGTTCAACCAATGGAGCCACCTAGGCGCCCCTCTTTCATTCCTGTATCCTTTTCTCCTCTTCTTCCTCCAGCCAGTGGTTAGCACTGTGGCTGGCACAGACAGGCATCTCTTGCTCTTTGCTGCCTGGGTCGTCTGTGCTTTGTTGGTCCGCAGCAGTTCTGAAAGGCTCCATTGTGCTTGGGCCTTCCTGGTACCAGCCCCGGCAAATGAGGGAATTGAACACAAACAGCATTGCCCACAATTGAGTGTTTGAGGCTTGTCTATCTGGGGCCCTTCACAACCCAGTGGGGAAAAGCAAATATAATTTCTCCTCTTGGTTTTGCCTCAAATGCATCACAAATTGGAATCACTTCATGTCCGAAGGCTCATTAGAAATGTTCCTGAAAGGCAACGCAGCCCATTAAGGCTCATTCTGAAGAGTGATTTTTATGTGCTTCACATTTGTGTCTATATTTGTTAAAGATCAAGTTCAATTTTTGAAATCTCCAGATGTCTTGGCTCAGCTACAGATCTGAGTCAGAACTCTTGGGGGATACCCCACTTGGTAATAATAAAGTTTCCCTCCCTTCTAAAGGCCCAACATTTTAACCCAGGGGATCGTTATTGCCGCTTTAAGCCCAGAATTGCAGATTGAATTCGCTTCATCAGAATCATTTTCTGTAAAATGACTGATCGCGAATTTTAGTGAACGTAACTGATCTCAGCTGCCTCGCTTGGTGCCCGTGGTAAAGGGTCACTTTGCAGATGTGCTAATTCTGGAATCCTCATCCCCCTTCCTCTTCTTTATCACGCTGGGTCACTGGCATCTGGGTCCTGAGTTGTCAGTTTTGGAGACTGACTTGTTATGCCGAACTAACACGGTGTGTTGTGATCTCTGCTTTTCTTCTCTCTTTTTTTCTTTTTAAGATTTTATGCATTTATTTGACAGACAGAGATCACAAGCAGGCAGAGAGGCAGGCAGGGGGGAGGGGAAGCAGGTTCCCCGCCGAGCAGAGAGCCTGACACGGGGCTCGATCCCAGGACCCTGGGATCATGACCTGAGCCGAAGGCAGAGGCTTAACCCACTGAGCCACCCAGGCGCCCCAGTGATCTCTGCTTTTCTATGAAGAAATGAAACCGAAGTTACGAAATAAGACTAGGCCTTTTGACATCAAGTAACTCCACACTTCTCTTAAATGGGCCAGGTTGGATGCCACATAGCCTTAAGGTGGGTGGGTGGTCCTCAGAGTGGCCAGAAACAGATGAAGCCAAGAGGAAATTGACTCCAGAAAGAATCCCGGGGGTCAGAACTATAGAACCTAACATATGCTTAGGACCAATGGCAAGGAAGGCCTGGGGAGGGTTTACTGAGCCAGGACATTCCAGAAGACCAAAACAGCCTGAGAAGGAGAAGGGTCGCAAAGAACAAGGGAAGATTGTTGCTGTCTGCGGGCAGATGTTGGGTAGACTTGTGGGAGAGTGTCACTGGCTCTTTTTCTGTGTCCTGGCCCTGCCGATGGGGCTGCCTGGTTTAACGCTCTTGTTAGATGGGATGGCATCACCGTTACATAATATTTATGACAGAAACAAGACTTGCAGGCCCTTGGAGTTTAGGAGCAGTCATGGGATAAGTGACATGTTACTTGTTCTCCAGTATTTCTGTTGGTAGATATCTACTATTGTTCTTAGGAGTTGATCATAGAAATGTCCCAGGAGGGTAAGCCCAGAAGACTTTGGGTCCAACCAACCAAATAAATGAACAAACAAACCCACAAACGAATCAGCAAATATTGCAAGGTCTATGAGACTTCCGTAGGCGATAGATATTCTAAGGATGGTAGAGCTTAATTAGGCCTTCAGCAATTACTTCCTCCAGTTAAGCCCATTTCAATGCATGCGGGTAGCAAGCCCCAGAGACCCAGTAACACCAGCCGGTCGGTGGTGCTTCCTGGACCCAAGACCAGCTCTCCTGCCTAATGTGGATTTCTGTATTGCTGTCTCTCTTAGCAAAGTTTTGGGTTTTTAAAAAAATTTTTATTTTGTTTAAACTCAATTAATGAACATATAGTGTATTAGTTTCAGAGGTAATTTAGTGATTCATCAGTTGCATATAACACCCAGTGCTAATTCCATCACGTGCCTCCTTAATGCCCATCACCCAGTTACCCATTCCCCATTCCCCTCCCCTCAGCAACCCTCAGTTTGTTTCCTTATGCTCAATAGTCTCTTATGGTTTGCCTCCCTCTCTGATTTTGTCTTATCTTAATTTTCCCTCCCTTCCTCTCTGATTCTCTGTTTTGTTTTTTAAATTCCACATGTGAGTAAAATCATGTGATACTCATCTTTCTTTGGTTGCCTCATTTTCCTTAGCATAATACCCTCTAGTTCCATCCACGTTGTTGCAAATGTTAAGATTTCATTCTTTTTAATGGCTGAGTAATATTCCATTGTGTGTGTACAATCTTCTTTATTCATTCATCTGTCAATGGACTTCTGGGCTCTTTCCATAGTTTGTCTACTGTGGACATTTCTGCTCTCTTAACAAAGTTTTAACCCTTCCCATCTTTGCATTCTGATGATGTCAATGTTCAAAGAAGCTTCAGATTCTCAGTGGGAGCACTGAAGAAAAGCCATGTCCACCTGGGGGACTGTATTTAGCAACTCCTGTGATGTAGGCATAAGGACTCAGTACACCTTTTCAGAGGCATGGTCTTCAAGAAGGCTCATCTCCTTCTCCACGTACTTTCTTCCAAATCCAGATCTGAAGCTGGAAATGTTTGCCTCATGGTTAAATAAAGAAGAAGGGCACACTGGTTAATGGTCTTGGAGACAGCTGTTTCTGGATTGGAAATGTGGCTGTACCTTTGCTAGATACTTGTGGGCAATTTTCTTAACCTTTACCTCACTGCAAAGTAAGGACACAGTGCCCACATTTTAAGCGTTTGGGGGAGATTTAGACCTAAGACATGCAGAAGTCCTCAGCATTCTATCCGGTATGTAATAGTGTAAGGACATCAAGTGGTTCCTGTTACTGTTTGTTCACTGGGGAAATTTAAGTCTCGTAAGGATATAAAAAAATTGTCTCAAAGTGGTTTCCGTAAGACAAAGACTCAGCAACAGCTCATTTGCTTGTGGCTTGCCACTTGCATTAACTCTAAGCAAATTCCAGATTCTGTCTGAAACTCAGCTTTCTCATCTGTGTAATAAGGAAGACGTTTCCTGCAGTATGAGAAATTTCAGTGAGGTCAGTATGTACTCTGGATATTCACAAACGCCCCTCCCTCTCTTGCCTCTTTAAACTCCTAAAGTGACTCCCCAAGTGATTTTTTTCTTTGCCCTTTATGACCTTGAAAGATCCCCTCCTGGCAATTTGTCTTCCTTGCCCCCATACATGGTGTGATTCCAGGATCACTCCATTGGCTTATCCCATGACCCTTGCAATGTGGACCGGCCTGTGTGGTTCTCCTCTGGTCTGGCCCAGGGCACTCTGTCTTTTGGGACAGGGCCCCGGAAAGCACTGCCATCCCAGTCCTGATTGGGGTTTGGCCATGGAACTCAGGCAGAAGGGGTTGGCAGGCGGGCCTCCGGGGCATGTGACACAAGCAATTTCACAGAGCCTGGAAAGGGCTCCTGCTTGGTTTAATGCTCTGCTGATGCTGTCTTGAAATGTCTAACAGTTTTTAACTTGTATTAAATCCTTAATAATTTTCAAACAAGGAGGCCCCCCATTTTCATCATGCACTGGGCCCCACAAGCTACATCGCTGATCCCGAGCGAAGGTGTGATGCAAAGATTTGGTGAACCTGAATTCATCGATCACTCCTGGATGAATGGCTTATGCACAGGGGAGGGATTTGGTTCTGGCAGGGGACATAGCATGCTTTGGAATCTGTAGTGAGGCAGAAACTTGATAGCCATAGTAGGGAACACTTCAGGGCAGAGACCCATGAGATCGGAGTTCCTCTTGGAAAGGCTTGTGGAAAACAGGGAAGGAGGCAGATTTCTCAACCACCAGACAACCCGGTGTTCATAATGCCTGATCCCATGTTCTTTGGGGCCACTTGAAAGATTTCCCTTAGGAAGACTTAAGTGAGTTCAGGCCAGGCCCAAAGACCTTCCTGGATTAGGGCTTGCAAGTTTCCTGAGCCCAGACAGGTTGCAGAGCCAACGTTTATCACAGAAGCCAAGGGAGGTTGGCCATTTGGATAGGAGGTGGGCTCATTGATGCTGATGAGACCCTAGGCATCTTGGGATACTATGGCCCTTGATACTCTATGTTACTGTTGCATATGGGTCTCTGTGACCTTGAGAGGACTCCCTGGGCCCATTGGGCACATCGAGGATCATCAAGTTATCTCTGAGGACTCTGAGAGCCTGACTTTATTGAATACTCCCTGTTAGAATGGCCCAAGGAGACCACAGGCTCCTGCCTTACTCAACAAGGCAGCCCCTAGAAAGCAGGCCCTCCTTCCTTGAGGTGATTTGCACACCATTGAGCTCATTCCTGCAGGAACTATCTGCAGTCAAACCATCCATCTTGTCCTCCTGTTCAGGATTCTTAGTCTCCAGAACAAGATGATGATACAAGAGAGGGACTGTAGAGATGGATTCTACGTGTCTGAAAGCATGGCGTGCTTAAGGACAATCAGCTATGCCTAGTGATGGATCTCTCAAATCAGATGTGTTGGGGGAGGGGGTGTGCGCACGTCACGTGGCATTCACTTGACAAGTGCCTTTTGCAAAGTTTTTTATTGAGTTATTTCACCTGGCGTATTTAAAATGTAGTTTCATTTGCAAGAAAAATGAATTTATGTTCCCTTCCTTGAGAAACCTCTTGTGACTGTGTGGGATAAAAGCTGTGTATAGCAAAATGCAATGACAAAGAGGTCTTTACCAGGATGTCTTAAGAACTGGACTTCCAAATGAGGTTAGGATAAAAAACAATACCGATTGGGGCACCTGGGTGGCTCAGTTGGTTGAGCGTCTGACTCTTGGTTTTGGCTCAGAGCCTGATCTCAGGGTCCTTGCGATCAAGCCCCATGTTGGGGCTCCCTGCTCAGTGTGGAGAGTGCTTGTCCCCCTCCCTACCCCTCTCCCCCAACCAAGCTCATGTCTTCTCTCTAAATAAATAAATAAATAAATAAATAAATAAATTGATTTTTTTTGTGGAAAATACTCAAAATACACAGACAGGGTCAAGCAGTTTGGACTTGACTCTTTCAGGCCATTGATATGCATTTTCCTGTCTGTTGAGCATAAATCTAGCCACACTAATTCAGACGTTCAAGAAATAGCAAGTTTTTCATTTTCTGTTAACTTGGTATGATGTTTGATTGCAACCCTCCACTCTGTCAAGCTGGCAGGAAATTTAATTGCAGACATTTTGGAGATTGGCCATTACATTGGGTCAAATGGCGGGTCTTTGGCAGTGCCAAAGGTTTTGGTCATTGGTCCTTAAAGGTTATTCCTCAGATGTCCCTTGTCCCCACACTTATGGTCTTCCAAAATTATGGTTCTCTGCTTCCCCCTACTCTGCGCAGGGCAAGAAGAGTCCTCAAAGCCTGCAGACCCAGATCCTAAGGACTGGTCTACCCGGCTGCTTCTCCAGGTTTCTGCTGCATCCCTAGCAGGACAAGAGTGGCACCTGGTTCCTGATCTGGAGACCTCAGACTCCTCCCTTCCTACTCACGGGGGAGATGTCCTTTCTCTAGCTCATTATCCTCAAGTGACTTTTTTTGTTCTCCTGCTCAAAGTCCCCACTGCATTCCCTCAGTGAGGTTCGAAGAGTATTTCACACAGTAAGAATTCGTGGGCTTGGAGGCCACTTCTGTTTCTGCCCTACTCAAATCCCTGGCTCTGGGAATCACAGAGCTTAGCTACCGGTTTGGGATACAAAGGAAAGAGATGAGGGTGAGCAGGGGAAATGCATCCAAATTATCCACACACTATGTTCTCAGTTTATCTACCCATACACTCCCCCAAACCCATTTCTCCTGTAGTTGTCCCCATCTCTGTTAATGGCCATTTTGTTTTTTCATTTGCTTTGGAAAAAAGTAAACAACTTCTTTGGTCATGTTCCACATTCACTCGTTTGCTAAATCTTGTTAGCTCTACCTTCAAAATGCAATGGGAAGGGCGCTCGGGTGGCTTAGTCATTTAGGCATCTGCCTTTGGTGCAGGTCATGGTCTTGTGTCCTGGGTTTGAGCCCTGCTCATCAGGGAGTCTTCTACGCCCTCTCTCTCTGTGCATTCTCTCTCTCTCTCTCTCTCAAATAAGTAAAATCTAAAAAAAAAAAAAAATGCAATGGGAACTCATCCAGTTCTCCCCAGTTCCTTGCTGTCATTCCGTCCCAGGCACCACTATTTCCTCATCTCATTAGCCTCCTCGGTGATGTCCTTACCTCCACTCCTGGAAGGCCCCCGACCATCTCTTCTCAACACAGCAGCCAGGGTGGCCCAGGTTGAATCAGCACTTAGATCATGTCTGGTCTCTGCCCAAGACCCTGGTGGCTCTTCTCATTCAGGGTAAAAGCTGGAGTCTTCAGGCTGGGCTCTGGAGCTCTCTATAAAGTGGCCTTCCTACTTCTTTGACAGATGATCCTTTTACCACCCCCCCTCCTTTGCTTTTTCTGCCCCATCCCGGCCACTGGACACTCACACCAGCTAGTCCCTTTGCCCGGAATGCTTGGTCCCTAGACAGTCTCAGCACCCTCAGCTCCTCCAGGTCTCTGCTCTCCCTGTCACCCTATCCAGAGAGCAGTGTTCCCACCCCAGTGCTCCCGGGCTCACACTGCCACTCCCTGCCACTCCCTGTCATCTGATCCAAGCATACTTCCTCCTTGGCTTCATGTTGTCTCATTCCCTAGAAGTGCAGGGAATTTGGTATTTCTTCATTGATGATTCTCTAACCATCAGGACATTGCCTGGTGCATAATAGGAGCCCAAAAGATAACTGTTGAATGATTGATGAATGAATGTATGAGTGAATGCATGTACAGAGAAATGGTATTTTCTGCCTCCATGGTTTCTTTTTTTTTTTAAGATTTTATCTGAGAGAGAGAGAGAGAGAGCATGAATAGAGAGTGGGGAGAGGGAGAAGAGGGCTCCCCACTGATCAGGGACCCTGAAGTGAGGCTCAATCCCAGGACCCCAGGATCACAACCTGAGTTGAAGGCAGACACTTAGCCGAGCTACCCAGGCACTCCTGCCTCCATGTGTTGTATAAACTCATTCATATTATAGCAGTGTTTCTACACTTGGCTATTGTTTTCCGTTTAATAATAGATTGTGATGGTCCTCCCATGACAGTACATAAAGAAAAAAAACACACCATTCCCTCTTAATGGCTGCCTTAGGAGGACGGCTACAGCAAAACGGACTCTACCCGTTTCCTACTGATGGACTCGTTTGCAATTTTCCTCCATTACTAACAACACCAGCTTGTTGTGCATTCAGGAAGTCTTTCTCTCGGATAAACACCCACAAGTGGAATTGCTTGGCGAAAGAGGTGAAGCAAATTTTGACAACCTCGTTTGCATTTCTACTCTGCATCCCCTCCTAGGTGAGCATGTCTGTAATCTGGTACTTTCTTCCCCTCCTGCTTTTCTTCTCCCTTCCCCTTGCTGGGGAGAAAATTTCAATGGTTTGCTGGTGGCAGAACAATTGGTAAGCGTGTACTATTTTCAGCTGCTGGGTACATGTGAGCCATGAGCTGGAGTGTTTGCAGATTCAGCTGTGCCAGATTTTCTCCTTCTCTCAACTCCTTTGGCATTTAAAATCTGCACTGCCCAAATTGGGGCTTGATTGTACATTCTCTCATATTGTTCCATGGAATTAATCTCGCTCTGCGACTCGACGGTTAACTCCTTGATGGCGGAAGCACCGGCTGTTAGTCCCATGGGTAGTTGCAATCCCGTCTGGGTAGAACTCAGTGTTGGCAGTGTTCACTGGACACTTCAACCATTATATCTTGAATGCAAATAAATCTGTGTTTAACAGCATAGAGGGGGGTTTCAGAATGATCACAGAGTCTGGGCGGAGACTTGAGGGAACAGTTGGTGGTTTCCAGATAGAGAAGCGGGGGGAGAATGTTCCAGACAGAGGAAAAGGGAATCCACAAACGTAGGGAGTTGTGAACAGACATGGCGGGGTTGGGGAACCCACAGTAAATGTTCTCCACAATGAGAGTCCAAGTGGCAGGGGAGCTCTGGTCTTAAATGAGTTGAGAAGACTAGATCCAGGCCTCTTCTGAAGAATCAGGCCCCCATGACATATGAGCGATCACATGGGCCAGAAGCACAGTGCACCTGGCTGAATTTCCCAGCTTTATTATCACTCACATTAAAGCACGGTCGCTTCTCAGACTCGGGTACATGAATCACACGGCAAGAATTAACCTTGGGACTACTCCCTTTGGCCATCCTAAGGGCACTGGGGTCATGGAACTTTTATCTTGAGCCCCACATTTTGTTGGAGGAAGACGTCATCCCTTATCATGGACGAAAAATACACCCCATATATGGCACCCTGATTTTGTATCGGCTACACTTGATGGAAAGTTCTGGCTCTCCTTCAGTGCTTGGAGATGAAGACGCAGAAGATGCTGAGTTCTTACTGCTCCCTGGTGGGTCCGAACAGCTCTACACACCAGTTGTGGGCAGTGATGAAAGCCATTCATTAAAGAGGAGCTCCTTTGCTTTCCAAATCACTAAAACCAAAACCCACTCCATGTTGTAGAATTATGAAGAACTTTCTGCCCCCAGAATGGAGCCACAGTCTTTTCTCCTTCAAGCAGGTCCCAGAGCAAGTCTTCTTATGGAATAGCCTGGTACCACTGTCTTCTTGAGAGCTGAGTGAGGGGCAGAACACCTGCTCTATACTTCCTTGGTCTCTTCTCTCTGGGACCTAGTTTTGTCAACGCGAGGATGACTGAGAGCCTGCCTGTCCTGAGAAAAACACAAGACTGCTCCCAGGAAAGATTCTCAATTACTTGATCTTGAGTTATTTAAAAAAAAAAAAAAAATCTGCCGACAGGGAGGTGCGCAAGTCAGCCTTCAATAATTAATATAACCTTTCGGTTTGGAAAGCCCGTTAGAGTGCTTGGAGATCTTTGAATGCCATAATCTCATTTCATCCTAGAAAAATCTGGGATGGGAAGCGGGGAGGCTCGTGTCTGCATTCTATAGATAAGGTGGTCTCAGAATGGTCTCCTTGCAGATCAACTGTCCCATCACTTACCCCCCCCTTTTTAAAATTTGACTCAAAATTAGCTCAAATTCTAACTAAATGCCCCCAAATGTCCCTACTGGCAAAATCAGTGTGGGACCCTGGCTGGGCTTCCTGCCCCCACATCCGAGCACTGCGCACAGAGCACCACTCCCTTGTCAATGTCTCAAGCATTAGGAGTCAGTACAGGATGGAGGACCCCTGGGCTCCCAGGGTACACACGGGCACAGGGAGGCAGGAGGGGGTAAGGGTAGCAACATAGCTGCCAGCCACTGAGTAAGGATAAAAACCAAAAATGAAATAAGTGACAGCACAGAACATAATGAAGTAAATAAACCAGGAGAAAGTAGCACAATGGGCAATAAAAAGTGAAATAGGGCGGAGGGGGCCCATGGATTGCAGGCACACATCACCCATCGGTCGAGTGGAAGAGACAGAGAGGGAGGCTCGCGGAACCAGCAGGAACCTCCTTGCAGAACTCATTAAAGGAGCTTGGATGGGGGGTGGCTCCGTGGGTTAAGCATCTGCCTTCAGCTCAGGTCATGATCCCAGGGTCCTGGGATGCAGCCCTGCGTGGGGCTCCCTGCACCATGGGAAGTCTGCTTCTGCTTCTCCCTCTCCCATGCCCCCTGCTTATGTTCCTTCTCACTGTGTCTCTCCATATCAAATAAATAAATAAAATCTTAAAAAAAAATGATCTTCCAGTGCTCACGGACTCTGGTTCAAGGCTTGGTCTGGGGGTCTTTCTGCTGTTTTCACAAACCTCTCTGCTCCCTCAGACCTGGGACTAACCGCCCATTCCAGACTAAGAGTTTTGTAGACACGATGCAATGTCAAGGTTCCTGCCAATGCGACTGAGATCACTGCACCTCCCAGGCAGGCGGACCTCGTGGTACTCCTGCCCTGGGGAACCTGCCTGGAACCCCAGGCATTTCCTGTGACATTCATAAGCACCAGCAACACGGGGCTCAAATTTCCATGACGCCTCAAATTTGGTACCACACGGAGTTCAACCAAAGGGCCATTCTTCCATAGTTATTTTTAATGGTTTTTTGGGGGAAATAATCTTTAACTGGGAGACAAAGAGCTGGCACATAAATCTTCCTAAGCAAACCCGTGTAAAGTACTGATGCACTTTATAAGCTGTAAACTAGGCTTTTATTAGCCATTTATGAGCCATTTTTTATGATGCAAGTTTAATATTAAACTATAAAGTTCACAATGCACTTATAAAGACAGATAGACTCATTCACTTTATAATTCTTGACTTGGATGCCTGGCAAAAGCCGAGCGTGTCATGTCATTTCAGCAAACTGGCCCGGTTGGGATGCTGGAAACTGGCGGAGGATTAGGTCTGGGAATTGACGGGCACTGGGGTATACTGCAGGCAGGGTGGGAGGGAATAATCAACCGGCAGCCGTAAAAATAAATGCACAAGCTGGGAGGTAATTTTTCTTCTGACTTTTCTGGAGCGTGGGGTCTTTATAGCCATTTAGGAAAGGATGATTCTCTAGAGTAACAATTCTTTTTTAGAGCAGTAGCAATATATTGCCATTTGATTTTGTGCACCCTACCTTCCTCCTAATAGATCAGCGTGGCTGGGGCTCTGTTGTTCGATGTGATGAAAACCGAGTTTGTTTGGAGAGCTCAAGGCCATGTAATTGAAATAATAGGAGATAACGGGGAGCGGGATCCATTTAGGCTTGCAAATTCGACTTTTCCTAGGAAAGAAATGCTTGGCGTGTGGAATGTGGATGGCCCCTTGTGGGCCTTATGCTGAATATGTGAATTTTCAGCAGAGGATTATTCTAATGGCAAGCCGCGCACCCTGTGAACTCTCAAGCTTTCTGTCTTTGAACCACACTTTGGAATACTGGACGTTCTTTTGGGTTTTGTCTTCCAAAGGACTGAAGACTCAAAATAACACCAAGTGAGTCAACAGTAATAACAACACTTGCACAGCTAGATAACCACGCTATCCCTTCGGGATCGAAAAGCATCCAAGATGGCCACCATACGCTTGGTGGCCCTTCCCCGCTGGGTGACTCTGGGACAAGAGTTCACTCCTCCAGCCTCTCTGTGGAGGCCAAGTCCTCCCACCTTCCAGGGCCTCTGTGATCTTTTTCATTAAGTAATCTGTTCCTTCTTGAGTCTCTAATATGCACAGGACTCTTTTCTAGACACTGGAGCTCTAATAAGGGACTTCAGTGTTGTCTTTGTCAACCATTTACTAGAAACTTCTAAGAGGATGTGCCCAGTGTCCAGCTTCCCCATCAGCTCCATCTTCCCTCTGAGAGATTACTGTCATGGTCACCTGTGGGAAAACGAAATTTCTTCTAGGAATATGGCAGCATGTGTAGACTTCTCTTGGTAGATGGCCCTCAGAACTCTGGACTCTGGTCTGTACTGGTTGCCTCCAGCTTTAAGGAGCCCCGAGGACCACTCTTATCCCTGAAGTCCCTGGAAATCCAAGCTTCCCTGACATCCGTCAGCTCCTGGCTCTTATTTCCAGACTACTCTATACTACTCAATTTCACGCATTTCCCCAGGCTTCCCAAACCTTTCTGAAGAATTCTCTGGAACCGCATTCAAGCAGAGGCTCTGATCTCTCCTGTCCTGCAGGGTAGACTCCGTCTCCCTACCATTTCTGCAGGGAAGATCCTGGAATCCGACCAGACCCCGTCCAGCCAAGCTCTACTCACTACTTCCAACCCCCAGTTCCTCTTGGTCAGTGATTCTCGAAGATCTGACTCACCGTGTTCCTCTCATTTCTATCCTTGCCCTCGTTATCTGGGGCCTCAACATGCCCCTGGATGGTGGGTGGTCTAACTACTTGGAATTTGGGGATGTGATTTTTCTCACCAACAACGACACTTTCCTCACCATGCTGGGGCCACTGTCCACTGTGTTTATTTCTTTCTCAGTAACAACACACCACCTAGGAAATCTCAGTTTCAAGAATCCTTCCCTCTAAATGCCACTTCCTGTCTTACACTTTATTTGGTTTACTCATTCTGGTAACTATAGCATTGAGAATGCCAACTCAAGAACTCTAAAACTCCTTCGTTCCCCTAACTCTTGCTCCCTGGAACCTTCACTTCTCTACCAACCAAGTCTACATTTTAAAATCTAGCAAATACCCTTATGCTTCTTACCTGGTTTTCTCTATCCATTAGACTTAACTCAGTGAACCCCATACTTGGTTACCCCAGTGATCTTCGTCCTCCTCATTTGCTCTTGAGCCCTGTGGGGAAAAATCACTCTCTAGATATCAAACCATTATTGTTGCTCTCCTACACAGTGAAACTTATTAAAATATCTGTGTTTTATATCATCTCCTTAACTGTCCTCATTCACTCCACTGAAACCATCATTGTCAATGTTCCCATTGACACACACATTGCCAAGTCCAGTGGCTGCCTTTTTGTCCCCATATACTTAATTCCTCCAAAGCCTTTGCTACTCATGACCCTTTCCTCCTCCTTGGTATACCTTCTTTTCTTGGCTGGTATAATTCTATTGGTTTTCTTCCTATTTCTCAGGCCATTATTCTCACTCTTCTAAAACTTAAATTACCCAAGGTTTTGCCCTAAGACCTACACTCAATCTATACTTATTCCTTTTATCATCTCATCCAGTTTCATAGCTATAAATATTATCTGCTGGCACATGACTGTATCCCATATTAATTTGTTCACTCTCAAGTTCTCCAACGAACATCAGTCATGTAACTGTCTTATGTATTCATTAAGATTTCACCTTACAACAGCTAGAATGGCAAAAATTAACAGGAATAACAAATGCTGGTGAGGATATGGAAAAAAGGGAACCTTCTTACACTGTTGGTGGGAATGCAAGCTGGTGCAGCCACTCTGGAAAACAGTATGAAAATTCCTCGATATGTTAAAAATAGAGCTTCCTTATGACCCAGCAATTGCACTGCTGGATATTTACCCCAGAGATAAAGATGTAGTGGAAGGAAGGGGCACATGCACCCCAATGTTCATAATATCAATGTCCACAATAGCCAAACTATGGAAGGAGCTGAGATGTCCTTCAACAGACAAATGAATAAAGAAGATGTAGTTCATATATGCAATGGAATATTGCTGAATTTTGTGTGTGTGCTTAGTTCTCTAAAATTTGAGCACATGTGTTTGTCTGTGTATCCACTGCCACAATCAAGAGTAGCTGTACTATTTTACATTCCCACAGCAATGTCTACATTTTCCTGTTTGTCCACATCTGCACCAGCATTTGGTGTTGTCACTATTTTTATTTTATTTTAACTATTCTTATAGATGTATGTTGATATCTAATCATGCTGTAGTTTGAATTTCTCTAATGGATAATTATATAGGACGCATTTTCATATATTTACTTACTGTCTTTGGTGAAATGTCTTTTCATTTCATTTGCCCATTTTCTAATTGCCTTGTTGGATTTTTTTGAGTTTTGAGAGTTTTTTTTATTGTAACCCTCTGTTAGATATGTGTTTAGAAACACATGATCTCAGGACCCTAGATTCAAGCCTCATATTGGGCTCCCTGCTCAGCTGAGAACCTGCTTCTCCCTCTTCCACTGCAGCTCCCCCTGCTTGTGCTCTCTTGATCTCTCTCACTCTATCTCTCAAATAAATACATAAAATCTTAAAAAAAGAAAATATTTTCTCCCAGACTGTAGCTTGTCTTTTTATCCTCTTGAGAGGATCTTTTGCAGAGCAGAAAGTTTTAATTTATGAAGTTCAATTTATTATTATTTTTCTTTTATGGATCATGCTTTTGGTGTCAAGTCTCAGAACTCTTTGCCTACCCTTAGATCCCTAATATTTTCTCTTATGGTTTTTTATAGAAGTTTTATAATTTTGAATTTAAGCCCACGATTCCATTTTAGTTAATTTTTGTATTATACAATGAAGTTTTGAGTGGTATTTGTTGACTGAGTAATTAAATGAAATAATAATGCATGGTACACTGAGAACCATCATAAACTCAAGCAAACTTAGCAAGTTATATTTCAACAATCATGCTTTATTAACATCAGTAATGAATCTTGAGTAGAGTAGGATGTATTAGCCTTGAACTTTACTTAAGACTCGACATAATGTTTGTGTAAATTTTAGGCATTTGGGCTGTGTGCTCATTGGCTTAAGTGCTTCATAGAAAGAGATACTCTCTTTGATAGGGGAAGTCTCAGCAAGCTAATATTCTTTTGTATTTTAGTAATATAGGATCAGGGTGGTTCTTTTTGTTACTAGATAACATTTGTAATCATAAAGCATGCCTGAAAGCCATGAGGAATAAGTCTCATAAGTAGAATCCCATTCATGATGAAGAAATATTCTGTGAGCCAGAAACATGGGACTCCCAGGAATGCCCATGACTCCTATAATTCCGAACTGAAAGATATGATAGATATTGAGTTATATCCTATGAAAAATATAATGAGAAAATCAGAGTTTGAGCTCAGTTTCTAAGGTCAGCCTTTTTCTACTCTCCCTGTTTTCAGCATTTGATTTCTAGACAAGGTAGAAGAGATGGAAGGTGAACTCTTCTGAAGCTGTCCAATAACTATTCTGGGGCTCCAGCCTCTCATAACTCTGCCTGCATCTAGTAAGAATGTTAACGCAACATTCTTCCCAAGAGTGAGATCTGTTACAAAGCCAAGGTACAACAATGTGTTTAATACAAGATCAGATAACACACTCGGGGCTGGGTTCTTAGATTCAGAGATTTGTTGAAGATGAATCAGACAAGACAACTGTTTCCAAGGGCATCAGAGTTTATGAAGGAGACAGACATGTACACTCTTCTCAAATCGTAGGCAGATTCTGATGATCGTCATGATCAGAATGCTATAGCCAGGACAAGATACTCAAGAAATGTGAGAAATTGGTGTTAGATTCTTTAATTTCAATAAGTTGTATCTAGTCTCCAGACAATTCTACTTAGACCTGCTTGATATTTAAAAACAGCCTTAATAAGATCTAATTCAGATACCATACCATTCATTGATTTTTGAGTTCACAGTTGAGTCATTCTATTATATTCAAAATATTGTGCAGCCATCGCCAAAAGTCAATTTTAGAACTTTTTAATCTTCTCCAGAAAGAATCCCTAAACTCCTTTGCTGTCTCCCTCCTTTTTATCCCAAGTCCCACAGCCCCTGTCCAACCACTAATCTATTTTCTGTCTTTATAGACTTGCTTACTCTGGAAATTTTCTATGAATGCAATGTGTGGAATTTTTGTGACTGCCTTTTCTTACTTGGCATAGTGTCTTCAAGTTTCACCCATGTTTTAGCAGGTGTCCGTCCTTCATTCCTTGGTATGGCCAAGTAATATTCCATTGGATGGACCATTTTTTATATATCTGCTCATCAAATGTTGGACATTTGGGTTGTTTGCTCTCTTGACTGTTGGGAATAATACTGCTATGGATATGCATGCACATGTTATTATATGGACATATGTTCTTGTTTGAGTGTGTACCTAGGAGTGGTCTTATGATACCACTATGCTTACACTTTTGAGAAACTGCCAGTCTGTTTTCCAGTGCCTGCATTTTTTGCATTCCCACCAGCAGTGTTTCCTCAAACGCTAATTCCAATCTCACCATGTCCTCACCAACACTTGTTATTATCTGTGTTTTTGATTATACCCAGCCTAGTGGGTATGGATTGGTATCTCGTTGTGGTTTTGATTTACATTTCCTTGAAGGTGAATGCCTGTTACATATTTTTCATGCACTTTTGATTATTTTTGTATCTTCTTTGAAGAAATGTTAATTCAAGTTTTGGCCTATTTTTCAGTGGGGTTTCTTGTTTCATTATTATTGAATTGTAGCAGTTCTTTATATGTTCCAAATAAATTTCTTATCAGATATACAATTTGCAAATAGTTCTCACACCAACGGTTGTCTTTTCACTTTCTAGATGGTATCCTTTGTAACATGTAAGTTTTAATTCTGATGATGTCCCACTTGGTTGTGTCATATAATTATTTTAGTAATTTCAATGTGTGAAGATTTTGTTGAGGATTTTCACATCTAAGTTCACAGTGGATATTGGTCAGTGGTTTTCTTTTCATGTACTGTTACTGTCTGGTTTTGCTATCAGGGTGATCATGCTGACCTCATAGATTACGTTAGGAGTACTCCCTTCTCTTCTATTTTTTGAAAGAGTTTGTGAAGTTTTGGGTGTCAGTTCTTCTTTAAACATTTGGTAGAATCCGTCGGGGAATTTGGACTTTCTTTGTGGGAAGTTGTTTAATTATTCAATTCTCTTTACTCATTCTAAGACTGTTAAAATTTTCTTTTTTCTTGAGTTAGTTTTGTTAGTTTGTGTCTTTCTAGGCATCCTCCCCTTTCATCTAGGCATACACAAATTCACATTTTATTTCTGTAAGGTAAGTAGTTAGGACTCCTCCTTCATTCCTGACCTTTGTCTTCTCACTTTCGTCTTGGTCACTCTAGCTAAAAACTTTAATTTTGTTGATCTTTTAAGAATCAACTTTTGGTTTTGTTTATTTTCTCTCTGGTTTTCTGTTTTCCATTTAAAAATTTTCCATCCCTTCCTTATTATTTCCTTCTTTCTGCCTGCTTTGGGCTTGATTTGCCTTTTTTTTGTTTTTGTTTTTGTTTTGTTTTGTTTTTGTTTTTGTTTTTGGTCCTGTGTCATAGTTTAGATCAGGTTCTTGATTTGAGATTTTTACTGCTTTGTAATGTGCACATTTATAGCTCCACATCTCCTAGTTAAGCACTGCTTTGGCTTCATCCAATAAATATTGGCATGTTGTGTCTTTATTTTCATTTATCTCAAGTATTCTGTGATTTCTTCTTTAACCCATTTGGTGTTGTTTAATTTCCACATATTTATAAACTCCTCAGATTTCTTTAGGTTATTAATTTGTAATTCAGTTTTGATTAGGGAACATACTTTAAACAATTTCAACCCTTCTAAGTTGATTGAAGTTTGACTTATGGCCCAGCATATGGTCTATATTGGAGCATGTTACATGTGCACTTAAGAAGAATGTATATTCTGCAGTTGATGGTTAGAATGTTCTCCATATGTCTATTAGGTCTAGTTGGTTTCTCATGTTGCCCAAGTCTTTCTCTTTTCATGATCTTCTGCCCAGTTGTTATAGCCAATGGGAAAATGAGAATATTAATATCTCTAACTTTAATGTTGAGTTGTCTCTCTCTCCAACTCTGTCAGTTTTGCTTCATGTATTTGGGGGCTCAGTTGTTAGGTACATATGTATTTATGATCCTTATATCATATATATATATATATATATGGGTTAACTTTTGTCTTATATTACAGTAGCTTCTCCAGCTATGTATGGTTGTTGTTTGAATGGTGTATCTTTTTTTCCATCCTTTGACTTGCAACCTTTTTGTATCTTTGTCTCAAACTCTTTAGCCTATATGTAGCATATCATTGGACCTTGTTTGTTCAGTCACTCTGATAATCTCTGCCTTTATATTGGGTTGTTTAACTCAATCATACTTAGTGTTATTATTTATATAGTTTGATTTATCTCTGCCCTTATAGGTTTTGCTTTCTGTATGTCTCATGTCTCTTTTTCATTCCTCTCTTCCTTCTTTGTTGCTTTCATTTCCATTAAGTGTATATCTCCTTCTGTTCCATTTTAATCCCTTCAATAATTTTTTAAATGATGTATTTTCTGTGGCTGCTCTAAGTCCAATAGTAAACATTTTAACTTACCAGAATGTATTTCATCTTTATACTAATAATTCCAGTACTATATAGAAATGTTACTCCTGGGACGCCTGGGTGGCTCAGTTGGTTAAGCGGCTGCCTTCGGCTCAGGTCATGATCCCAGCATCCTGGGATCGAGTCCCACATCGGGCTCCTTGCTCAGCGGGGAGCTTGCTTCTCCCTCTGCCTCTGCCTACCACTCTGTCTGCCTGTGCTCATGCTCGCTCACTCTCTCTCTCTCTCTCTAATAAATAAATAAAATCTTAAAAAAAAAAAAAAAGAAATGTTACTCCTGTAGAGCTCTATTTGCTCTTCTGTTTTTGTACAATTATAGTACAAAGTCAAGACTTTCTCTTTGTGTTTGTCTTCCAAAGTTTTTACTACGATAATATCTGAGTATAGATCACTTTGGCATTATCCTACTTGGAGTACATTGAGCTTCTTAAATAGGTAGAGTAATGACTTCTTTCAATGTTTGAAGTTTTCATCCATTACTTCTGTAAAACTTTTTTCTATTTCTTTATTGACATTTTCTATTTGATGAGGTCTTGCCATCATACCTTCTTTACTCATGTAAGCATGGCTTCTTTTAGTTCTTTGAACATGTTTATAACAGCTGCTTTAAATCTTGGTCTGCTAACCCAACATCTGGGACCTTTCAAAGACTACTTCTGTTACCTGCTTTCCCTACCCCCAGTGTATGGGTCACAATTTCCTTTTTCTTTGCAAGTTGCAAATTTTTTTTGTTATTGAGCACTGGACAGTTTAGATAATATATTATAGCAACTTTAGATACATCTATCTCCACCTACTCTTCAGGGTTTGTTATTTTTGTTCTTTGTGTGCTTATTTGCTTTTGTGACATGACTGGACTATTTCAGTGAAATCTATTCCCCCTTCAGTGTGCAACCTCTGAGCTAGTCTCAGTTACTAAAAATTTGTTAAATAAGTGAATGCATAAAATAGGGTTTTAAGTTTCTTATTTTTAATTGCTTTTTAGGAGAAACATCTCTCCTAGATTGCATAAATTTTATTTTTACCCAAGTTGGAGAATTTCTTTGTTTAATATAAATTAACTATTATTTTGAAGAGAGTATCTGTGTGCAAGTAAGAGATTGAATAAATGACACCAGTATGTCCTGTTCCACTTCTAAGAGCATCTGTCTTCCATTTAACATTAAGTTTTCATTAAACATTTCCTTTCCTCAAGGTGCACGTGGTTCAGCTTTTTTCAATGCATTATACTACCAGATGGAAAAACCTGCTTTAAATTCTGTCTCTTGAATTCACTCTGTGCCTGGGGCCCTAGTTGATTGATCAGCAATATAGGCATCATAATTATTTTCCCTTCCCGACTCAAAAGAATTTTAGGTGTTAAAAATGATGTCACAAGTGTATTTTGAAAGTATTACAAAGATGTTCCCTGACAAGGCACTGTTGCTGTGGTTATTATTAATTAGGAAAGGTTATTTGTTAAAACGGTGGTAATCATGCTTCTGGATCCAAATGTAAACAAATACATTTTGGAGAAAATATCTGTCAGAAAAGATCATGACTTCCATCTACAATTTGAATTCATGCCCATGCCTCTCCAGGGCCTAAATAAGCCATCCTTTAGGAATTAGAGTTTCCTGCGACTTGGATGTGTGAAACTGTAGTGGAAGAACACATGCTTTGGAAGTAGTTAATTTGAAACTGAATCTCAATCCTCTCAATTTCTTCTGTCTAATCTTGCCCCAATCTGCTTTATGCCAAAGAGTCTTGGTTTCATCCCCAGCTACGTGGGCATCGCAGGGAAGGTTAGGTGAAAAAATCCCCATCATCCTGGAACATAGTCTGTGCTCCATGTTAATGTAAATACTCACCTCCTGAGCATTTTCTTTGGGCCTTCCTCATGAGATGATCCATTAATTTTATTTTCATGGCCCCTGGCATGGTTTGCCTAGGAATGGTTCAGGAGGGATATCTGATCTGAGAGAGTGGTTGGATTTTATTGCATTCTCCTGATATCTGCATTGTGTCTATGAGAAAAAGTAGCAGAGCACAGGACTCGGCGGGGGGGTGGGTGGCACTCTGGAATGGTAAGAATTAAAGAGAAGAATAGATACAGAGGAGGCAACGATCAGGTTGGGCCTACTGTGAGAAGTCCCCTTGATTGTTGGAGGTGACCTAGCTATATTGGGCACTTGGAAATAAGTTGGGGATGAATAGGAAGGATGGGACCTTAAAGGAGCAAGATAAGGATCTGGGAAAGTTTTTTTTTGTTGTTGTTGTTTTGTTTTGTTTTGTTTGTTTGTTTGTTTTAAGTGAGTTTTCAGATTCATTGTCCTGGCATTGAAAGTGAGCTCAGAGATCTGTACCAGTGCTCCCTATTCGGCATGCCATCAAGAGTACGATTCTGTGATTTTCTGTTGTGGAAATCATGTCTTGAAAAATTTTATCTACTAAGCACAGTGCATTTAAGTAATTTATTAAGTAATTTATTTTCTCATTTTTTACTCTTCTAAGATATATCCATCTGCCAAAGAGAATTTCTGGGGTTTGTGAGATAAAAAGCAAGTGACTTCTCCATAAATGCACTTGTCTTTTCTTCCTTGCTATGACACCCACCCCCTCCTCTTTTTGAGATGGACCCCTTTTAGTTGATCCCCATCAAGGCTGTATTTACAGATGCACGGTGCCGGTGACCAACATTAAATTCCATTCCATCCTGCTTGCCTGCCCCTGGTGAGTGATATGTGGTCTGTATCCACAGTGCAGTCAGTCAGCTGTGTTACTGCACCCATGAGGCTTGTGTTGTCTGTCCTAGCCGGGGACTGCTCACTGCTGGCTGCTCAGTGAAGATGATGAATTCTACATGCATTAAATAATTATCAACACTGTCATGGAAATGGCAATTTTATGTTGTTCGGAGAAGAAAAAGAGTGTGCATGTATTTGGAAAGCAATGTGCCTTCTTTTCCATAACTCATTACATGGGGGAGATAGAGCCTTTGTAAACACAAGTGGCAATTTAGGAACGCCTGGGTGGCTCAGTTGGTTGGGTGGCCAATTCGTGATTCCAGCTCAGGTCATGATCTCAGGGTCCCGGGATGGAGCCCTGCAGTGGGCTCTGCACTCAGCGGGCCATCTGTTCTAGAATTCTCTTTCTCCCTCTCCCTCTGTTCTTCCCCCGGCTCTCATGGGCTCTCTCTCTATCTTAAAAAAAATCTTTAAAAAAAAGAAGTTGCAATTTATTTTGCAGCTCTCCAAATGGAGTTGTACAAAATCATGTAGTCTTTGGCTGAGGCCCTAGTCTCAGCTAATATTTGTCCACTAAAAAAGAAAAAAAAAATCACTACAGAAAAAAATGGTCATTACTTTCACTAACTTCTGGCAAGTGGAGTCAAAATCTCTTATGAGTGGCTTCAACTTTGTCCCATCTTGGAGTTGTTTTTGACCAGGATGCAGAAAATCCTAGATAGTGGGGTCTGGTGTAAAGATTACTTAGGCTCTTGAAACAGGATTGAGTCTCTAGTTCTTCTTATTACTGCTTTCCTCACCATATAATTCTTATTATTCATAGTAATGTAATACGTATCACAGAGTGACTAAAGGAGTCAATGAAATTCCCATGCTTAGGAAAAGGAAGAGCTGAAGAGTAATCCAAAGTCTTCTTGATTTCAAAGCCCATATGCTACCATTTCTGCCCTTTCTCCTAACACTCTCTTCTGCCTTAGTTTCTCTATCTATCCAAGTTCCTAGAGCCTGCTGCCCTATCTCCTTGCCCACTCAGCTGGGATGATAATGCTCAAAGTCACAGCTGGCAGTCCCATCCCCACTGTTTCCTGGACATAGGACATAGCTCACTTGGCTATTGTCTACAAATGGCTTTAGTTCTTCAGCCTCATTTTCCCCTGTAAATACATGATTATAGCTACCGATGATTAACTGGATACTAACTCTATGAGGCATGATATCAGGCATCCTCTAACAGTCCATTTTCTTTAGCAAAGCATTCCTTCGTCATTCCCTCAGGGCCTGGTAGACCAGTTGGTCATGTTACTCCATTCATGCGGCCAAGGGTTTGGCACAAATTGAGACATTGGAATGGTATCACCTAGCAACACCAAGAGTTCCCATCCTGAAGTCCCCTGAACCACCATGGTTCCTGCCTTTTCTAAGGCCTGGTTTGTCTATTGTTTGATTTTGTGACCCCAACTACCCCAGTTCCTCCTCATAAATTCCCTTTATTACCTAAATTCACCAGGGTAGATCTGAGGTTCTTCACTGAGCGATACAGAGGTTGGCTGAAGTTTGAGTTTGGCTCATGACAGGACTTGTGAGGATGCCCCAATGGTCTCTGAGCTTGAGGAAACTGCCATCTTGGAGAAGATATTGAACACCACCTCCACTCCCTGTGTGTTCAGTATCTTTTCAATTGAGGTGTGAATAACATTTTGCAAAAAAGTTGTTTTCACATTCTGAGCACAAGACCTTTTGTTTGCTCATGGTTCTGTGTGGAGAGGCAGAGGGCCCAAGTGATCTGAAAACTCAAGAGCATGAAGTTCAGAAATAAAAGGAGTCAAGGGCATGGGTCTTCTTTCAGAATGATGAAAACGTTCTGGAACTATTTAGTTGTGATGATTCACAACAGTGCATGTACTAAATGCCACTGAATTTTAAATGTAAAATGGCTCAAATAATAAAGGAAAAAAAGAAGCATGCCATTTTGATTCAAACACTTTTCTGAACCTACTCTTAGTTTCATTGGGGAATTCATATCAACAATAGAGATTCTTGCTTCCTACATGTTTTCACAGTCAAGCCCCCACAGAAAATGATCATAATTGCTCAGAACACTTAGGTAAACTAGAGGGATCTGAGGATGCCTATAGGAGGCTAAGTGAAAATTCATTTTATTTTCTTTACATTGTGTGATTAGGAGAAAAAAATAGAAAATATTAGGGGAGATATTAAATATCAAATTTCTATGGAACTTTTCAAACACAATCTTCTCACTTTTTTTTTAAAGATTTCATTTACTTGAGAGAGAGGGTTAGAGCAAGCATGAGAGAGAGAGAACCTGCACCAGTGGGAGGAGAGGCAGAGGGAGAGGGAGAAGCAGGCTCTCCACTGAGTCAGGAGCCCAACATGGGGCTTGATCCCAGGGCTCCAGGATCATGACCTGAGCTGAAGGCAGACCCTTAACTGACTGAGCCACCCAGGTGCCCCTCACATTTTTTTATGAGATACTTGAACAAGCTTCTGTCCATAGAACATTTTACATAATCCCCAGCTTTATGGAAGACATAACTTATATACAGTAAATTTCACCTATTTTAAATGAATAAATGAGGTTTAGCAATTGTCTACACAACCAGTACACTCAAGGCATGGGCATCTTCCTGTCCACAAGTGCAGCATGAAGTTTTCCATTCTTTTGCAGTTGATTTCCTAATCTGACTCCTGGCATGAGGCCACCGCTGATCTGACTTCTGTCACTATAGTGCTATCTTTACCACAATTCCATGTAAATTGTATCATACAATGGCATTTTGTTTGAATTTTTCTTTTTTAAAAAAGATTATTTATTTGAGAAGAGAGAGAAAGAACACATGGTGGGGAGGGACAGAGGGAGAGAAAGAGAGAGAGGGAGAGAAGCAGGCTCCCTGCTGAGCAGGAAGCCTGACATGGGGCTCAATCCCAGGACCCAGAGACCATGACCTGAGCTGAAGGCAGATGCTTAACTGACTGAGCCAGCCAGGTGTCCCCAACTTTTTCTTATTTAGCCTAATGTTTTTAATACTGATCTGTGTTGCCATGTGAATCAGTATTTTGTTCCTTTTTATCACTCAGTAGTATTCCATTGTTCAAATGTATAATGGTTATGTATCATTGATAATATTTAAGGTGTTACAAATAGCTGACTCTTATCAATAAGGCTGCTATGAACATTTCCAGTGCAAGTCTTTGTGTGGACATGTGTTTTTATTAATTTAGGTCTTCTTTTGTTTTTCCAGTGGGTTTGCTTGGCAATGGTAAATTTATGTTTAGCTTTGTAAGAAACCACTGAAGTGTTGTTCAGCCTTTCACATTCTTACCCAGACACAGATGAGAATTCTAGTTGCTCTACATGCTTACCAACTTTTGGTGTAGCTAATATATTAAAAAAATTTTTTTTTTTATTTAACAGAGAGAGAGATCACAAGTAGGTAGAGAGACAGGCAGAGAGAGGGGGGGAAGCAGGCTCCCTGCCGAGCAGAGAGCCCGATGCGGGGCTTGATCCCAGGACCCTGAGATCATGACCTGGGCTGAAGGCAGAGGCTTAACCCACTGAATGTTTTTTCTTGGGTTTTATTAACTTGTAAGTTTCCTTTAATAATTTGGATATATGATCCTGTCATACATATATATATATATACATATTTATATAAAAATGTATTTATATAAAGATATAGCTATATATGTATATATAAAGATAGACATAAAAAGATATATATAAAGATGTACATATATAAAGATGTACAGATAAATAATACAGATATATCTTTGTCAGATGTATTAAATATCTCTTATGTTAAATGTGTATATTTGTGCTTTTAACTGTGTCTTTTTAAAGAGCAAAAGTTCTTAATTTTGATGGTGCCCATTTTATCAGTTTTTTCATGCTTTTGAATCTTTTTAAAGAAATTTTTGCTCCACTCAGTCATAAAAATTTCATTCTGTGCTCTCCTCCTAGAAATTATGTAGTTTTGTGTCTAATGTTTTTCTCTGTGATCCAGTCTGAATCAAGTAAATTGTATGATGTGATGGGTTCATTTTTTTCTATACTAATATCCTATTGTTTTAGCACATTTATTTGAAAGACTGAATAGTTCCCACTGACTGATCTTAGTGCCTTTATCAGAGATCAACTGGCCATGTCTGTGTGGGTCTGTTTCTTGACTTTGTCCTGTTAATCTTCTTTTTTTAAATTTATTTTATTTATTTATTTGAGAGAAAGTAAGAGTGGGGGAAAGGGCAGAAGGTGAGAATATCAAATAGACTCTGTGTTTAGCAGAGAGCCAGATGTGGGACTCAAACTCAGAACCCTGAGATCATGACCTGAGCCAAAATCAAGAGTCCGATGCTTAACCAAGTGAGCCACCCATGTGCCCCAGTCTTCTTCTTCCTTCTCTTCTTCTTTTTCCTCCTCCTCCTTCCTCTCCTTCTTCTCCTTTTTAAAGATTGATTTATTTATTTTAGTGAGAGAGAGATAGAGTGTGGTGGGCGGAGGGGCAGAGGGAGAGGGAGAGAGAGAGAATCTCAAGCAGATTCCCTGTTGAGCATGGATCCTGCTGCAGGGCTTGATTGCAAGACCCTGAGATCATGACCTGAGCTGAAATCAAGAGTCAGACACTCAACCAACTGACCCACTCAGGTGTCCCCTCTCCTGTTAATCTTGATATCTACCTCCTTGCTAGTTCTACATCATTGTGATGACAGTAAATTTTTAAAAATTATTAAAATTAGGAAATGTAGGTCAAATTCTTTTTTTTAAAAGTTTTTATTTAAGTAATCTCTATACCCAATGGGGGTGTTGGGGGGCTCAAACTCGTGACTCCAAGATCAAGACCCACATGGTCTTCCAGCTGAGCCAGCCAGGTGCTCCATGTAAGTCAAATTCTTTTGACTACTGTAAGCCTTTGGCCTTTCCATATAATTTTTTGAATCAAACTTGTTAATTCTTCATCGAGCCTATTATTTCGATTAAGATAATTTTGAATATGTAGACTCATTTGGGAAGAATTGTGGTATCAACGATACTTGAACCCTTGGAGCCATTCATGGCATCTGTTCCTCCATTATTTAGGTTATGTAGGCGTTCTTTAATTTCCCTCAACATTTTTTTAAGTTTTTGGTGTAAATTCATACTTTTCATAAAACTTATTCATAAGTATTGACTTTCCCTCTCATTGTAAATTGACATTTACTTCATTTTCCAATTGTTCATCAATAGTATATAGAAATACAATTAACTTTTGTATTTCATCTTGGAAACTTCATGAATTCACTTATTAGTTCTTAGCAGCTTTTTTGATGATCATTTAAGATTTTTAAGGCAAATGTCACGTCGTTTCCAATACAGATTTGCTTCTTGCTTTCCAAACTGAGTGCTTGACAAATGTTTTCCTTGCCTACATCAGTAGTTAAAACATTTAGCACAATGTAGAGAAGAAGTAACGATAATGTCCTTGCCTCATTGCTGCTTTTCAAGTAGAAACTGTTTGGTCCTTCACCACTGAGTATGAGGCTAGCTTTTGAGTTTTCACAGATGCCCTTTGATGGATTAAGGAAATTTCCATGAATTTATAGCTTTCTGAGAGTTTTTCCTTTTCAAACATTTTCTCTGCATCTGTTGACATGCTCATGTGTTTTTTCCTCCTTTATTCCACTGATACTGTGAATCATGTTGATTCATTTTCAGATGTCACACCAACCTTACATTCCGGTATAAACCCTTCTTGGTCAAAATTTATTATCCTTTTATATATCGCCAGACTCCATTTGCTAAAATATTGTAGGGTTTTCCCATCTATGTTATGACAGATGGATGTAGATGTACATTGTTTCCTTGTGGTGCATTTGTCTGGTTTTGTTATTGTAACACTGGCTTAGAAAATAAGTTGGGAAGTAATACCACTCTTTTCTGAAAGATTCTAAGAATTAGAATCATTTCTTTCTTATATATGTGTTAGTGAACACAGCTAGTCCTTGAATTTTCCTTGCAGAAAGCTATCAATTATAGGGTACATTTCTTTAATATATATAATGCTATTCAAGTTCACAGTTCCTCTCAGGGTCAGTTTTGGTAATTTTTATTTGTCAAAAAATTTGTCTATATAGCCCTAAGTGGTTAAATTTATTGCCATACAGTTGTTCATAATATTCCTTTGTTTTCCTTCTAATGTTGCAAAATTTATAGTGACATCTCTCTTGTCCCTGACATTGGTAATTTGTGTTCTCCCTCCCTTTCTCTCTCTCTCTCTCTCTCTCTCTCAACAACCAGTAGAGGCTTTTCAATTTCCTTAAAGTTCTCAAAGAATCAACTTTGGGTTTCATTGATTTTCTTATTGTTTGTCCTTTAAAAATGTTGCTGATTTCTTCTCTCTCATCTTTATTAATTCTTTCCTTCTACTTATCTTGGGTATTATTTTCTCTGCATTTATTTAATTTTAATTTTAATTTTTTAAAAGATTTATTTGACAGACAGAGATCACAAATAGGCAGAGAGGCAGGCAGAGAGAGAGGCGGAAGAAGGCTCCTCGCTGAGCAGAGAGCCTGATGCGGGGCTTGGTTCTGGGATCTTGAGATCATGACCTGAACTGAAGGCAGATCCCTTTTTTAATTTTACACTGGATGCTTAGAGAATTGACTCTAGGGCTTTCTTCTTTTCTAGGAATTTGAAGCTATATTTTTTGTAAACACTACTTTACCTATATCTCTCAAAATTTCATACATTGAATTATTATTTAGTTCCAAGCATTTCTAGTTTCTTTTTAAGTTTTTTGAGACATGGATTATTTAAAAGTTTGTTGTTTGGTTTTCCTAATATTTGGAACTCTCTAGATACTTTATTGTTACTGATTTAATTTAATTCCACTTTGGTCAGACAACCTATCTGTATGATTTCAGCATTTTAAAAATTATTTAGGTTTGTCTCATGGCCTGGTATGTGGTCTGGCAACCAAGTCATATGCCTTGTAAAGACTGTGTCTTCTGTAGGTGTTGGGTGTAGTGCCCTGTTAATATCAATTAAGTCCAAGTAATTGATAATTTAGTTATTGATATGGTTAAGTATGGGTTTGCCTTTATTTATTTTTTAAAGAAAGAGAGAGAGAGAGCAGGAGCAGTGGGGGAGGGACAGAGGGAGAGGGAGAGAGAGAGAGAGAATCTCAAGCAGACACCATGCCCAGCACAGAGCCTGATGTGTGGCTTGATTCTGAGTTCATGACCTTAGCAGAAATCAAGAGTCAGTTGCCCAAGTGACTGAGCCATTCAGGGGCCCATGGTTTTGCCATTTTAGTTTCAACTTTTTGTTTCCTTTGGTTTTTTGTTGGTTTGATTATTTCTTTCCTGTCTTTTTTGTGGGGAGACATAAAATTTGGTTATTTTTATAATTCCACTTTTGTTTTCCTAGAAAAGCTTTCCTTCTTACATTATATTGTAGCGATCCATTTAGGGATTGCAATGTAAATTCTTAAGTTTTAACATTTATTTATGGTTAATATTGCACCATTTCATGAAAAAATATATCAAGTGTGGCACCAAAAATATATCAAGTGTGGCCCCGTAAAGGTCTATGTGGATCTCTGTGTTTATATGATCCACATGTATTACAAATCCATGAGTTTGTAATTTTGTCTTTAGAGTCATATGCATTGTAATGAAATTATATGGAAAAAAGGTGAAAATAGTTTGACATTTTTAAAATTAATTATTTATGTTTTTTACTAACATATAGTGTATTATTAGCCCCAGGGGTACTGGTCTGTGAATTGCCAGGTTTATACACTTCACAGCACTCACCATAGCACATACCTTCCCCAATGTCCATAACCCAACCACCCAATAGTTTGACATTTAACCAAGATTTTTACCATTGCTGAAGCTCTTCAGATCTGTTTTCAACAAATTCTCTTGGTTTACATTTATCTTATTTTGTCTTTACTTTCCCTTAATTTTTAGAGAAAAATTTCACCAGATCTAAAATTCTCTCCAGAAAAATTTTTCTTTCAGCACCCTGAAAAAATGCTGTTCCGCTCTCCTCCTACCTGTGTAGTTTCTGATAAGGAGTCAGCTATTAATCAAGTAAAGAGGTGGTGTTTTTCTTCTTGCTTTTATTGTTTGCTTTTATCATCAGCTTTCAATGATTTGACCATAATGTGTGTCTTTCTTTTGTCTTGCTTCCTGTTTGTTGAGCATTTTGAATCTGTGATGCACATCATTCATTAAATTTGGAATATTTGATCGTCATTTCTTCAAAAAAAATTTTTTAATTTTATTTATTTTTTTAATTTCAGTTGTTCCAGAATTCATTGTTTATGCACCACAAAAATGTTTTTTTTTTTTTTTTTACCCCATTTGTTATTTGCGCTTCAATTACAAATATGTTAGACTGGTTTATATTGTTTATTAGGTCATGAAGCTCTACTCGCTTTTTTGTTTTCAACACCTTTTTCCTTTGTTCTTACCATTGGATAAATTTGATCTTTCTGCAAGTTCACTTACTCTTTTCTGTGTCTTTGGCATTCTGTTAAATTCATCCAGTGATTGAAAATTTCAGATATCATACTTTTCACTTAGGGACTTTCAATTTGGTTCTTTTTTTATTATTTCCATTTGGTTACTGTCACTTCCTGGGTTTTTTGTTGTTGTTTTTGATCACTGGCATATTTTCTTCTACTTCAAGGAGTATAATAGTCATAATGGCTGTTTGAAAATTCATTTTGGCTGATTCTAATATCTGGGTTATCCTGGAGCTGGCTACAGGTCGCTTTTTTCTTGTGAATGATTCCAGTTTCCTGTTTCTTTGTATTTCAGATACATTTCTATTATATCTTCAACACTGTGAATATGCAGATGTAGAGATGTTGGATTCTTTTATTTTCCTCTAATGAGTGTTGGTTTTGTTTGGCTGGGCAATTAAGTTGGTTGCACTTGAACTGCAATCTCTGCTTCTTGGTGGGTAACTCTAATTTCAGCGTCAATCTTGGTATTCAACTGAGCTGATTTGACTCATTTCCATGCCCACATGTCTTAGGGGTTAGCCAAGGTTATAGAAAGAATTTGGGGATTCCATCTCTGGTGTTCTGCTTCTTTCTCCAGGGGGTACAGTTGACCCAGATTTAACTGGTCTCTTGGACAGAAATCTATGGTTTCTCCATCAGTACTCACACTGCTCCGTGCCAACCAGGTTTGACCTCAGGCTAAAAGATGTGAAAATAACAACTCAATATTACTGTCCTGTGGTCATGGACTGTCCAGTGGACCGTGTCTCCTCAGTGCGCTCAGGTGACTATTTGTTTTGTCTGATATTCGCAGTTGATAGTTACTACCTGCCGGTGGGTAGGACTGGTTGGCTCTTACTCAGCCATTACCCGTCATTTTTCACATCAGCTTAATGCTTGACAAGGCTATCCACAATTCCCGATAATGACTTTTTGATGCTGATCCTTTCAAATTCTGGATAGTCACCGCTGGCAGGAGAATTGATTTATATGGGTAGGTGCTAAAACACTGAAAACCACTTTCACAACTATTCAAAATTTCCAGTTGTTAAAAGTGTATTTAAAGCAGCTAACAGCTTCTCTCTCTCTCTCTCTCTCTTTTTTTTTTTGCCCTGACAAATGTAATGCTGAAATTTCTTGTGATCATGCAAATAGCTTTCAAATCCAACAGAATGTTTTCATATCAAGTATTTCAAAATAATGATGATGCTCTAATTAGTAGAAAACACATGCATTGTTAGAGCAGTTACCCTGTGGTTAGCCTGGATGTCACTGAAAGGGCATATTAGCTGCAGAAGTGTCTGATATGTGCGAAGGCAGAGATTCAGGGCCCCCTGGCGCTCTTTTCCCGGGAACACCTGATGACATCTCAGCCCTCACGACTCCAGCTCCTGTTCCTTCACCTGCGCACCTGACGGCTTAGGTATTTGGAACACAAACTACGCTAGCGGGTCTGAGGGCCTGTTGCTTAGGGCAGGTTGGGGTACGCCACACAACTGGCTGAAATAAAGAGGTTCAAGGTATCTAGGAGTTCCTTCTAGCCCTTAGGGAAGTGTGCCAGACACAGGCAGGACTCATGCTCAGTGCTTACTGAGATATTAGGATCTGCTGTCACACCCACCTCTGCCCAGCTCACTGTCTTAGGAATCCTACATGTGTTTCCATGTATGGGCTTTGGGTCTCCAAGCCCCACTTGGATGCTAAAAAGGCTAAGGGGGGGGCGGTCAACATGTAACACACTTGTAAGCGACTCATGGCACTTTAGTACATGCAGAGGCTAATCTACCATGGATGGTAAGCACTTACAAATAATACAGACACTGGAAAACCAAATACTTTCATGGTAGATAGTAAAAAGCCGTGGTTTTGTTTACCCAACATTCGCCCCTACTCTGACTTCCCAGCCCCTCCCTCGGGCTCCTCCTTATGACTACCACAATTTGTCAAATCATTCGGTGTCTCTCAACTTTGCTGAGCATTCTAATTACTTGAAAGCTTTTTAAAATGCGGATTCTGATGGTGGGGTACGTGGAGGCAGGCAGAGAGCAGATTTGGTACTTTTAACAAGCTCCTTGGAAGGCTGAGGCTGCTGGACTGTGGGCCACACTGAGTAACAGAGACGTATTTTGAATACTACCTCTGAACGGATTATTTTAAGACATCAGTGAGAAAGTTTTGAAATAGCCTAGATGTTACAGCGTGTGGTAAGAGGTTTGACTACATGAAGTTCAAATCTGAGCTCATCTGCTAACTAGCTTTGTAATACAGGGCAATCTGTGAAACCCCTCTGGGCCTCACTATCTTTAGGAGTAAGTGGAGATAATAGCACTTCTCTCCTAAGGAGGGTGCTCTGATGATCAGTGCCACAACACATGGGAGAGTTTAGAACAGGGCACAGCACCTAATAAGGTTTCAGTAAATATCAGCTATCATGTATTATTGTGTGTCCTCTTAAATGGCTTATAAATTAATTATAGAGAGACACAAGTTCACCATCAAGGGAAAACACAAACATCTCTTTGCACAAACTTAATCAAATCCCCAAACGTCTGGTAGAACAAATGTGTTCTCTTGGTGTTGGGAAATTTTCTTAAAGGAGGTAGCCCTTGAGGGGCACGTGGGTGGCTTAGCTGGTTGAGTGACCTGCCCTTGGTTTCAGCTCAGGTCAGGATCTCATGGTCGTGAGACTGAGCCCTGCATCAGGCTCTGCGCTCAGCTCGTAGTTTGCTTCAGATTATTTTCCCTCTTGTCTCCTCTTCCTCTCCCTGCTCTCCCCTTCTCTCTCAAATGAAAAAAAAAATTTTTTTAAAGAGGTAGCCTTTGGAGGTTGAATGGGATGTAGAGAAGCTGAGAGATTCACCCGCATGGCACAGAGCCTTCAGTGTGGATGCTGTCTTTGAACTTGATCTAATAATTCATAAGCAGAGTCTATGGATGCCTAGGGAGGAGAGAAAAAATGATTATTCTAGTTATGGATGTTTTGGTGGTGGGAAATCTGGCTCAGTCAAATTACCACAGGGATAGGATGTTTATTCATAGGCTCTCCATGCAGGGAATCATAGGAAAAGCCGGAAAAATAATGATTCAGGAAAAGGGCAGAAATAAAAGTCCTTCTGGACTTCAGTCGCACGTCCACTCAATATTCTTGGCTTCTTTGTTTCCCACTCTCCATCCTGACCAGCTATTTCTATTTAATCATGTAATTAAATCAGCTAATATCTGTGGAATTCCTAGCACATGCTGGCCACAGTTCTAGACACTGGCATTAGATAGCTTGTAAACCAAAAAGATAAATTTCCTGTCCTTGTGCAGCTTTTATTTTAGCAAGGGGAGAAAGACAATGTGCAGTGAGCATCGTAAATTACCTACATCGTATAGCACAGTGGAAGTGGGAAAATAGGGAGCAGGGAGAGAGAGAGTGGGAATGCTGCAGTTAGGTAGTGGGTTGTATTTTGAGTAGGGGCTCAGCATAGACCTCGTTGAAAAGGTGACATTTGAGCAAAAGCTATAAGCAGGTGGAGAAGGGGTATTGGGAATAGGCTGAAGAGCAATCAAGTGGAAGAGCCTTCTAGACAAAGGTAGACGAAGGCATGCTTCATGGCCTTGAGCACCTCAGAGATGTTTGAGAAACAGAAAAGAGGCCCATGGAGGTGGATGGGAGTTAGGAATGGAGAACAATGGAGAAAGAGGGCAGAGAGGTGTGGTGATGCCCCATGTCAAGCAGACACTGGAAGGACTTTGATTTCTCTTCTCATGAAATGGAAGCCACTGGAAAGTCTGGATTAGAGTATGAACACAGTATGATAGACATTTGAAAAGGATACGTCTAGTGCTGTTTGGGGAAAATAAAATGAAGGGGCAAGGTTGGAAGCAGGAAGACCAGTTACAACGCAGAGATGGTGGTAGCTCAGACCAGGTGGGGAGAACGTATTGAAGAGGAAGATGGGAGGGGATTCGTGGATGGACTGATTTGGGATGGGAGAAAAATCGAATGTGTGAATGCTTTCAGGTGACATGGAGAAGACTGCAGGCAGAGGGGTTGGGTGAGAGAATCAGAAGTCCCTAGGAACATGTGACCATGTCCAAGCAGAATTGTTGAGTAACAGCTGTGTGGACACCTATGGAGTTGGCATATGGATAGCATTTGAAGCTTCGAGGGCTGGAAAGCATTTGGAGAAAAGAAACTGAACACCAAGACTTGGACACTCCAATGTTAAAGAGTTTGGGAAGAAATGGAATCCAACAAAAGAACCTGAAAAGGCAAAGTCAGGACACCTCGGAAATCTCGTGTCTTGGAACCCAAGTGAAGAAAGTGCTTTGAGGGAGAGGAAGCGAGTAACCGTTGTAAGTGCCGTTGACTCATGAAGTATGATCTGGACTGGGGGTGCACCGTTGGATTCAGCAACAAGGAGGTTGTCAATGGCTTTGACAAGAGCAGTTTCTGCAGAATGAAGGAGGTGAGGTGAGGAATTGGAGACCTGGAGTGCGTTCAGCTTGTTAGGGGATAATTTCTGGGAGGGAGCTATATGGTTGTGTGCATAACCCTTGGAGGCTGGCTTCTCTCCCTGGCTGTCCTGGGTCACACCTAGGCCCCTGAGCACCATTTAACCAGGTCCAAGGAAAGTCTGTGGGGCTCGCTAAGCTCCTGGTCCCCTGGAGCCAGGATCTCATAGCTGTTTCTTCTCTGGGATCTTGCTATCTCTCAATCTGTACTAGAAACCCTTCTGAAGACTTGAGAGGAAGGAGGCTTTGCAGAATGTCTCTGTCCAGAGAGAAAGCCCTTGAAGTAAACAGCAGCCTGCTAGGTAAATTCCTGCCTTCACCCTCCATGATTGACGGATCCTGGACAAACATATTAGTAACCGCTGTGGAGTCCACCATCAAATGTATCACAATCCTTCTGGAAACTCTTAATGCATCTGTTCCAGACAGCTTTTCAGAGAAACAAGTTGCATCTTGTTATTATCAACAGTATAAAGAAACACTCTATTTGAGCTTCCCTATGACCCTGCAATTGCACTACTGGGTATTTACCCCAAAGATACAGATGTAGTGAAAAGAAGGGCCATCTGTACCCCAATGTTTATAGCAGCAATGGCCACGGTCGCCAAACTGTGGAAAGTACCAAGATGCCCTTCAACGGACGAATGGATAAGGAAGATGTGGTCCATATACACTATGGAGTATGATGCCTCCATCAGAAAGGATGAACACGCAACTTTTGTAGCAACATGGACGGGACTGGAGGAGATTATGCTGAGTGAAATAAGTCAAGCAGAGAGAGTCAATTATCATACGGTTTCACTTATTTGTGGAGCATAACAAATAACATGAGGACATGGGGAGATGGAGAGGAGAAGGGAGTTGAGGGAAATTGAAAGGGGAGGTAAACCATGAGAGACTATGGACTCTGAAAAACAATGTGAAGGTTTTGAAGGAGCGAGGGGTGGGAGGTTGGGGGAACCAGGTGGTGGGTATTGGAGAGGGCACGGATTGCATGGAGCACTGGGTGTGGTGCAAAAACAATGAATACTGTTACGCTGAAAAAAAAAAAAGAAAGAAAAGAAAAAAAAAAGAAACGCTCTATTTTTTTTTTTTTTTATATACTAAGATTATCTTGCTCACATTTGAAAAGGGGAAGAAGGGGTGGTGAGAGCTGATTTTACACTCGGGTGAACCTCTCGTCACGTCCTCCGTGAAGCAGAGATACAGAGATTGGGGGAAGCTCCCAGCTCTTCGTTCTGTGGTGCATTGTGGTGGGAAGTGTTTGTTTTCTTCCAACAGAACCTGCTTGTAACATGGTCTGTCTACTTCCGCTCTGTCTTTGGACACAGGTCATACAAGACGTGGGTGGCGAGACTGTCGGTTTTTCCAATGCGGCCAATGAGGTTTGTGACAAATGCTGAGATCTCAGTAGATTTGTTAAGATCTGTGCTTCTGGTTTTACTCTTTGGGTTTAGAT
Source organism: Enhydra lutris kenyoni (assembly GCF_002288905.1). NCBI lineage: Eukaryota > Metazoa > Chordata > Mammalia > Carnivora > Mustelidae > Enhydra > Enhydra lutris. Next base: position 44,690,970 of record NW_019154097.1, read on the forward strand.
AGTGAGGTGGTATCTTCCCGACACCCATTCTTCCGATGGCAAATGAGGGCTGCACACAGTAGGTCTCACCGATTTGGTTGTAGTGTGATCTGAGGTTGCTGTTTCCCTGTTTTGGCTGTTTATTGTATGTTTCTGAGTCTGGTTCTATGTGAAGGAGCTCACTGGTCAGTAGTCTGACTCTGTGCGCCCTCAGCTCAGGGTCACCATTCCACGGAGGGTGGATGCTTTGTTTCAGTGTCTGTCTCTAATCTCTGGACTGTGAACTCTGGGAGGTCAAGGTCGATGATGTCATTTTTCCTTATAGCATTCAGCATATTGTCCCCATGAGGCTCTGTACTTCAACTGTATCGACACATGAATAGTAATGGCCACAATTACCTTATTATGGACAGGTGAGAGACTTTTTAAAGAATACAGTGAATGTCCAGGTGGATATTTTGATTGCTCACTTCAGTATAACTCCTTTTTTTTTAAAGATTTTATTTATTTATTTGACACAGAGAGAGAGATCACAAGTAGGCAGAGAGGCAGGCAGAGGGGGAGGGGGAAGCAGGCTCCCCGCCGAGCAGAGAGCCCGATGCGGGGCTCAATCCCAGAACCCTGAGATCATGACCTGAGCTGAAGGCAGAAGCTCAACCCACTGAGCCACCCAGGCGCCCTTCAGAATAACTTTTATCTTCTGTCTGCCATATGTTGCCCGTTATTCATGAGGACTTATTCATGAGGAATATTCATGAGGACTTCTGACCGTGTCTGAATAGGGTTCATCCAAAAAAAATGCCAGTTTCTGGGAGGAGGGTGGAGGAAACATGGTTTATTCGGGAGCTGCAGAGACATGGTATGGTAATGGGGAGGCCATACAAGGGGTATTAAACAACAAGAACAATAGCCAAACCCCCAGCTATCACTGTGGGCAGCTAAAGCTTAAGCCTGCAGAGAAACTTCAGGAAATGCTATAAAAAGCAACTTCAGAATGATCCTAGCCAAGGGGTAAAGGAGCCGCGATGTTTATATTCCCACACCCATCAGTCATGAGTTAAGGGACGTGAACAGCCTGGGAAGGCGTCCATCTCCAGCTGCTTCTATCCCACCGTAGGCACTGGCTGAGTGGGTTTTGGCAGCCCAAGGCCAACCAGCCCACAAAGAGGCAGTTCCTGGCTCTCTCTAGTCAGACTGGCGTGCACAGAAATGGTGATGGAATTGGACACGATACGGGCCCGGCACACTTCCACTAAGACCGTAAAGTGCTAATGCGTAAGCCATCATCCACTTCGTTTATCCTTCTTCCTCTCAAGATCACTCTCTGTTAATGTGAGAAAATGCCCTTTAATATAGGAGGGAATACGTGTGAAAGCGTCTTGGAATGCATTTTCAAAACCGTGAAGTGAGATACACGTGTATTGTTGTGATCATTACTGTAGTGACGGTGATGATGATGGCTTGATTAGAGTTATCAGCCCTTGAGGGTGTTAGTACAATGTATTTTTGAGAACAGACGTGAGATGCGAGATTTCAATACAACTCCGGTTACACGTAATCAATAATTGTCCAGACCGAGGCCCGGGGCTGTACTTGAATCAATTAAGAAATGGAAGAAGGAAGACCCATCATACATCTGTTGATTATTTCTCTCTTGGGGGAGAGGGGCCTGTGGGTATATAAAATACCTTAAATGGTGTATTTTGGGGGAAGAGACTGTTTGATCAGAGTCTGGCCTCTAGCTCTTCTATTTCTTTGATGTTAAAACTTCCTGGTCCTGCTTGGCATATCTAATCTTATTTGAACCCAAACCGAGGACTTGTGAAGCCATACTTCTGACTTCTGCTTAATGTTGGATGTGACTCCTGTCCAGGTCTTGCCTTCTTTTTTGGCCCAATCCCCTTGAATCAGACAATTCATAAGTACTATGGTTTGGATTCATTTATCTTGCATCTGTGACATTTAGTGACTTAAACTAGCTAGTGGCCACCTCTGCAAAGTTTCACCTCCATCATCTTCCAAAGCTACAACCCCACTGCCCTCAACTTGTTCTCTGCTCTCCACTGGCCACTCCCAGAATGCCTTTCTGCTGGAGCCACCTGCCGTGATGGTTCCTACTTGCATAGAAGAAATGCAGGGTGAAGGGCGGGAAGAGGTAGAGATGGAATTATCAGGATTTGTGGCTGGTTGGACACGGATGGGAGAGGGAGCTGTCGAAGATGATGGATTACATGAGTGTTCATACCTTCAACAGAGAAAGGACATACCACAGCTACCGTCGACTGCATTTTACTCAATGGGAAAAAAGATACAAAGATACTGATAGATCTTTTTTCCCATAGAGTAAAATGCAGCCAATGGGGGGCGCCTGGGTGGCTCAGTGGGTTAAGCCGCTGCCTTCGGCTCAGGTCATGATCTCAGAGTCCTGGAATCGAGCCCCGCATCGGGCTCTCTGCTCAGCAGGGAGCCTGCTTCCTCCTCTCTCTCTACCTGCCTCTCTGCCTGCTTGTGATCTCTCTCTGTCAAATAAATAAATAAAATCTTAAAAAAAAAATGCAGCCATTTAAAACATTTAAAAAAAGGTAGCTGTGGGTAAAAGCAAACCTTCCTGTTAAATTGTTTAAATTGATCGACAGCACAATAATGGATGAGAGATGATTATTTTCCTGGTCACCCTGCTAATAGAGCTTGAATTCAGTAACATTCAGATAACTAATAGAGTACATTTCCTATTGATGACATGTCTAGAGTCTTAAGAGGATTCTCATTTGGTGAAAGGCACAGGGGAACCATTTTTTCTGGTTGTGAATCAACCCTATTTAATCAGAAACAATAAAACTCCATTGTATTTGACCAGGAAGATACCTGGAAGTATGAGGTTGGGTATAATCCAGTCTCATTTCCAATAGCTGAGCCAGGAGACCTGGGGAAGATGTCCGGGGGTACATACTCTCTGTACTAATGGTGCTGGCATCGCTCAGTCAATTAGATTTAATTTGGTTTCTTGTTTGATCCTCTGGCTGGCCTATAACTGAAAACCTGAATATTTTCTCGTACTACTATTGTCCTCAGACAAAGACCTCTTGAATTCACAGAGCGATCTATAATGTAACTATCCATTTCCCATCTGCTCTGTGTGTACCTTAACTGATAGCTATTGAGACATTTATTTTAGATAGCAGTGCCTGTCATGAACTGAGGGTTCCTTTGAATCTGGGCTTTTGAGATCCAAATTGGTAGCCTTGGAAATTTATTCTCCAACAAAGGTCTGTTGAGGGCCCTTCTCATCTTGAAGAAGAAGGAGACAGAAAAGAAAAAGAAAGGTTCACAAAACCTTCATAATCCTCTTTCATCTACGGAATTACTGAGAATGATCTTGGAAGAATGGCCTGTGCAGACCTCCCTGACATTACACTAGTCTAAGTAATTTCCGATTATTTCTAGTTTCCTCTGTTTGAATCTGTGTGTGACCGAACAGAATCATTTTCCGGGGAGTGGATCTGATATGATTGCAAATAAGATAGCAAAGGGGGGAAATGAGTCCATCTGCTCAGGGCTACAGAGAAGCAACGATTTTGGTTTTGGAGGGGACAGCCCAAGATGAGGGCCCTGGTAGGAGAGAGACAACCTTTAGCTATAAATGGCCGTAAACTTTATGCACCAGAGCTTGGAGCCTCATAGCCGTGGATATGTACGGAGGCATTAATGAGTGCAACTCGTTGTTGAGAGTACCCTTACTATATTCTACACTCAAGGATTTCGTCCTATTATCCCAAATTTATAGAAAGTGATATAGGTGGGTTTCTTCAGAGAAATGAAACTAATAGTTAGCATTCTCCAGGGAAACAAAACCTTATACATGATAAGGAACATTTAAAAAAACACCCCAAAAACCAAGAAATAAACCCAAGATCTATGGTTGGCAAGCCAGAGGCTCAAGGCAGCTGATTATATACATTCAATCTGAGTCTGAGTCTGGAGGCAGGAGACTGATGTCTCAGCTTGAAAGACAATGAGACAGAAGGGGAGTGAATTCTCCCGGACTCAGCCTTTTGTTCTAGGCAGCGAGGCCTTCAACTGATTAGACGAGGCCCACCCAAACTGGGGAGGACAATTAGCTTTACTCCCTCTACCCTATCAAATGTTAATTTTTCTCCAGAAACATCCTGACTGACACTCCCAGAATAATGTACTGTGTGGCACTCTGGCACCCAGACAAGTTGATACATAAAATTAACCATTGCCATTTAGGGAAATTGAGGCAGAGGGTGATAAGTACCTTGACTAAGGTCACACAGCAAGCACATATCCACAGATTTGAACCCAGGCTGTTTGACTTGAGGACCAGCTCTGCAACTATGAGAGATTGTCTGTCTATGCCATGGTCTAGAATGTATGTCTGGACACACCAGACGGTCCAGTTTCCTCAACCCTATAAAGGGAAATCTCCTTCATGTAGGGCATAGAATTGGATACAAAACCATTTAGAAAAACAATAAAGGGGACTTTATTAATGCCACAAAATATGAAGTGTAAACACAGGGAAGAATTAATCTAGTGTTTAACCATAGTAAAGTGTTTAATCAATATTTGTTGAATTAATCAATAGTGTTTGAATGAGTGGATTTAATTATTGGTCATTTGTTAAAGTTTATTGTGAATATGTCCAGTCTCCACAGATGGATGATAATGGGCCAGAAATGTATCTTGTACATGTCTCTATCTACCACACGGCCTTACATGGTTTACGGGGTCATGGGGAGAGCTCGATAAATAGTGTTCGATGTGGTTAGATTGACAATTAAAGATGTTAATCAATGAAAAAATCATTACATATGCTGATAAGTATACACGGTTAACCCTTGAGCAATGCGGGGGTTAGGAACACTGAACCCCTGTGCAGTCAAAACTCCATGACTAACTTTTAACTGCCCCCAAACTTAAGTGCCAATAGCCCACTGTTGACCAGAGCCTTACCAATGACAGAAAGGTGATTAGCATGTTATAAATGTCATATGGTATATACTTTATATATATTACATACTGTATATATCCTATATACTGTAGTCTTACAATAAAGTAAGCTAGAGAAAAATGATGTTTTTAAGAAAATCATAAGGAAAATATATTTATAGTACAGTACTGTATTTATTGGACAAAATCCCTGCCTAAGTGGCCCCACATAGTTCAAGTCTGTGTTGTTCAAAGGTCAACTTCCAAGTCTGTGTTGTTCAAAGGTCAACTGTATGTCGCTTTGTGAGAATAGGAGAGTATAGAAAAGTTGTTCAGTAAATATGATTATTGAATCAAATTTAAGTATTTTGCACTAGGAAAAAAATTCTTCCTTTTTTTTAAAGCAGAAAAATAAAGAGAAGAAAAAAAGTTTTCCCTCAATTTTATCCTGATGATGGAAAATGAGGGGGGGTGGTGTTGAGCAGAGCCAAAGCAGATTGTAATGAGCAGAATGACTTAAATGGTGGAATGGTCGGCTCTTGTCTACAGGTTTACAGAAATGAAATTAAACTTGGGCTTTCTATTGCAAAACAATAAGCAAATTGAAGGCCAATTATACCAGCTCATCAAAAAAAGGCAGGCGGACTGGAGAGGATTTTGCATTTCTGAGTAGAACGACTTTTCAGATGAAAGAATTTATTACAAGAAATTGAGAACATCTGGGCCATCAAAGACAGAATGCAGTGAATAATTGGACAATCATAGACTGGCATCCATTTGAATAAGAGGCACTTCCTCGGTTCCCAGTAGGGGAAGCATTCAAAATTCCTCATGTAGGGGGAAATGAAGCTCAGTGTTTAAAACATGATTTTCCTACCTGGTTGTTATTTGGTTACAAAAGAAATCTAATTTGGGAAACTCCATGCCATAAAATTATTCTTGTGACCAACACTAAGGTGAAATAGAGAAGGGGTTGTTCGCTCTGTCCTCTGTATTCCCAGCACTGGGTTAGGTCTTACTGATTATTCATTCCCAATCCTGGTTACCATTACATTCATAAACAGCCAGAATGACTCTGCTTCTCCTCTCTTCTCCTCCCCCTCCCCTCCCTTCTCTTTTCTCTTCTCTTCTCTTCTCTTCTCTTCTCTTCTCTTCTCTTCTCCTCTCCTCTCCTCTCCTCTCCTCTCCTCTCCCCTCCCCTCTCCTCCCCTCCCCTCCCCTCCTCTTCCCTTCCCTTCCCTTCCCTTCCCTTCCCTTCCCTTTTTCTTTGACATCTCTACAATGAGGGGCCACCTGCTGTCATCCTACAGGTGCCAGAGAGATGCCTGTAGCCAATGAAGGAGTCCCTGATGGGGTGAGGCTTGGGGCAGTCCACATGAGCAGGGGTGAGCTAACCTAGTCCCTGCCCCACTCAGTGCTGGGCATTCTCCTTATATGTGACAGTGGGAACACACAATGTTATGCTCTGCTTTAGGTTAAATGCCAAGCCAGATAGTTTACACACATACACTATTTCCAATCACCCCGGCAGTCCCTTTAGGTAGTAATTGTTATCCCAATTTTACAGTCAAGGAAACTGAAGATCAGAGATGATATGGTCAGTCCAATGATATAGTCCCGATGCTCAGTGACTTAAAACCACATATGTTTAATGAGCACTGGATGATGTATGGAAGGGTTGAATCAGTATATTGTACACCTGGAACTAATATAACACTATACATTAACTATACTGGAATTAGAATTTAAACACACACATGCACACACACACCCAGATTTTTACTTATTTTTCATGCTACATATCTACCAGGTTTGGTGCAGGGCTCTCTCACTGTAGTCAACAGGGGACTCAGGCTGACGGGGAAGTCACCATCTTAAATAATGCCAATCTCAGTGGTTGAAGGAAAGGAAAGTTCTGGAAGGAGGTCTTCCATAAGCAGTTAAATTCTTGCCCTGGAAATGACATTTGTTACCTCTGCTTACAGTGCATTGGCCAGTACTGGTTACTAGGTCCCAACCAACCAATCATGATGCACCAAATGTCACCCCCAGCCACCCGTGTCTTCCCAGCCGAGGCCCTAGACATCTCAGAGGAGACACAAACCATTCCCAATGCACCTTGCTGTGCTCCTGGCCCACAAATCCAGGCCCACAAATCCATGAGCACCACAAAATGGCTATTTTACACTGTATTTCGGCATGGGTCATTCCACAGCAATAGAACACAGTTGAGAAGCCTCTCTTCCAGGCTTAGTCAGACCTTGCCTCCTCTTGAGATCAAGACACACATCTCTTCTCCCATTCCTTCTGGAAGCCCCCTGTCCTACCTCTTGGGCCAGGTATGTGTGGCACATCATGGAGGAGGAGTATAGCCCACCACCGAGGCATGACACTCTTCTTATAAGTCATTCTCAGGACTACTTTTCTAAGACCCATTTTGTAGGAGAATAAGTCCCGATCTCAATATCCTAGCACTATGTTGTTTTCCTCCAGAATCTCTCAGAAGATACACATTTTGAGGCTCTACTGAAGCCCTCGTTTCTTCAATGGTAAGCTAGTGGTGGCTTTGACGGTAGATTTAAATGAGCTGCCGCATGCAAAGTAATGCCACTGCGTCCAGTTCTGAAGGAATGTTGGCTGTCGTCCTTATGTGCTCTTCTAATGACACCCCTCTCCTTTTCTGGAGGCTTTAAAATACCTTTGACTGTCTGGCATCACCTAGAACTCTCTAGAAGCCTTAACCTCACATTCTAAGCACCGGAATTTCAGCTGTCACTTTTGGGGAGGTTGAAACCAGGGTGTGTGACATCAGACTAGGTCTGTTTTTAAAGACTGACGGAAGAATGACCTGGGTGAGCTCCCAGAATTTAGGTCAGGAGATACTTTCACACCTTCCTTCCTGTGGATGGGGCTCCTGTTAACCTTACAAGAGGCTCAGGTTTAGGTAGTGTCAGCAGATTTATCAGGGGCACATTGGAGGCTCGTGGGAATCAGCACTTTTGCTTCACCAGGGTTTCTAGGAGAGACTTCTACTGCTTCATTTCCTCTGAGTTCACTGGAACGGAATAATTTCAAGGAAACAGTCATTTAGACCCTTGAGCTTCTCATGGCCCTTGGACTAAATCATCAATCAACTCCTGCTCACTCAGAATGCAGCCCCCCATCAGGATCTTCCAGAAACTTCTGAAGACTATAGTAGACATTTTGGTTATTTCCAGACAGGGAGCTCGTTTTCTGCTTCTCTTTTCTTATTTAATCCATGTCGGTAAGGGCTGAGGATAATAAAGCTTGTTATATATGTGCATTTCTGAAATGAGGAAACAAAGTCTTAGGGAAATGAAAAAACTCTCTCAAAATTTAAAAAAAAAAAAAATCTGTCAGTGCAGTGGAGCAAAGACCTCAACGCAGTAACTCGGTTTCTACTCCAGTGCCTTTCTGCCATGCCATGCTTCCATTTCCCAGAAATTATTGTTGCAGATCCTGTGCCAGGATAAGGACTTGGAGGTTGATTTGTGAGAAGGGAAAAGCTGGAATCTAAACATGCATAGAGAGGGGAGTGCCTGGGTGGTGCTGTTGCTTAAGCATCTGACTTTATTTCAGCTCAGGTCATGATCTCAGGGTCATGAGATCGAACCCCACATCGGTCTCCACACTGGGTATGGAGGCTGCTTAAGATTCTCTCTCTGCCCCCCACACCTCTCTCTCAAGCTCCCTCCCTCTCAAAAAATTATAAAAATAAAAAATAAAAATGCATGTAGAGATAGGATTAAATAAGCCATATTGGATCCAATGACAGAGTGAAAACTGGATGGCAGTTGTAAGGTATTCCGGTCAAGCTGGTTGTGTTTAGGCATGGGGACTCATGGTTGGAGGACAGGAAGGAAATGCCCCCGTGGGGTCAATCAGGTGCATACAAATGGAAGAACATGTGTGATGTCATTCTTGAAGAATGATGACAGTCTTAATGTCAGGGAATTATGATAATCTTAATGCTTCTTTTGGGTAGGATGATAATCAGCCAGTATGATTGATAGTTGCTGCCCTTGCTAAGTGCCTTTCTTTGCTAAGTTCCCTCCCCTGGATCACCTACCACTCGCCCTGTCTCTAACAGTTAAAAGGTTAATATGTGGCATAGGAGGAAATTTCCAGGACCCTTTTCTGTGTGAAGACTGGGCTCTGATCTGAGTATTGTATTCTAGTTTGTGATTTTAATGTATGCATTTTTATGCTGTTTTAAGTCCCTTGCCAAATGGGGTTGTATATTAATAAATGAATTAAAAATACATTGTCCAATTATTTCAAAGAAAGATGTGTTATATACCTTAGTGTGAAATAAACATTAAAGCCTAGTATAACCGTCATTGTATCAAAAGGTGAAGAAAAAGATTCCCAGGACACAAATTTGGCATTTAACAATGGCGGATAACTGAACAGCCCATCACCCTACCTTCTGTCAACTTTCCCACATTTAACTAATAATAGGGACCCGAAGGCTCCTTAGTGTTCATGGTGTAGATTAGACCCCGGATACGGTCTATGATTGAAATGTGATGTGATTGAAGAAGAAAACACGAGAACCTTTTCATCACAAATTCCATGTACACATTATCAAAGGCAGGACTCTTGGCACATTTTTCAGGGTCTCTGCAATGTGTAGGAGGATACAGCCATCAGCTTATTTGTAGCTCTCAAACTTGAGTGGGCATCAACGTCACATGGAGGGCTTGCTAAACGCAGACTGCTGCTCTCCACACCTCCCCCGCCCTGAGTTTCTGACTCAGTAGGTCTGGGATGGAGCCTGAGAATTCGTATTTCCAACCAGAGATGTAGAAGCTCCTGGTTCTATGCCTGTGCTTTGAGAAACACGGGCTTATGGTAATTTGGGCACCAGGCGAGTCCCTTGGTGGGAATTAAGAAGATCAGTGCACCTTGGGAGGAAAAGAATTGTGGATGAGTCTGAAGGCTCCTTTCCTGAGGTTTTGGCAGAAAGGCCAAGTTTGGAGGAGTCATGGGACTAAGAGATGCCAGGCTCATCCTGGCATCTCTTAGGACTTCAAGTGCAGTTGGACTTCAGCAAAGGGACATCTGGAGATCTGAGTTGCTACCAGGGGTGACCTATGGGAAGTGGTCATGTGTGAAGCTTGGCAGGACTGCAGGCACTAGGCTGTCCTTACTGAACACCATTATACATTATTTTACATCCTTGTAACACCAAAATCTTCTGGTTCTTTCTACTACACCTGGAAGGTCGCCTTCTCAGTCTTGTTTTGGGGTTCTTTCTCTTCTACACATCCCCTAACTATAGGTATTTTCATGGCTTAAATTGTCCGTCTCTCTGGGTCATCTTGTACATTCATGCTTTTAATTATCACCTAATAGTAACCTCTCTCATGAATTTTAGAACTGCCTTTTCTAAATTCTTCAAAAATATATCCTAGAGGGCCCCCAAATTCAATGTATCCAGTATTAAAAATGCTGGACCCACAATGAACCCACGATGTGTCTTCATTCATGGTGGTTTCATTCACCAAATGGTCCTAGCAAGAACCCCAGGCATCCTTCTAGATGCTCCCTTCTCCTTCCTTCTGCCCCCTCCACCAGTTCTCCACACACATTACTCTACAACCTGACTGTCTCTTGACTCTCTCTCTTCTTCTCTATTTCCATGGCCACACGTGGCTCTGAGGTCCTTATCAGTACCTCCAGAGACTACTGAACCTCCCAGCTTCCTGAACTGCCCCCCTAGTGAGTCTTCTATAATTCCACATACCTTCTATTCTTGCCACAAAAACCTAATTTTAATTTTTCCAGCTCAAGAAATTTGAATTGTTCCATATCTCCTTCATATTAAACCCCAAACATTTTAGCAAGGCATCCAAGGCATTGCATGATATAAACTCAAGCTACTTGATCAAGCTTCCTCTTTCTCTTTGGGTTCACATGCCACAAAATTTCAATTATGAACTAGCACTGTTGCTGAATTTGCCACGTTCTTTTATTCTCTTGTCCTTGGCTAGTTGCCTTTTCCACGTGGAATATGTTTCCTACCCTCATCTTTCCCATCAATCTTATTTGCCCTTTATTTTTAAAAAAATATTTTATTTATTTATTTGAGAGAGAGAAAGAGAGAGAAATCACAAGCAGGGCAGGGGGGAAGAGCAGAGGGAGAGGGAGAAGCAGAATCCCCGCAGAGCAGGGAGCCAGATGTGAGACTTGATCTCAGAACCCAGAGATCATGACCTGAACCGAAGGCAGACACTTAACCAACTGAGCCACCCAGTTGCCCCTTATTTGCCCTTTAATACCCAGCTGTGAAAGCTTCCTCCACTGTGCCAGACTGAGTTGGTTATTCTCCCCTCGTGGTTTCTTGGCAAATCAGAAGAGGCTTGATGATAGCCTACAACCCATTATAATTACTGTTGTATATCTGTATCCTTCATGGTTACCTCTAGGGCAGTGTCTACAGCTGTCCTGTCCCCAGCATCTAGCATATCTGGCACAAAGTGGATGTCAATATATGTTTGTTATAGGAATGCTCTCAATTTCATGCTCCAAGAAATACAACCCAAAAGGATGACAATACTATGCCATGGTACTTCTTTGTGTGAATAAGAGACAATTCAATATATAATTTTCACATTTTTTAGTCGCATAAAATAAGCAATGTTTGGGCATTACCTAGGAAATGTATTCAATTTTCTTCTTGTCTGGATCATTTCCAGCATGTATGCGTGTCAACTAGTCCTCTTGTCTGTAATCCTCCTCTTGGAATAAGATGTTCATTTCATACTTTTATTACATGCTTGTCACGAGTTGTAAGCTCTATAAAAGAAGCACCCTGCATTTATCATAAAACCGGAAACTATAATTAGGAAGAACACAAATGCACTGGGATTGACTCCAGACAAGTGACTACCACTGAGAGGCAAACCAAGAACCTGAAGAGCCTTTTTATCTGAAAGGGAGAAGGATCCCCTCATCTTACAGGTGGGTCAGGGGTGGCTCTTAGCAAAGCAGGACACTATGAACAACGGTGGGAACAGCCTGGTCTGGAACCTAGGGTTTCCGGACCTATTTACGGGTGAACTCACCATAAACTTTCCTGCTTGGTGCCCAACCTCCAACAAGGTAAAGACATTCTTTGCACCACCAGCAAGTTGAACTCTCTCGGGCATTAGATGCCTATTACCGAACACTTGAATGGCAGTCAAGTACAAGGGGGAGTGATGTCATTGATGACCATCTGTTGGCCCAGAAGTCAACATTAGAACAAATGAATGGAATTTAGAGAGAGGCAAGATTTCACATTAAATCAGGAAGATACTCATCTTAAAAACTAAATCAGTTACGCTCTGCTTGGTGTTAAGGCATTCCCAGGATGGGAAGACAGCATGGAGGGAGGGTGATTTGCCCTGAGTAATATGAATATAATTTATGTCTGGGGAGGAAGGGGGAAAGGGGTGACCTGGGATTCTGTGAGGAGATCATTCTGTACAACCCTGATCTCCTTACCTCATCTTGCCACTGTAGAAAATGCCACGCCCTGAAGAAACGGGATGGTCAATGGTCATTCTTTGGAGAACCACCATCTTGAATCATGAGCGACCGTGTCAAGCTTCCCTCCTCTGCTCCCTTATACAGGGCTTTGAGTGGGTGTTCAAGGGAGGAGACTCCTGCAAGAATTCTCCAGGCAGAGATTTGAGAGAGGCGGATTGAAATAGCAGCAGAAATGCTCAGTTTTGTCCTGATTTTCATGGCTTGTTGAACAGCCATTCACATGTTTCTTTGTATGAGCAATATAATAACAAGCTTTCAAAAGGACAGACAGCATAATGAATGGATTGTAAAACATGCTCATAAAAACAGTAGAGTGTGTCTAGAAGTGTGTGTTATCTGCTTTTGATTTACTGTGTACCCTGTTTTGCATTTTCACATCATTTGCAAGTTTTCTATTAAAAATAAGCATTTAATGGGCATGCAATTAATTTTAATTTTTCTTTTTCTCCCCGCAAGGTGATAAAAAAGTGCGGGGTGTGTGGGGCATTTTGCAGTCCTGACAGAACGTTGATATTATAGCCGTGGAGTTCATTACAGTGTAATTAATGCATGTTAAGTATCTTGTAAATATTATGTGGTAAGAGCTCTAAATAAATACACACTCCAGCTGGAAAGATCTGCTCCACCCCTGCCACAGGGAATGAGATGTTCCTAATTAATGCCTTTAGAAGAGGATCCCATGTCACCTTGGATTGTCTTGGGAAATTATAGCTTTGGTGTATGGAAGGCAGCCGCGAGTGGTTAATTGTGGCGACTCAGCATGCCGGGTGCCTGTCCCACCTGGGCTAAGAGGCCTGGACAGACCCACCTGGCTGCCTCTCTTCTGAAGCAGCCTTTGTTAGAAAGTGTGCTCGGCTGTTACAGTTGTGATGCTGGGAGCCCTTCCAGCCCCAGGATGAAAGGCTTTCCAGGAAGATCTGCTGGCAAGATCTTTTTGTTCTTCTTGGACCCCATACTGGGTTCCTCTTGGACCCCGTACTGAGCTCTTCAAGCCAAGACGTGGGGCTCTGGTGAGCATGGAGCATTGCTCTTGTGGATGGTGTCTGTAGGGGTGAGTTTCAATGATATGGCCTGTTTGACCTTCTGCTTTGTCTATAGATGACCTCTGCCAGGTATGGGGGTGTGGCACTTGGGATCTCCTTTTGGTCATTGCCAAGACCCTGAATATCTCCATGGTCTTCTCCCCCAGAGCCCTTTAGAGTAGAGGAAAGAGACAGGTAGACTCTTGCTTATGTGGATCTGTTTCTTTTTTCAAGTCAGCTGGGCTCAGGCTGGGCTGATAGGTCATGGACCGAGACTATGGCATTAGGAGAGCTCTAGGGGTAAAAGGTTTAACATAAAACAGCTCTCGGTTGTACCTAACGCCTTCTGCACAGGGCATGGTGACTCTCCCTTTTTACAAATGTGTTCACAACTCAGCCGGTGGGACTTCTGTGCTTTTCCTGGATGTCAGCATTTGCAGACGGGCTTGGCTGTATGGAGGGGCATTTCAAAGGCTCTGGAAGATTCCTTCTCTCCTACCTTCAAATCAATACCTCCCCCAAACCTCTCATCTGGTATCTGTACTTCCTAAAGATTAAAACCAAGTCTCAACACCCTCAGTGAGAGGTGGTTTCACATGTAAACCTCGGGAGTTGAGGTTCACGCTCATGTAAATGCAAATCTAGAATAGATCCTCTGGTTGAAATGAAACCGTAGCGGGATGATCATGAAGTTTTTAGATTCCTGGGAAGACTAATACCTAGAAGAGGGGACAGGGTCCTGCTAGTGTAGCTGAAGAGACCAAAGACAAACTTGACCCACTTCAAGCTGAGGAAGTCCAAATACATACCATGAGACCAGGGACCTGGATAGTCACTTCACTGGCAATGCCAACAAGAAAATGTATGAATTTCCTGAGTATCAATAGCAATAGACAAACCAAGGGAGGGTATTGATCTCATGGTGTCAGTTGCACACAGGGTCTGTTAAAAGTCTGGGCAGAAGTAGGGGCAGGGAGATGATCCTTATAAAGTACTAAGGGCACAGCCTGGCAAGAGCGAACATTCAGTACCTGCGGGTGTTGTCATTATTAAGGAAGATGCTCTCTTCTCCTACAGGGTAGTGATGTCAGAGAAATTCAGAGCTCTAGTTCTGAGGGAGCCATCAAGGGGACCTCTTGGATATAGGTTAGGGCTGATTTTTTTAATAGTTACATCCACAGCTATGATTTATTACAGTGAAAGGATACCAAGTAAAATCAGCAAAGGAAAAAGGCACAGAGGACCAACTCTGAAACCAGGCACAGGCTCCCAAGCTCTCCCAGTGGGATTGAACATGGCATGCTTAATTCCTCCAACGTTGAATTGTAACAATGTGGGTGAAATTGTGTCTACCAGGAAAGCTCATTAGATACTCAGTGCCCATGGTTTTTATTGGGGGCTGGTCCCATAGGTACCCTTTTCCTAGCATATACCAAAATTCTGGACTCTCTGAAGGAAGGCTGGTGTTCAGCACAAGTTACAGTTGATAATTTTTTAAAAGATTTTATTTATTTATTTATTTGAGAGAGATAGAGAGAGCAAGGGGGAGGAGGGCGGAGCAGAGGGGGAGGAAGTAGGATAAGCAGACTCCTTCCCAAGCATGGAACCCAATGTGGGGCTCGATCCCACAACCCTGAGATTGTGACCTGAGCCAAAACCAAGGGATGGACACCTAACTGAATGAGCTACCCAGGAACCCCCAGTTGGTCCTTAAGCAACATGGACTTGAACTGTGGGGACCCACTTACACATAGATTTTTTTTCAATAAATACCATACAGTATTGGTAGCATATTTTCTATTCTTTGTGATTTTCTTTTTAAATATTTTTTGTTATTTACGTAGAGTTGACATACAATGCTAGATTAGCTTCAGGTGCACAACATACTGATTTGACAGTTCTATACATTATGCAATGCTGATCACAGTAAGTACAGTTGCCATCTGTCACCGTGCAATGTCATGACAATACTATTGACTATATTCCCTATGCTGTCCTTTTCATCTCCCTCATTTGTTTATTGTATAACTGAAAGTTTGCGCTTCTTAATCCTAATGGAAGATCTTTTTGAGTGTTGTTGAAAACAAATCATCCTGACTATTGTTTAAAATGGCAAAGAAGGGGTGCCTGGGTGGTTCAGTCCATTAAGCATTTGACTCTTGATTTTAGCTCAGGTCATGATCTCAGGGTCTCAAGACTGAGCCCCTTATCGGGCTCCACATTCAGTGGACAGTTGGCTTGAGATTCTCTCTCTCTCCCTCTCCCCCTCCCCATGGCAAGCTCTCTGTCTCTCTCTATCTCTCTCAAATAAATCTTTAAAAAAAAAAATAAAATGGCAAGGAAGACTTTGCAAATAGGGGAGAAAGATTGAACCCAATTCCAAATACCATAGGGGCAATGAAGGTCAAGAGCGCATGTGTGGGAAGAAGGGCAGAGGAAGGTATTAAGAGTTGGTGGAGAGAGGAATTTGATTGCTTTGGTGAGGGGGGAGGAATTCTTTAAAAAAGTGGCTTAGCAGGTCAAGGACTAGGACTAGTCTACAAGAGGACTGATTAAAGTTAAGTCAAGGAGGAAAGACAATCCCTTCTCTCATTCAAGAAGAGTCATTATTCTTTCTTCTGGGTGGTACAGGTCCCTTTCTTTCTTGATCATCTTTTGTCTGCTAAGGACCAGCTGGACCCTCTGTTGAGACTTGGTAGTAGAAGATACTTCCTGGAGGGTGTGTGCCACTGAACATTTCAAGAATACCTACTTCTTGAAAATGCTGGGTTCTACTTCGTGAAGATGGGAATTTGCTCTTAGAAGGACAATGGATTTACAACACACACAAAAAGAAGGTATCAGTCAGGATTCAACCAGAGAAAGATAACCAGTATGGCAGATATATATGGAGGTATACTAATGTATTTATGACAAGACTTGTGTGATTGTGGGGGCTGGCTAAGTCCAAAAGTTATCAGGCATGCCTCCAGGAAGGGAAGATCATGTGTAGCCTGAAAGCTGCCATTCATAGGAGGAATTTTTCCCCTCCCAGGGAAGCCCCAGACCTGTCTTTAAGGTTTTCTGATGGACTGAATCAGGCCCTCCCAAATTATGCAAAATAATCTTCCTTATGTAAAGTCAACTGATTAACAACACCTAGATGAGTGTTTGATTGAGTGGGGACTGTAGCTGAGCCATTTTAACACACACTCACACAAACATACACACACACACACACACACACACACTCACACATACAAAATCACTTGCAATAAAGCCTTGCTTAAAGAAAATGCAAAATTTGGAAATAAGGCAAAACAGATGATAGCATGACCTTTTAACACCATGTTAGAGTATTTTCTCATGTGTCCTCAAGAGGCTTATCTAACTCTCTTGGGACTGTAACTGGGTTTGACCAACAAATGATTCAGACCCAAACATTTCATCGTCCAATGGAGTTAAAGAAAAATTTGTGGAACACTGGTGAGGTGATGGTTTTCTTTTGTTCTGCTTGGAAAAGAAATAACCCCAAAGGTTTTATGTTCCTACAGGATATTAGGTAGTTTTGCATCTAACTTGGTGGTCTCCCCCCCCACCCGGGTTATAAAAATCCTAGTTTCTCCTATTCCAGAAAATCACTTCTGTCATTCTGCTGGTTTCCTCAGTAAAGAGTTAAATAAAACTCTGACAAGTATTCATTATCTATTTGTATGAAAATTATGTTTTTAACGATTTGAGAATTATGCTCTGACAGGTTTGGAAGGGAAGTGTAGGCAGGGATGGGGTGGTTGTGTAGGAAAGAGACCATGGGGAGAGAGAGAAGCGGGTAGGTGTTTGTGGAAGGTCTGCCTGGCTGGCTGGAGAGAGACCCTTGATTTAGTCCTTCAGATGGTAAGGACAGGCTCTGCTAAGAATTTCAATTTGTTGAATTAACCAGCAACAATTTTCCATAAAAATGTCCTTCCTACCAACCCCCAAACCCAAGAGAGTGAGAGAAAGGGCATTCTCACACAGTTTATGTGTAAACCAAATAATGAGCCCTCCACAGTGGTCCAGGAACAGTGGTGTAATTGGAGTCAAAGGCAAGAGATAGTCTGGACTATCTCATCCAGTGCCTTTTATGGTCTATGAAATTTCCTCTACTGGCCGTTCCTTTGGCTTCTGCTTGCATAGCTATATCCTAAGTGTTTTTATCAGGTAAATGGATCCCATATTAGGACAAGAGTTTTTGTTTTGGTGGTGGGAAAACCACATAACAAAATTTCCTCTTTTAACCATTTTAAAGTATACAATTCAGGGGCATTAAGTACACTCACAGTGTTGCACAACCTTTGCCTGTGACTAGTTCCAGAACATTTTTGTTGCCCCAGAAGGAAAGAAACCCTCTACCCATGAAGGAGTCCCACTCCGTTTTCCCCTATTCCCAGCCCCTGGCAACAACCTTGCTTTCTGTCTCTGTGCATTATGGACTGTTTTATTGTGTCCCTTCAAAACTCACATGGTGACACCCTAACCCCCAGTGGGATGGTATTAGGAGATGAGACCTTTGGGATGTATTTAAGTTTAAATGAGGTCATGAGTAGGGCTCCATGATGGATTAAGGTCCTTATAAAGATTAGAGAGTCCTAAGAGAGATTAGAGCTCTCTGCTCTCTCAGCCATGTGAGAATACAGCTAGAAGGCAGCTATCTACAAGGGAGGAAATGGGTTTCCACCATTCATTGACTCTGCGGGTGCCTTGATGTGGGACTTCCCAGCCTCCAGGACCATGAGCAATGTATGTCTCTTGTTGAAGAGACGTTCTGTTATAGCAGCCTAAACTAAGACTATGCATTTGGCTATTCTCGATATTTCATATATCCATGGCCTTTTGTGTAGTATGGTATTGTTTTTTAAGATTTTATTTATTTATTTATTTATTCAAGAAAGAGAGGGAGAGAACGTGGGAGAGGAAGAGGTAGAATCATAAGCGGATACTGTGCTGAGCGCAGAGCCCAGTACCGGCCTCAATCTCCTGACCCTGAGATCATGACCTGAGGCAAAACCAAGAGTTGGATGGTCAACCGACTGAGCCACCAGGATGCCCCATCCGAGTATTTCTAATGGAAGGGAAGGGCTGGAGAGCCCCAGTCCATGGAGGAGAAGGAGCAAAGACAGAGTGAACGACTTGGGAGCACGTGATAGGTTCAGAGGCAGCTGATAGAGCCCATGTGCAGGTCAGGAAGGAGACAAGTGGTGGGTGGGGACAGCCCCGGTGAACTGGGCTGACTCCACCTGGCGACCTCTGTACGTGACTTCCAAAATGAGTTCTATGCGTCCAGAGACAGCATCTCATGCTGCAGGTGGGATTTTAATGCATCCTACAACATAAAAGTGGCCCAAGGCTCTGAGCATACTGAGAAAGCGTCCTTCAGAGGTATGGACAGGCACCTGTCAGGGTGGGTCTGTACACAGGCTCTGCACTCTATGATCCCACTTTCACCCCCGCGGATCTCTCTTCCCTTTCTTGGCCCCGCATAAAGGCCACATGGCATTCGACAGTGTGAATTTGCAGCCCCCGCCTGCAAATACTCAAAGCCACAATTGAACTACCAGGCAATCTGAAACCCCACTGATTCACCACCATTCAGGCAAAGCACATGGGAGCCCTTTCAGGAGCCAGACATGCTACAATCAAGCCACTCCAGGCACGGGCCTCTCTAATAGTACAGTAATCAGTGGTAATCACCGATACAGTTTATGTACAGGAGGGCCTAATAGGATTCGTGCCTCTGTGGTGAATACATTTTCATTTATAGGACTAAACGCAGGCATACATTACCTGTTTAATTAAAAACAAAATTCTCCAGCCAACAATTTGCTCCCTCTCCTGGGTGCATGCTACATACATCACTGATGTTTCCTTTAAATCTACTGATTACATATTCCTCAAGTACCTTGTCATTGTGTGTGACTGCCTACAGTACGTGTCATTGTGAGTGACTGCCTACAGTATGTGAAGGTAAACCCTTGCTCCTGCTGGCTCTTTGCTCAGACTGCGTCTTACTCGAGTACGAATAGGGGACACTAGGTTGGTGATGGCCCCTGAGAAGTGCGGAGCATGAACATCAGAGGCCAGAGGGCAGTGGCTGGCAGGCCAAACCCTGCAACAAGCATGGGCCAATCACTGTTTAAAGGAGTTTTTAAACAATTCCTGCTTCTTCACCAGATTCTCTTCTCCTGAGCCCCTATCCCAAGGCAGCTAGCTGCTCCTATAGGCAGCTTGGGAATGGTTTTCTCATGGAAGGAACAGAGATCTCTCCAATCAATAAACAGGACTTCTGACAGTCTTGCTGATCCCCTGCACAAGAGGATGGACTGGGGTTGACGTGACAAAAGAAGGTGGTGTCCCCTGCTGTCCCCAGAGGTCCCCAGGCCTGGGATACTTCCAGGTTTGCTCCTCCGTGGTATCAGAGGCTTCAGGTGCTCCATGTTTCTGATCTTGAATCCTTCTTTTTTACAAAGGCATGCATTTATTTAGGTCATGAGCCTGAGCGACATGACAAGTTCCAAGTTCAGGGAGCTCAGTGTGGCTGGGGTGGGAAGGAGAGGACTCAAAAGAACAGTCACATAATTTCATGTATTTTCCACCACTATTTACAGAAGAGTGGAGGTGATTCGAGAGAATGATTAGACGGGCTTCCAGTTATGGAGGGTCTAAGTCTGGGGGAGGCAAGGTAGAGCACAGGGAATATTGTGCATGGTGTGGTCACAGCATTGTTTGGTGACAGATGGTGGCCATTCCTGTGAGCACAACGTGTTGACTTGTTGGACCACTGTGTCATATGCTTGAAACAAAAGTAACATTGTGTCACCTGTATTCACGTTAAAAAAAATAAAAATGATAATAAAATTTGAAAAGTAAAAGAATGACTGAGGAACAAGATAATCATGGCAGGCTGAAATGGGTAAAAACAAGATGGTAGACCTGAAAGGGAAGCAGGAAGGGAGATGTTGAGACATGTAGACTTTGGATTCACACAGGCCCGATTTAAACATAAGGTTTACTGCTTCATGGGCAGCTCCTTAACTTCTCCAGCTCCTGTTTGCTCATCTATGAACTGAGAGTAACAAGTCCGTGGCAGGATAATACCTTGAATTGTTGACAGAGGCTTATCCCCTGTCATCCTCTCCTCCCACAACCCCCATCATTCCTCCTCCTACCCACCCCTCCCCCTTCCATTTTGCTGAACTCCTGGCCCTTCTGCATTTATATGGTACGCAGAAAAGGGTTCTCATGACAGGTCTACCCACTCAACTTTGGAAAGGCCTTCTTAGGTGGACCCTTGACTGTCATCTGGAAACTTGGATTTTAGGAGTTCCTATCACTTGAACAGAAAAGAGTGGGTCAGCATGTCTATGCTGTGCATACAAACAATGTGGATTATGCTGAATGTCTGCTTTCTGTCTGGGAGTCTGGGATTTTGGCATGTGTGGGACATACAGGGTGTCTACACCATCACAGCCCAGTAAAAAGTTGTGGCACTGAGTCTCCAAAGAGCTTTCCAATAGACAACACTTTTCATGTATCATCGTGACTCATCGTTGAGGGACAAAGCATGTCCCATGGGACTCCGCTGGGAGAGGATGCTCGAAAGCTTGCTCCTGATTTTCTTGTACTTGACCACATGTGCCTTTTGTTTTGAATGTGTCCTTTCATAATAATAAATCATAGTCATGAGTATGGCTATTTGCTGAGGGCTTCTAGCAAATCACGGAGCCTGGGGGTCGTGTTGGGGACCCCTTGCACCACACTGTGTCAGCTAGAAAGTTCCTCAGTTATGTGCCCTGAGAAGGGATGGTACAGCAAAGGCCCAGGTTGAGAGAACCAGATGTGTCCAGTGATGAACATTCATGATCAGCCTGTCATCCCTGTATCTTGTGATGGTTGAAACACTAACTCAGTGGGTCATGTTCAGTAATATCCAAACCGAAGTTATTAAACATTCAGGAAATGTTTGCCATTATTTTTAATATCAAAGAGAGTGTTGAACAAACTTGAGCAAATGATAGCGATTACAATCAAAGCAAGCTGTGGGGCCGTGTGTGTGTACTACAGTGAGCTCTAGCTTTGTAGGCAGCCCCGGGGAAGGGAGAACCAGATCAGCTTCAGCACTCACTGGCTTCATTAACAAGTTCTACTGCAACATCGGAGCCAATTCCTGACACTAATAATTGAAAGACATTTCTCCAAATCGTCCTTATGAGGATAGCCCTGCCCCAAAACTATCACTTCTTGGGAACGTCTTTTGTGATATCACTAGGAAACTCTTCATTGTGTCCATTGGAAGGCTCTCTTCAGCTTCCCAATCTTACATAGCACAATATTCACTCTAACTGATCTGGGAAGTAAGC
Source organism: Enhydra lutris kenyoni (assembly GCF_002288905.1). Lineage (NCBI taxonomy): Eukaryota > Metazoa > Chordata > Mammalia > Carnivora > Mustelidae > Enhydra > Enhydra lutris. The sequence continues at coordinate 44,712,856 of NW_019154097.1, forward strand.
TAGCAAACACCACCCAGATGATGGGCTCTGTAATAAAATTATTCTTAGGGGCATGGGAACACATGATGGGGTATCTACCTTAGGCTGGGAGGGTGAGAGCTGGGAAGCCAACTTGATGAGGGTCATCAAGTTGTGAAGGATGCATGGGAATCATCACGAAGTAGGAGGAATGAGAACTAGAACAATTGTTTTAGAGACGAACATTAACTGACTGAACAAACATCTCCGGGGTGCCAGATATCTGCAAGTATCTAGGAATCTGGAGGTAAAGAGGGTGACTTCAATCCCAATATGTTCAGATACAAGGGGAGAGCCTGATCTGCTCAGAGTTGATGGGTGAGGCAGCCCTTTGGGGAAGAAGGAGGGCAGAGTTTGCAGTAGACAGGATTCAGGTGACAGAGGCCTTAAGAGCTGAACTGAGAAGTCTGATAAACTAGGGCCACTGGTAGAGGGAGATCACGCCTATGCTTCGGCATCTGTGTATAGAAGGACTTTCTGGGCACAAGACTGAAGGTGGTGAAGGGTCAGAGGTTCTGATCAGGGTATGTGTTCATCAGCAAGAAAGGGTCAGAAAGTCCCCATCCCAAGAAAGATCTTGGGATGGTGCAAAGAGGGATTTAACCTTGATTGTTGTTGGACTGGATGGGTATGAGGGAATGGAGAGTCAGAATATACCTGGAGGGTCAGCATTACCAAATGGTTAAGAGCTGCCCAAGTCCCTGAAACCACATTGACCAGAACTGAATCTCACTCTGACACTAACTTCTTGGCCTTGGGCAAGATACTCACCTCTCTCTGCCTCAGTTTTCTCATTTATAAAATGAGATATTGATGGTAAATTCCTACTTCTCAGGCTGGTGTGAGCATTTTATAAGTTAATGCATACATGCTCCCGAAATAGTCTCTCACATATCAGCAAACTTAAGGAAGGAAAGAGAAGAGAAAGAGATCAAATATGGAAGTTTGCAAGCCTCTTGATCCCTACTGTTTGAGTGAAAGAAAGGGTAGCCTAGCTGGGGGGCAACTACCATCAAAGTGATGATGAGAATCACAGAAGCTAACGGACAAGAGAGTAAAAAGTAAATAGAGAAAGCAAACACCAGTATTGGATGGATGTCTCAGATGTTCAGTGAGTTAAGGACTGAAAAGCATGTGCTCATTTATTCACTTGACAAATATTTGACATGAGGTTGGCATAGAACAAATCAACAAAAGCCCCAACTCTCACGGAGCTCACATTCTCATTGGAGGATGCAGAGGGAGTCAGAAGAGATAAGCACATTGCATGTTTTGGCAGGAGTGCTATTGGAGACGGATAAATCAGGAGAGGGGCATGAGAATGCCCAGGAGTGAAGCAGGTCACTGTTTCCTATTAGAGCAGGTCGGTATTGTAAATTGAGGGGTTTAGAGAAGGTCTCACTGCAAAGGTGGCATTTGAACAGACTATTAGTGACTTTAGGTTGTAGCTGTTTGTGGAGTAAAAGAGAGATAAGGAGATGAAAGCAGAAAGTGTGAAACGCTAGTTCAAAAACTGGACCTTAGAGAAAGAAAGAGTAATATTGGGCTGTAGCTAGAGAGAGACTCAAGGTCACAGGAGATTATGTATTTTAAAATGAGAAGACTGTAGCCTATTTATTATGACCCCGATTTTAGAGAGGAACAAATTAGAAGGGAGAAGAAATGACTTTCTCAATTGTCCACTGCAGCTGGTAAGTGACAGAGGCAGAATTCAAAGCTGGGTGGGTAGGACACCAAAGTCTGAGAGATTCCAGTGTGGACTTCTGTCAACATGACCTCATCCACGAATGTCTAAAAATGTATTGCTTTCTTCTTCTTTTTTTTAATGTAGGCTCCATGCCCAGAATGGATCCCAACATGGGGCTTGAACTCACAACCCAGAGATCAAGATCTGAGCAGAAATCAAGAGTCAGATACACAACCACCTGAGCCACCCAGGTACCCCCCAAATGTATTGCTTTTAACCTCAGCTGAGCTGTGAATGTCATTCCACATCTTTCTCAATATCTGTTCAGCTGCCTCCCTCATTCCCCATCAGGGATCATAAACATCTGTGCCTCTTTCTCCAAAACCATTTGCAGAGCTGCTGGAACACAGGAATATGGGGTCAAGGGATTAGAACGTACCATCAAGACAGTGTTAAAAGCAATGGACCCTTGAGTTTGGACAGGATAGAGACAGAAGCATGACTGGAAGCTTACTGAGACAGTGCAGGTCTCACTTACAGTCAAGCAGAAGACCATGAGGGACCATGAAATATAGGTAGGATGTTGCTGGAAAGTGATTAGGCAGCTCTCTGCACTGGGAGAAAATTTTGAGCAAGGGTGAAAAGTTATTAAAATCTGAATTGGTACTTAAACTGTGGGTAGACCTACTGCAATAGTTCAGATTTAATTTTAATTTTTCAAAAAACTCATATCTTCCATTATTTTGCTACACCTCTATCTTTGGCATCTTTAATCTCTTTTTTATCCCTCACTGAAGATCTGCATCTTTCTCCTATGCCTCACCTAGATGGTAGGTGATTTAAACGTGAGGGGATTTCTATTTCTTCCCTCTGGCTTTAAGCAGAATCAATAAGCAGTCCCAGAACTCCCTTGGAATAGACAACACGGTAGATTTTCCATGTATTTCTTTCATCAAATGCAGATATAACCTCATTCACTTGGACTTCATCTAAATACATCTACCTTTATCCTAAAAAGAAAGTACTGGAAAAACCCTCATTAGCTTAACCTCAAAGGACAGGCATGGAATTTGTTTTGGTTTTTTTTCTGACTTTGTTATTAATTTGTTTTAAACAAAGTGGTTCTTATTCAGTTAGTTTTGAATAATGTTTTTTGTCCCCCAATCATAACAGATGAAGAAACCAGGGTACCAAGATTACTTTTCCACTTATTTCTCCTTTTTCAGTTAGTGATAAAAATTTCTAAGTTGTCATTGTTTATAACATTTTCAGCTGTTTTATACTTAGTCCTATAGCAAATTGGATTCAGTGCTTAATTCCAGTATTTTGGCCAACATTTCCTCATTATTCACTTCTTGGCTTAAGTTTATTCTCTGGTAGCTTATTCAAGAAAGGCTCATGGGGAATACATTACATAAGCTCTTGGAAGACAAAGATGTTTGTGTTTTTAATACTTGAGTGACAGTTTGGCTGGGTATGAAATCCATAAATTACATTCTGTTGATATTGCTCAAGTGTCTTTATTTTGTTTGTTTATTTTTTGATTTTAAGTGATGAACTTTGGTATGGAGGGAAAGGAAGCCAGTTTTTTTTTTCTCTTTATAAGAGAAATGTGTTATTTTTTGCTGGTCTTTGCTTTTAACTTCTTTATCTTTGAAGGCTGGTAACTTATTATCTTAGTAATATTGGTTTTCTGCCAGGGTTTTTGGAGATACAGTGTTTATGTAAATTCAACTCTTTTATTTCTCGAAGGTTTTCTTGAATTATTCCTTTAAATATATTTTCCATTCCTTTGTTTTTCTCTTCTTTAGGGCACTGAGTACATATATGCTGAGAAGCAGTATAGCCTCTTAGTAGCTACATGACCTTGGGCAAGTTGCCTCACCTCTCTGTAACTCAGTTCCCTCATTTAAAAAGTGGAGTAGTAAACCTTAGAAGGTTGTTATGAAGATTGCATGAGTTCAGACATGTAAAATGTTCTGTATCACGCCTGGCATGTATTATGCACTGAGTATTAGCTACTGTCCTTTTTATCCACGGTGCCTGTTTCCATATCAATTATTTTCCAAGGCAAACCTTTTGGGAAGTTGCATATGAAGCAATGAATGATAGAAAGTTCTAGATGTTGAGTTAACTAGGTAGGAGTGGTTCCTCAAGCTGCTTCAGATAAGGAACAACAGGAAGTGAGCTGAGAAGAGCCTGATAAGAGCAAGGAGAAGTGAGCTGAGTGCTGATTGTTGAGGCCAGGATGGAAGGGGGTAAAGAGGAAGTTTTGTGGCTGGAAGGAACCAGAAGCCAAGCGTGAGGAGTAACTAGAGGAGGATGGTTCAGAACCAGAGATAAATGCTGAGTTTACCTTTAATAACTTAGCATCAGTTTCATAAGGGGTGACTTGGCCTCACTGAGAAAGATAATGGAGCTGGAAACCACACAACACGGAGGGAAGGGACACACCTGATCTCTGTGGCAGGATCCTGAAGAGGCCACGGGTTTTCACCCTACCTGCTGATGGAGCTACTTTGCACCCAGAGAATTGGTTCACCTGTCGAAATGGCATAGCTAAGTTAACTGCATTTGTCATGAACCATTCCACTTGCTTTTTTCCCCACTTACTCATGTGCATATTTATTCCAAGGCTTTTTAGTCTGGGGGATTTAAATATGCTTTTCCTAGCTCAGCTCTCTTGGAAGAGTCAAGAATGAGACACAACAGAGCTTAAGAATTCGAGTATCATCCTTCTCTTGTGGCTCTTTGCTCAGCAAATGCTGAACTGAAATTCCTGTGGACAGATGGAATGGAAAGGAAACCAAGTATAGAAATAAACAGCCCTTGTCATGGAAAGTCTGCATTTGTAAGGATTGTTTTTTTGAGATGAGCAGCCTGAGATGATGACTTCAAGTAATTGAGGCAATATTTCAAGTGATATACACATATTCCTACTTGATAGATCTTCTTCTCTAACTAGCCATCATCCTATTTTATAATGTTATCATATTTTTAATTATATTGTACATACTTGTTTACAGCTATTTGCTATATATCCAGGGTGACATTATAGTAAATTAGTTTTTACCCATTGCCTCTGACTATTCTTTGCTTCAAACTGAGCCATAAATATTGCACCTGAGAAAACTTGTTCAGATTATTTATCATGCTGGTATGTGACCGCAATAGCAATGCCCTGAGCCAGAATGTCCTGACTTACAGGAACCCTTGGAGGGGGAATGTCTACATCCACACCACGGGACTCTTGCATTGGTACATGCTCGGAGGGCGGTGTTGACAGCTGGCATGACTGAGTATTTGGAAAAGTGTGACACCAGGGCTCCTAGCTCTTCACCAACGCTTGTGGCAGTTGGGACATATAGAACGAAAAGCAGTTGGTAAACCAAGAGGGAGGAAAGTAAAAAGTGCCTGGTATCGTGGCCTGTCCATAGGAAATTTCAAGAAATGATAGCATCTCTTCTCCCTTCCATAGGCACAGAGGGAAGTGGACCAGAAATGGACAATACCAGGTTCTTAAATGCCTCACCTTGGCTACACGTAAGAGCAGCCAGAGCCTCTATTAAACCCTCAACTGGGTAGGAATCTAATGGTGTTTCTCTTATTTGCCCAGCTGTGGCTTCCTTCCCTGTGTTAGGAACAGGGCTCCTTCCTGTTCCACTGTGATCAAGGCCCACTTACAGTATCAGTTGTAAGAGATGTCCGAATTTGTTGAGTGTGTTTGATGGACCAGACGGTGTGTCACATATTCTGTATATAACATATCATGTAATCCTCACATAAACCAATGAAGATAAGACTCAGAAGTGTTGAGTCTTTTGCTCAAGGTCACCATGTAGGTATACCCGTGGAGCCTGGACTGGAACCCATGTTGGTGTGACTCCAATCCCATGCCTCGGACCATCTAATTCTCTTCCTGTTCCGGCTCTTTTTGTATGCAATAGAGTGTTGATCTGGGGGCCCTGGTCTCTAGAGATCAGCTTTTCCATCCCTCCACTATAGTATTTCATTTCTGTGTCACCAAGCCTTGGGACTCTGCCCTCGGTACTTCCTGGGCCTCCAGAAAATGTCACTCTATAGCTGGCATTTTGGAAAGAGGCACAAGAAAAAGGGTGGCTGGGGATTCAGTGGTGCCAACCACCCATGAATGATGGGAAATGGTGAGTGACCACCTTATGACAGCCAGCTACCCTGGGATCATGCAGCAAGGAACCGTAGGAAGAAGCGAAAGAGATTATAGCAACAATAACACTGTTTGTATGGAGATCATCACTGGAGAAGTGCAGGTGTTAGTTCTTGTCTTGGAAGAAAGAGACAGAATTAAGGGGCAGAGCTATGTCTAGTGAAGGATGTTAAAAGCCAAATAAGTCATTGCCGTTAAATAGGGTCAGTAACTAGGAAGTCAGGGACTATATCAGAAGCAAATAAGGGACAACCTATTTACTGCTGGTGAGTAGTGAACCTCTGGCTGGGGCTGCATTTATAGGATTAAGGGTCTTCCTAATTGTGAGCTTGACAATTTTAGGGATCCTCTGAGCAACTGAATATTATGTACATAAGCATCTGAACTTATGTAACCAGAGGTCTGGACTATTGCCTCTTCTTGCCCCAAAGTTTAAAAACAAGAGTCATGTCCCATAGCCCTCCACAGAGCTTAAAACCACCCTACTTGCATAATAGATGTTTTATAAATACCCCGTTGACTTCTGTGGATAAAGAATAGCCCCAATTCTGGGTCCTCCACCTCCCTCAGAGGAAAATTATCATGTGGCACACGGAAGCAACAGGGCATCACAGGGATGTCTGACATTTTAAAACCTGATTTCAGATGCTCAGAGAAATCTGGTAATGCATTACTTGTCTGCCCCAGCAGTATATATGATCGTCACAGCAGGCAGCTTCCTGCAAAACTCTGCCTTCACATGGGGTTAGCTATTTGAGGGAGGCAGGCTGAAATTCCAACAAAACTTTTGGCAAGAGAGAAGCGTGGAACACAGAATCATTTGTTGCTGAACCAAATCCCTGGACACAGATAGGGAGCCATCAAAGGAAGTCGCTGATCAAATATACCAGCAATTGGGCTCAGAGATGGAGAGGGCTGAAAAGAGCATTGCTCCCACTCCTGCAAGGCAAACAACAAAAAAAATCTAGACATGTTGAAAATTAATTGCTTTTCTTGAACCCTCCTAAAAACCAAGAGAGCAGGGCAGATAACAAACTCGAAGTCTGGAGAGACATGGATATTTGCAGGGAGAAATGGGATCTGAGCTCCTGCCTACCTGGGCAGATGTCACTTGATGTCACCTAAATGGGTAAGCAGATTCTGCTAGAACTGTTTACATATTGCTAACACTGGTTCGTGTAGGCTAGTAGGCAAGTGGGGCATCTCTGGAAACTGCAGACATAGGGAAGTTCATGCTAGCTTGCAGGCTTTTCTCTAAGAATCCCCCCAGACTCTCCTAGGGGAAATGGGAAGGATCCTAAGAATTCCTCCTTCATGGTGTTGTCTGAAAGAGGGAACAGCAGCTATTGCTAAAACTCCATTTGGACCTATATACCTCTCTTTCTCTAAGGAATTAAAGTCTTCATTGGCAGCAGGAATTGGTGGCAACCCATTGTAGCGAAGGTTAGAACAGAAAAATAATAAAAGAGTTCAATCCAGGAAAGAAGGAAGCTGTGCTAGGCTTCCTCCATCTGGCATAAAGCCAGGAACATTTTGGAAGGCCACACCCCTGGGACTCAGTGCCTGCTGCAAACTGAAGCTTCATCAAAGCAACAGAGAATGCCCAAGACCCTACCCCCATGCTAGCAAACATTGAGTAGAGTTTATAGTGGAATAAAAACAACAGCGGGATACATCTGGGGGAGGTAGAGCTCTCTCTGGGGACACCCAAAGCCATGTGGGTGACCTGAAGCCATACAGGGAGTAGACACTGGGGAAGAACTGCCTGTCACATTAACGTACATCCTATACACAAGATATTTCTAGAAGAATTTGAAACCCATGACATGCCAGGCATAACCATAGTGATGACCAACTTGAAACAGCCCAAGCATGAAAAATATTTATCTCAGTACTTAATGTTCTACCTAACATGTATCGTCTTCAACAGTTACAAGGCATATGAAAAGGTATGAAACAAACACAGTCTGAAAAGACAAAGCGATCATCCAGAACCAGGCTCAGATACGAAGATGTTGGAATGATGAGACAGGGAATTTTAAATACCTATGATTAATATGTTAAAGATTCTAATGGAAAAAGTAGACAATGTGCCAGTTCAGATAGGCACTTTCAACCAAGAGGTGGAAACTTTAAGGGAGAAAAATACTGGGATTAAAATATTCCTGCATTTATGAAGCTGGGCTACAAGCCTGAGGCTTTCCTGGAAACAGAGCTTCCCATGACTAATTGATCCAAGTGTGGACTGGCTTTGGAACAGATTCCCACCCTTTTGTGTCCTGGTGAGATTTTTGCCCAGATCCATCTGTGGACACTTGTTTTAACCTTCAGGAGACTCCTTCCAGAAAGAGACACTCAGTACTCTAGTTTCCCACCCCTCCTTGCATGTAACGATCTAGCAAGTGGAAACGCCCATCGCTCCCCCAAAGTCTATTTGAGGCTTCCAGGTCTTTGCAGTTGCTACTTCTATGTCCTCTGATGTCGTGACAGTTCTCCTTCCCTAACTGCACAGCAAACTCCCGTTCAAACTTGAAAGCCCAACTTTGATGTCGCTATGCTCACTTTCTTCCTGAAGTTCTTCTCCTCCATTCCCACACTGTAAATTATTTTAGAGCTGCATTTATCATCCTATGCTAGTTGTTTATTAACTTAGATCATCCACTAGATATAGTGTATAGTGAGCATTCTGAGGCTAAGTTGCCATAGCTATTTCTATATTTTTATGACATTAAATTTAAGGACTCATCAATGTTCCATTTTATTGTCCTAATGCTGGACATCTGGGTTTCTTTCAGTTATTACCTATAGTAAATAATTATGTGATTTCTTCTCAACACAAGATGCTTTCCAGGGTATCGGGTAAGTGGCTGTAGGGCATGGACCCTTCTGCTGTGTGTTTATCAACTGGCGGACAGGTAGGAGTGGTCAGATGGAGTGTGTGAGGGGAAAAGAGGTAGGACATGAGACCTAAGTGGAAGGGCGAGGTCAGATCATTCAATTGGGCCTCATAAGCTATGCTAAAAAAACACATTTCATTCCTCATGATATGGGAAGCCATTGGAAGATTGGAGTCAAGAAAAGAAATGGGCATGGTATCAAGGATAGATTATTAGCAGTGGGAGCAGGAAAATCAGTGAGGGGGAAACTGTCAGATAGCCAGAGACCTACTGTGGGAGAAAGAGGCAGTAGCTTGGCTCTACCATGAACCAGCTGAGTGATTTTGAGAATATAAGGGCATTTTTGTTTCAGTTTTCATAACTACAGACGCATCAGATACTTGAAGAGGAAAAAAAAAAATCACTCTCTTTAAAATTGACAACTTAACCAAAAGATTACTGTTGATTGCCCATCCTTTCTCATGAAAAAATGATGCAACTAATGATGGGGTTTTGGGAATCCCAGGCTTGACAGGCTGAGCTGATCCAGAGAAAGAGAGAAAGAGAGAGAGCATTTGGGCCAAAATTGATCTCAGCTCATGTCTTGATCTCAGGGTCCTGACTTCAAGCCCTGTGTTGGGCTCCATGTGGAGCCTACTTAAAAAAAGAAAGAGAAAAAAAAAAAAAAGATGAGGTAATTAGGGCAGGTCCCGATCCAGTATGACTTGTGTTCTTACCAGAAGGGAAGAGACAAACGCCAAAGAAAAACAGAGCCCAGAGAATGGAGTTATGCCATTGCCAGGCAAGGGACTCCAAGGGTAACTGGTGAACCAGGAGCTAAGAGAAAAAAGATGTGGAACAGGTTCTTCCCCGGAACCTTCCAGAAGGCACAGCTCTTGGTCACACCTTGATTTCAGGTTTCCAGCTTCCAGAACAGTGGGAGAAACCATGTCTGGAATAATCCTTATATTCTGGATAAGTAATTTCATTAATGTATGGGTAAATTCAAAACATTTGAATAGGAATACATAGCATATGGGCTTTGCCTAGATGGGACATTGGCTTTGTTCCTGCACATCTCAGAATTTTATTAACAGGGCATGGACGTTCAAAGAACATGGAGTTAGTCATTGTTTACAAGTCTTCACCTGCTCTCATCTGTGAACCCATAGAGCAAAATTATTCAGAGACATGGGACCTGGGGTGCATTTAAAATCCTCAGCCAAGTGTCATTCAGGAATGCCTTCATACATGTAGAGTCTTAGTGGGATGCTCTGTCTGGCTACAGAAAGCCAAGGCCTTGAAGAGCAGAAGCAGTTCTTGAAGAAAGTTCTTGAAGAAAGTTCTTGAAGCAATTCTTGAAGAAAATTCTTGAAGAAAGTTCTTGAAGCAGTTCTTGAAGAAAGTTCTTGAAGAAAGAACTTGAAGCAGTTCTTAAAGAAAGTTCTTGAAGAAAGAACTTGAAGCAGTTCTTGAAGAAAGTTCTTGAAGAAAGTTCTTGAAGCAGTTCTTGAAGAAAGTTCTTGAAGAAAGTTCTTGAAGCAGTTCTTGAAGAAAGTTCTTGAAGAAAGAACTTGAAGCAGTTCTTGAAGAAATAACCACATGATGTATGATGGCTACTTTTGAGCTTTACTCTTGAGTTGATAAATTTCACTAATGTGGTCATTTTCACTGAATAGAAGGCTCTTGTGAGAGCCAATTTACAATGACTGGAGAAGCTGAGATTTTGCCAGAACTCTGTTAGGCCACAGACCACATCTGGATCCTTGTATGTTTTCCACTACAGGCGTTGACCTAATGTGCTTCTGTAGGGCTAGATTAATTTAAGGGGACTTCTTGGTCCATGCTCCACTCCTCTTGCCCACTCGCTTGTCTAGAGCTCTGACCTTCCTCAAGAAGGGAACCTATGTAGGGAGAGCCGGGAGAATCTTCTGCCCCTTGGCCTCTCTTTTTAGAATCTTGGCTTGTCCTGCTCATGACCCCTGGGACACCCACTGAAGTTCACTGATTTGGAACCGCAGGACTTAGAAGTCTGTTTCTAAGGCAGGAGGCTGCTCAGATGAACACAGTGACTTGTATCGATGAACATAGACACACAGAGGAGAATACCCTGCATCCCAACACCTTGAACTTTTTGTCCTTTACCTTCATCTCAACACCTTGTCCTCTCTTGGACGAAAAGGAGCCCACGAGAGCACAGTCCGTCCTTTGTTTCCCTTCCTTTCTAGCTCCTGCTCCTGCGTACTGTTTTCTCAAAGAACAAGTCCATGACGAGTGTTTGTGGAATAAATGTTAAACACACCCGCGAGCACACTCGCACAGGCGCCCTGAGGTCTTGGTTGCAAGGACTCTGCCACGCCAGCTGGTTTGCCCCTGCAGGAGGCACAGGCACCATTTGGCTGATTCAACCAAGTGCCTTGTGTTTGGTCAGCTTTAGCGCCACTGTGAAGGTTTGTTTACGTAGCACCCATTTTACACATTATTTCCTGCATAACTTCGTTATCAAAACAAAACAAACAAACAAAAAAACAACAACAAAAAGAGCTGGAACAGCTCTTTCCCCAAAGGAGAGAACCAACTCTCTTTCCTTCTTCCCGCATATTCGGAAAGCGTCCAGAATATCGTCTTATTGTCAGTCTGATGCTCATCTAGAGCCGGCTTCTCATTCCCCTGACGGAGAGCACCTGCCAGGTGAAAGGGCTGAGGCCCTTTGCCTCCGCCTGGCAACTGATGACATTGCCGTCTGAAGCTTTAGTCTCGCTCACCTGGGGACAGGTGAGCTGCAGGCGTCACTTAGCCCCTGGACATGGTGGCTCATCAGTGTTCAAGATTCGAAGTTGACAGCACTGCTTGAATATGAACTTTATAGAGATGTTTTAGGAAGCCACCTCCATGTCCCCAGTGGGCGACATTCTCTAGGAAGTCCACTTACTTTCACTATCGAATGCTGCAATAATGCTTCTCGTTGCGGTGACCATCCTCTTTAATATTAATGAGCTGTCCCTGTTGGACACGTTCCTTGGGGACTGTGGGGCCGCTGAAGCAGGAATGGTATCTCCCTTACTCAGCATCAGGGGTTGCTGTGAACTCTGCCCGAATAGTACTCCAGCTTGGAGCTGGTTCCCTAAAAGCCACTATATGGGACCGACTGCATTCATGGCAATCGTCACCCTTCTCTCCAACCATGCCCTTTGCCATGTGACTGTCCTGCTTCTCCCACGAAGAGGCAGAATCTATTCCTGGTCTCTTGATTCCAGGCTTAGCCTTTTGGGCCTTGCTTTGATCAATGGGAGTTTAGCACACCCGGCAGAAGAGGGGGCCTTGCAAAAGCACCTGCATACTTGCCCTTGGCCATGCCCAGAAGGAAGACATGCCTGGGCCAGTCTGCCGGACCCAGGAGGAATGAGATTCATGGGAGCAGAGACATGCTGCTTCATCTGAGCTCAACTAGCTTAGCCATGGAGGCATAGAGACCTCAGACTGTGTGATGAGCCACACCCCAGATGACCAACAGATTGGTGGGAATCAGTGACTGTTTGAAGCCACAAAGTTTGGGGTAGTTGGTTAGTGTGGCATTAGTGTGACTTGCTATAGACAGAATGTTTGTGCTCCCCCTGCCCAAGTTCCTATGTGTAATCCTCGTCCCCAGTGTGATGGTATTTGGATGTGGGGACTTAGGGGTTTTGAGGGTAGAGTCCCCATGAATGGGATTAGAGATTTTATGAAAGAGACCCCAGGGAGCGCTTGACCCTTCACCCATGCCAGGACACTGTGAGAGGACAGCCATCCATGAGCCAGAACATGGGCTCTCAGCAGACACTGAATCTGATTGTGCCTTGATCTTGGACTTCCTGGCCTCCAGAAGTGTGAGAAATAAATGGTTGGGGGAGAGGGGACACCTGGGTGGCTCAGATGGTTAAGTGTCTGACTCTTCATTTTAGCTCAGGTCATGATCTCAGAGTCGTGAGATCGAGCCCCAAGTCGGGTTCTGTGTGGGGCATGGAGCCTGCTTGGGATTCTCTCTCCTCCCCATCCCCCATTCTCATATACTCTCTAAAAAGAGAGAGAAAGAAATGGTCATTGTTCATAATCCACACGTTCTATGGTATCATGTTACCGTGGCCTGAATTACCAATACATACCCCAGTTAACTGGTACAGTGGGAGATTCCAGAGAAAGTCACTGGTCAGAGTGGTCTGGAATTAGTATTTGAACTATGTGCATAGCCTCAGCTGTGGGCCTGACCAAGATGCTCTCAGTCCAGTTACTCTGCCCAAGTTCCATCTCAATCACTCTGTGCTGGTCCAAGCCATCATCGTCTCTCACCTGGGTTTCTAAAGAGCCTCTGACCATCCTAACTGCTTCCACGCTTGCCCCCTGATATGCTTGCCACACAGCTGCCTAAATATGCATTTAAAATCTAAAGTAGATCAGGGGTGCCTGGTGGCCCAGCCAGTTAAGCATCTGACTCTTGATTTCGGCTCAGGGTCATGAGATCGAGTCCTACATCGTGCTCTATGCTGAGCATGGAGCCTGCTTAAGTTCTCTCTCTCCCTCACCCTCTGGCTCTCCTGCCCTACTTAGTCTCTTTCTGTTTCTCAAAAATAAAATCTGAGCCAGATCATGACACTTCTCTGCTTGCAATGCATGAATGGAATCCAAACTCCTACATACACAAGCCTCTGCCTCCTTCCCCTTTTCCCCTAATGTTCACTTGCCGGGCGGGTTCCCTTTGTCCCCTCTGCCACAGGCTTTCGACTTCCTACTTCCCACTTCCTCTTCTCCCACACTCAAAGCTGATTATTCTCCTGGGGGCTTGACCCTTCCTAGTCCATCTTAGATACTCTTCGGCTAGGGTTCTGCATCGCCAACCCTCCCTCAACATTGGCAATAAGGTCCTCACCTGTACCCCCTAAACTCATTATTTAATGCCCTTCAGACAACTGATCACCTTCTTACACTCTGCTTTTGCATGCTTCATATCACATGGGATTCTCTGGAAGTATTTTTACATGTTTCTTTACCTATTTCTCCACTTAGACTATGTGATCCTGGAAAGGAAGGAGTGTGTCTAGCTTGTTTATTGATGTACATCCAGTGCTTGGAATCATAGTAGATGATCAAAAAGTGTCAACTGAATGAATAAATGGAGGAAGGAAGGAAAGAAACAAGAGAACAGACTCGGAATTAGGATTTGGTCTGTGGATCTGGCTACGGACATTGGTGGGCAAATATCTGAATCTGGGACTCCATCTGAACCTGTGCCCAAAGGTTAAACAAAAGTCTGGAAAGATACGTAAAAAAAATTGGAGAGGTAAGTAAAAGTTAGGTGTTAGCAAGCATTCCAAGCTATTTGAGGAACTTGGCTTTGTGTGTGTGTGTGCTTAAATTACAGTGGAATTTACCCAAAATACAATGTACAGGTCTTAAATGTTGAGTTTGGTTAAGTTTGGGCAATTTTCTTCTACCCCAAATAAGATGCATAACATTTTCATCATGACAGAAAGTTCCCCCCTGGGCCCCATTCTTTTGCCTTGGTTACCTGTCACCATGCCCTTCCCTATCTGGTGGTTTCCATGAACTAGACTTCACAGACACAGAATCATAAATACATTCTCTGTGCCTTTTTATACTCAACAATGACGTTGACATTCATTCAGGTTGTTGCTTGTGTCTGGGGTTTGTTGCTTATTGGTAAGTAGTATTCCATAATTTATCATTTCTGCTGGTGGTGAACACTTTTTTTCCCCCAATCTGAAGCCATTATGAGTAATGATAAGGCTGCTAAGAACATTCTGGTGTAAGTCCTTTTGTGGTTACGTGTTTTCATTTCGTTTGGGTAAATACCTAGGAGACAGATTGCTCGACTCACAGCTGGTGAATGTTTAACTTTTATATCAGAATTGGTCAAATAGGCCCTCAAAGTGATTCTACTATTTTATGACAATTCTACCTCACATGTCCAGTTCCTTGATATCCCCACCAACATGGATATGGGCCATCATTTAGAAAATTATAGTCACCCTAGCTAGTGTGTGAGGGAGCTCTTGGTGGTTTTAATGTGCCTTTCTCTGATGACAGATAGACTTGCTAGTCATTCATATATCTTCTTTTATAAAGTATTGATTCAAGTTCCTGGCCATCTTTTATTGGATTATTTTCCCGTTTTGTTGATTTGTATTCCGAATATGAGTTCTTTGTCAGATATATATATTGTAAGTATTTTCTCCCTGTCTGTAACCTGTTTTTTCATTTTCTTAATGTCTTCTGGTTGAGCTTAAATTTTAATTCTGATAAACTGTCATTTATCAAACTTTCTTATTGTATGTTTTTGTAACCCAGCTAAGAAATCTTTGCCTAGCTAAGATCATAGATTTTCTTATACCTTTTCTTCTCGTAATATTATGGTAGAAATCGTTCTTATGTGAGGCCTCGGGGCCATCTTGGATTAAGTTTTGCATGTGGAGTGAGGTGGGCTTGGAGATTAATTTATGTTCACACAGCATTCCAGTTGGGTCCGTCACCATTTGTTAAAAAGACATTCCTTTCCGCATTGGATTGACTTGGTACCTTTGACTGTATTAGGTGGGGGCCATATCTGGATTGCCTATCTGGTTACAGTTTTCCAAAGTTGCTGGAATAGTCATTGCATGAGGGTTCCTGCTGTACCACATCCTTGCCAACACTTGGCACATTCATTTATTCTAAAGTTTAGCCATTCAAAGGGCTCCAGAGTGATACTGTCCTGTGGTTTTATTTACTTAAAATTGTATTTAAGATATACAATATGTTTTGATGTACATATCACAGTTTCATGATTACTACACTCAAGCTGATTCACATAATCATCTCCTCACATTGTTACGTGGTGTGTGTGTGTGTGTGTGTGTGTGTATGTGTATGTGGTGAGAGCACCAGAAATTTACTTAGTAAATTACCAGTATTCAGAATGTATTGTTAACTGTAGTCATCACACTGTACATTAGCTATCCCCACGTGCTCATCTTCTGTAACTGCAACTATATTTTTTTGACCAATGTGTGATTTTTATTGTTTTCCTGATGATTAATCTTTTAACTTTCTTATTGGTCTTTTTGTATAACATATCAAATATCTGTTTGTTAAAAATCTTTACTCTTATTACTTAGTTGTAATAACTCTCTCTACATGTGATATATACACACACTGTTAAATATATAAATATGTGTAAAAATTACATATTGCAAATATTTTTCTCCAGTCTGTGGCTTGCATTTTCATTTTCTTGTTGATGTTTTTCATACTGATAGCAAACATTTATGTTTTCAATGAAACCCAGTTTATTATTTCTTTTACTTTATGTATGCTTTTTCTTAAATTAATCCTATCTAAGAAATTTTTGTTTCCCCTTAAGGTCAGTATACTTCTTCCTGTGTTGTTTTTTTTCCAGGTAATGTCTACACGCAACATGGAGCTTGAACTCATGACCCCAGAATCAAGAGTCACATGCTCTACTGACTGAGCCAGCCAAGGTACTCCTTTCCATGTTTTCTCTTACATGTGTTATGGTTTCAGTTTTTACATTTCAGTCTGTGATGAATTTCAGGTTAATTTTTGTGTACGGCATGAGATCAAAGTCAACGTCCAATTCTTTTTCCCATTATGAATGTTCACCTATTCAAGAACCATTTGTTGAAAAGATTATCTTTCCCCACTCAGTTACCTTGGCACTTCTGTGAAAAATCAATTGGTCATGGGGCACCTGGCTGGCCAGTGGGTTAAGCCACTGCCATCAGCTCTGGTCATGATCCCAGGGTCCTGAGATCGAGCCCCGTGTGGGGATCTCTGCTATGCGGGGAGTCTGCTTCCCTCTCTCTCTGCCTGTCTCTCTGCCTACTTGTGATCTCTCTCTGTGTCAGATAAATAAATAAAATCTTTAAGAAAAGTCAATTGATCGTGTATGTGAGGGTATACATCTGGGTTCTATTTTCTGGTCCACCTGTCTAAACATGAATACTTCACTGTCTTCTTAAGTAATTTCATAGTAAATCTTGAAAGTAAATGCTCCAATCTTGTTCTCCTTTTTCAGAACAGTTTTTGGGTATTCTAAGCCCTTCATGTTTCCATATAAATTTTAGATTTTCTGTATCCATTTCTACATCAGAGTCTGCAGATATGTTAAATGAGATTCCATTGAGCCTATGGATTAATTTGTAGGAATTGATGTCTTAATAATATTGAGACTTCCAATCCACGAAAGGAATATATCTCTCCATTTATCTGTCTTCTTTAATGTCTCAGAAGTATTGATAGCTTTAGCATATAGATCTAGTACATATTTTATTACATATTTATATAAGTTTTGAGTTGTTAAATGCTATTGCACATTATTGCTTTTTTTTAAAAATTCATTTTCCAGCTGTTGCTAGCATATAGGAATATAATTTATTTCTGTCTATTCACTTATTAACTATAGTAGCCTTTGTGTATAATGCTTATGATTTTCTGCACACACAATCATGTCATCTGCAAATAAAAATAATTTGCTTCTTCCTTTCCAATCCTGGTGCCTCTTTTTTTTTTTTTTTTCCCTCTTTATACTCCTGGGTAGGACTTCCGGGGAAATGTTGAATAGAGGTAGGGGAAGTGGACATCCTTTCCTTACTCCTGATGGTAATGTAGAAAGCATTAACCATTCACCATTAAGCATGATACTATTTTTAGGTTTTACATAAATATCCCTTATATCGAGAAAACTCCCTTCTATTCCTACTCTGATGAGAGTTTTTATCATCAGTGTATGTTGAATTTTCTCAAATGATTCTTCTTCATCATGACATTATCGCATAGGCTTTCTTCTTCATTTTCTTTTCATGGTGTATGACATTGATTGATTTTCCCATGTGGAATCAACCATGCAGCCCTATGATCAACTTCACTTGGTCATGATGTTTTATTCCTTCTCTATATTGCTACATTTGGTTTGCTAATTTTTTTTAGGGATTTTGCCTCTCTACTTCTGGGGGTGTTAGGTATGGTTTTATTTTCTGGTGATATGTTTGTCAGGTTTTGGTATGACAATCATACAGGCTTCATAAAATGAGTTGGGAATTTTTCGTATATTTTCTATGAGGAAAGACAAAATGAGACGTATGAGAGACATAATAGAAATAAGAAAAAAAGAAGCTATATGAGGAGTATAAATGATATGGATTGGCTGTGAATGATGAAGGACAGAGAGAGAAAAGTTTGACTCTCAGGCTTTAGAAGTTGGTGTTAGGAGGTGCCCTGCACTGATTTTGGTGAGATGAGCTTGAGTTGTGTTTTGACGTGAGACATCTTTGAGAAATACAAGGGAGGAGATATGGAAGGTGGGAAGCTCAGGGGGGATATTGGGATGCTCCAGGTGAGTTCTAAGAGTGAGTAGGAATCTCTCCATGATCAGAATTCAGTCTTTGGCTAGAGTTGTGGGTTAGTCTAGGGCTAAAACCAAAATTGTAGGTTCCATGAGGGTGATTGAGTCTCTAGCCATCTCATCTGACTAATCTTGGATTCTGGGTAGAGGATTCAGAAACTGTAGTCTGCAGTCAGCGGTGGATACACATATATCTGTTTCTAGCAGCATGACAGATTTTATAACCCTTCTTTTGAAAGCAACTAAAAATATTTTATTGAAAATATTTAGAAAAACATCTCTGAGCTGGCAAGAAATTAAGAAAATCTCGAGGCTAAAAACAGAGTGAAAGTTGGAATACAGAAGGTATTGGCTGGTGGCTTTGGCCTTGGCAATACCACCAGAAATGCCTTACATCCCCATGTAGCTTTGGGGGCCTAATGACAGACCTTAGTGTCAGAGTGTAATTCAATGAGGCAGCTAATAAGAGAACTCCATCCAGAACTGCTACCTCTTAAGGCTCCATTCTCACTATACGGATAAACTAGAAATATACATTCTCCACTTAAGGAGACATGAGTGAATTCTTGCATCTCTCTTTGGGGCCGATGAAACAGATAAACCTACCTTTGAATGTGCTGTTATGAATTGACCTTCATATAGGTTTGAAGCCCTGATTCCCCCAATCTGGTTAGCCTGAAACATTTCAAGCTGAGAATTTATTTTAGAGAGATCCTAGGTGGGTAGTGTCATGTAGACCTCCGGTGGAAACCTATGTCAATACTTGTAGAATGCATCTTCAAAAGAGGCCTCAAAGAACTTTCACAGATGACATTTCATGGGAGATGAATTCATAGTCAATATACATAAAACACACAGAGGCACCATCATCTGAGCCAGAAGAGCCACAGGCAAAAGAATCAGACACCTCATTATTCAAATGCCAGAATTAGCAAACACATACTGTTACGTAACTATGATTAAAATCTTTAAGGAAGTAAAAAAGAGATTGAGACTGGGGTATAAAATAGGAAACTACAGAAATGACCAAGTAGATCAGAAAATGGAACAAATAGAACTTCAATTTTTTAAAATTTAATTTTATTTTTTCAGTGTTTGAAGATTCATTTTTTATGCACCACACCCAGTGCTCCATGCAATATATGCCCTCATTAATCCCCACCCCAGGCTCACCTAATTCCCCACTCTCCTCCCCTCCAAAACCCTCAGTTGGTTTCTCAGAGTCCACAGTCTCTCATGGTTCGTCTCCCTCTTCAATTTTCCCCAATTCACTCTTTCTTTCCTTCTCCCAATGTCCTCCATGTTATTCCTTATGCTCCATAAGTAAGTGAAACCATATGATAATTGACTCTCTCTGCTTGACTTATTTCACTCAGCATAATCTCCTCCAGTCCCGTCTATGTTGATGCAGAAGTTGGGTATTCATCCTTTCTGATGGAGGCATCATACTCCATAGTGTATATGGACCACATCTTCTTTATCCATTCATCCACTGAAGGGCATCTTGGCTCTTTCCACAGTTTGGCAACTGTGGCCATTACTACTACGAACATTGGGGTACAGATGGCCCTTCTTTTCAGTGTTCCAGAATTCATTGTTTATGTACCACACCCAGTGCTCCATGCAATATGTGCCCTCCTTAATACACACCACCAGGCTCACCCAACCCCCCACCTGCCTCCCTTCCAAAACCCTCAGTTTGTTTCTCAGAGTCCATAGTCTCTCATGGTTTGTCTCCCCCTCCAATTTCCCCCAACTCCCCCAGTGTGTGGAGCACTGGGTGTGGTGTATAAACAATGAATCTTGGAAAAATAACATTAAATTAAATTAAAAAATAATCGTATATAATTATATATGCATATGTATGTAAAACATTTGCTATCTGGCCCTTTAAGGAAAAAGTTTGCTTACTCTCAAAACAGAGGAAAGAATGCACGCTCCATAGCATAAGCCCTGGGTTCGGTATGTACTGACTTAGGTTATTTGTGGCCTCTTTCCCCATATGTGCAGTGAGCTGGTGGAACGACAGAATCCCCAAGGTGCCTTCAGTTCCAAGATTTTACATGAAATATACAAGACAGTGCCATTAAATATGCCTATTTTGATGATATCAGCACCCTCACACTCGTGTAAACGATGACAAATAATAATTACAAAGATGAGATACAAAAGGGCTCCCCTAACAAAGACAGAACTCCCCAGAGAAGCCACAGTTTGAGCAGAAGCTGGGAAGTGGGGTGAAGGGAAGCTACGTACGCCTGGAGAGGACAATAGACACTGGGTTCATACCACGCATTCATTAGCCCTGTTCTCTGCCTAAGGGAGCTTTGTGACTCAGATCACAAATTTCTCATCTATGACTAACTAGCAAAAAAAGGGAAAACACCCATGGTGTGTGTGTATGTGCATGTAACATCTGATTTGACTACAGCAGCAAGAAATTGGTCTTTTGTGAATTGATGTGATTTAGAGACGCCTACAAAATAAAAGTATGGTACTCCAGGAAGAGATGAATAAAATACCAGTGTTTTATTGGAATGATGCTGTGCAGCTGAAAAATTGTTGAGTTCTGGAAATGGAGAAATTGCATCTTTCAGAGCGCCAGCATGCGAGAGTGTACCCTGGAAGTATGCTATTTGGCTGTACTTCAGCTACCATTAAGCATACCTAATATTTTTCTGTCTTGCCTGTGCCGCCGTGCTGACTTGGAAAGGTCGTTGGGGAAAGTGGGCACCAGCAAAATTGGCGACTTGGCTGTTGGCGTAGAGCACATCCCGTTCTAGCCTTGATGTGACTCCAATCCGTGATCCCGTATCCTCTCTTCCATGAAGGGAAACTCGGTCCATTTTCATACTATGTGAAAATGTTGAGTGATTGAAATGCTAACACAAATCCTTTCCAACCCACATTTTATATGAAGAACATCTGCTTGGAAATTTTCTGTTCCAAGTATTGGAGGGAAGAAATGCTGCATTCCCGGAGGAGGAAAGTTTCTCTTTGGGTGAAGGTGAATCAATATGGAGACCATTAGTGAGGCCAACACTTGTTTCCACTTCCTGCTCATATAGAGAAAGAGTTTTCCCTTCTTTGGTTGGTATCTCACATTTGTACTTGAAATAGCTCAAGTGTGGTGTTCCATATTAAATCAGTATGGCAACTAAATTTCTAATGCAGAAATTTCTTGTATAAAGACTCAATTTTTAGAGAAAGATCTCATTTCTACCCATTTTTTTTAAGTAGGCTCCACACCCAGCATGGAGCCCAATGTGGGGCTTAAACTCATGACCCTGAGATCAGGACCTGAGCTGAGATCAACAGTCAGACGTTTGACCAACAGAGCCCCCCAGGCACCCCTTTACTCAACTAAATCTTTCTTTCTTTCTTTCTTTCTTTCTTTCTTTCTTTCTTTCTTTCTTTCTTTCTTTTTTTCTAAAGATTTTATTTATTTGAGAGAGAGAGAGAGAGTATGAGAGGGGAGAGGGTCAGAGGGAGAAGCAGACTCCCCACTGAGCACAGAGCCTGATGCAGGACTCGATACTGGGACTTCAGGATCATGAACTGAACTAAAGGCAGTTGCTTAACCAACTGAGTCACCCGGGCGCCCTCTTACCCAACTTTCTGATTGGGTCCATGTTCTGTTTGCAGTCCAATGAGACATGAGACCCGATCTCTCGTTGTGAAGGACTAACATGTCAGATTTACCCAGGTTCCCAGTTGTAACCAGGGAATGATACGGTGTTTTTGAGTTTCAAAGTTCCTGCTACCACTCTTCTTGTCAGTAAAATGGGTTCTTTCAGAAAAGCAGGAAGAATAGCTGACTTAAGAAAAAAACTCATAGTGCTAGACGGGTATTACTTTGGTAACTTGTGGGGAACAAACAGGAAGTTTGGGAAGAAAATGAAAGGCAGGAGGAAATGTAATGTAAATCTGTGTCCCATGGAGAGGAGTGGATGGATAAAGGGCTTTGCCAAGTCTCAGTCCCTTGCACAGCCCTTTGGAGAATATCATATCATTTAGTCTGACCTCCAGGTCACCCCTCCATTTCAATCTTCAATGAGCTACGTTCCCACTGTGCTTGCCACAGCCCCACAAACAGGACTCAGAAAATACGAGAGCAAGGTACATGCCTTTGAAATTTGTGTGGAAAGTTTAGAACCACAGAAAGAAGCTCCACTTCACAGAGTGAAGAACTCTACTCAAAGAGGTAGAACTAGGGAAAATACTTATAAATGTTCCTTTTATGCTTGGCTCAGGGCACTTTGCTGGGCTAGGGCCAAATATTAAAGCAGCAGAGGCTGGCTGGGGAGCTTCAGTGGCTGAATCGTCAATATTACGGCTAGAATGCGAGGAATGATTTCACATTCTTGCTAGCAGAATGCCATCTAAGGTGGCTTGATTGCATTGATCCAGGAATTGTGTTAGTTAATGTGAAGTCCTTGCTGATGAAAGGGTCTCAAACTATTAGAGAGGAAGACAGAGATCTTGCCTAGCTTGGACCTGTGAGTCCCAAGGAAATCACACAGGGACATGGGGACTGTTGATACTGTTCACAGAGGATGGTAGAGCAGAGCTGAGAGAGCTGGATGGTCGTGGCAAGTGGCTGGAGGTGGTAATACCAGTAATGCTGATTGTGAATGTCCACTACACAAGTAGCAGTGTAGACAGTGGCATCCTTCCCAACAGGCTCTTGGTGGACCATAACTGGACTCCAGGCTTTTGTCCTCCCTTTATCTCTGCTCATTTCCTCAAGCTTAGTTCTCTAGCATTCTCATAGTTCTTGGAGCTATCCAATAGCTGTTCATAAGTTTTCTCTGGTTCTTAAGTTATTCAGCATCAGTTTCTATAATTGACAGTCAGGTATCCTCCCTGGATGATACTGATGGGTGGTCAAGAATAAGGGCTTGGCTTTGTGTTACATGCAAGGTGCAATGATCACATTGGGTCACCCAACCCACGATCTCTGGACAATTAAGTGACTTCTACAATGGATCAGTCTAAGGAGCCTGAGAAGTTCAATGTTTGGGGGGCAGGAAGGCTGCTTCTAAAAAAGTGGAAAAGGATAAACTCAAGTCTCTAAATCCTTGGTTCAAGGACAGACTGACAAAAGACCCCATGACAGCTGGTTTAAAGACAAAGAAAACAAAACAAAAACTCTTAATTCCTGCATTTATAGATCTGAGATAGGCAAAAATATGATAAAGAGATTCTTTGGTTGCTGAATGTTGGTGACATTTGAATTAATGTCTCACTAGGTCTCTTATATGAAGGTTGAGGCATCGATCAAGACAGAGTGACATGCCAAAAACTAGAACAGATTTATGGTAGGATTCAGAGGACTCTGAAGATATGCAAACTCTAAACCCCCATTTATTGTCCTCCACCAGCCAAAGAGATCCCTCCCCCAGTGTTTGAAGAAGTTGTTTATCCTTTATTGATGACTCCCTAATTCCTTCCACTCTCGGTTTCCAGAACTGGAGTCAGATCCCTGCTATGCCCTAGGGTACTGTGAGAATGATTGCATAATAAAAGAATGACAGGAACTTGCTACTTTATAAAAGAAAACAAAATTGAGAAAAATACAGCCAATGGATCCTCAGCAAGCTTGACCTAAGAAGGTATCCCGCAATATTAGATCAATCCTGAATTTACTGACACGAGTAAACTCATCAGAGGTTCTGGATGTAATCTGCTACTCCAAAACTAGTTTTACTTCTAATTTTTGGTTCTTGTTGGTTGACTGAAAACTCAACTCAATATTTGTCCACTCTGAGTGAGGGATAGATGTGAAAAACTACTTAGTACAATGTCAAGGACTTCAGGGCATAGGGATTTGGCAGCGGATTTATCATATGGCTTTCAACCATCTCCCTAATAATATCCAAAGCAAGAGAAGTCTTATCCTTAGCCTTTCACAAAGGGACCTGTAACCATTTACAGGGATAAATGTCTTGGCTTTCTGGGTATTATTAAACAGTGGCTTTGAGTCAGTACTAATTCTGGGGATATAACTGCTCATTGTATTTGAGCAGTCAGAGTCAAATTTTAAGCCAAATCCACCTCATAGATATACAATGGGCTCCTAAAACTTCACCAAAGTTATTTTTCCAATTCTTATATGTTGGAATAGTTATCTGTACATGTCAAAAGAATTATCATTGGCAATTGGAAGAATGGGCTGTATAGGTGTCCTTGAAGTTCCTCTCATTTAACCAAAGAGCAAATCATTTCTGAAAAATCCCCCAAAATAGCATCTCAATCAATGACATGGAACGGTAGGGGTTTGTCATATGCCAGTGATGTCTGGATTTCAAAGAATGGCATTGGATGATTATACGTGGCAGGCCCTGATATAGTTTTCTTAGTGGGTTGGCCCCTGGTCTGGCAAATTTTTTGTCTCCAGCTCAGTAAGAACATCAGAAGCGCTTTTCTTCCTCCTGGTAGGATCATCATCTTCATAATCTATCTCCTGTTTGAACCATCAGTCTGAATCTGTGCTCCACAATTTCTTCCTGATGAGTTAACATTGACAAAAGCAGAAGACTAAAATGTTTAATTCGTGAAGGCAATAAAAAAGTCATGGATAAGCATCTCTAATGTCTTTGAGATGCTTGATAATTACTGCTCCCTGGAGGCCAGGGTTGATGGTAGGGGAACATGACTTCCTAGCATGAACAGGGACAGTGGGCTTATGGGAATGCAGAAACATGTGCCATCGGAGGCAAGGTTGATACAATTGCTATAATGGGTGGGGAAGGCTTAAGTAACAAATAAAGTACGTTGACCTGCGGTATCTATTATGATGGTTATTGTGACATTCCTAAGGTGAAGCACATGAGAATCTGGTTAAGGCATTGCTTCATTTGTATAATCAGGAAAAACTCAATTTGGTGAATGGGAGAAGATTCACAACCATTTCAAAATCCAGGTCGATTCAAAATCTAGAGGGATTGACAGGGGGAGGTTGGGTGCCCTTAAGAGAAGGATCTAAAACATCACTAAACATAAATGGATAGATAGTTAATAGGTAGATAGGTAAATAGAAAGACAGATAGATAGATAGAGATATTTCCTCAAATTCTCCCTAGAATGAATCTCTATCTCTGTGTCAAGGTAACTGGACACTAGGGAAAGGAGAATGCCTAGAATTTTTGAGGTCTGTTGGACACAAAATGAAACTGACCTCAGGGGATCTGGTAAAGCCATCCTGGTCCCATAGCTAGAGTCAGAGCTTGGGCTCAAAGTAGAACCAGCCTATGATGCAGCCATTGCACTTGGGTATTTACCCAAAGGTTATACAAATACTCATTCAAGGGGATGCATGCAGTCTGATGCTTATAGCGGCCTTATCAACTATAGTCAGAATAAGGAAGCAGCTCAAGCGTTCATCAACCGACAAATGGTTAAAGAAGATATGTTATGATTGCACTACTGGGTATTTACCCCAAAGATACAGATGTAGTGAAAAGAAGGGCCATCTGTACCCCAATGTTCATAGCAGCAATGGCCATGGTCGCCAAACTGTGGAAAGAACCAAGATGCCCTTCAACGGACGAATGGATAAGGAAGATGTGGTCCATATACACTATGGAGTATTATGCCTCCATCAGAAAGGATGAATACCCAACTTTTGTAGCAACATGGATGGGACTGGAAGAGATTATGCTGAGTGAAATAAGTCAAGCAGAGAGAGTCAATTATCATATGGTTTCACTTATTTGTGGAGCATAACAAAGGGGACAGGAGAGATAGAGAGGAGAAGGGAGTTGGGGGAAATTGGAAGGGAAGGTGAACCATGAGAGACTATGGACTCTGAAAAACAATCTGAGGGGTCTGAAGGGGTGGGGGGTGGGAGGTTGGGGGAACCAGGTGGTGGGTATTGGAGAGGGCACGTATTGCATGGAGCACTGGGTGTGGTGCAAACAATGAATACTTTTACACTGAAAATAAAAAATAAATAAATAAATAAAAAGAAAATATGTTATGTATATATGATGGAATATCACTCAGCCACAGAAAAGAATCAAGTCTTGCCATTTGCAACAACGTGGATGGAGTTAGAGAGTATGATGCTAAGTGAAATAAGTCAGAGAAAGACAAATACCATGTGATTTCACTCATACGTGGAATTTAAGAAACAAAACAAATGAACAAGGGGGAGGGAGGGGTGGGAGAGAGAGCGGCAAACCAAGAACCAGATTCAACTATAGAAACAGTGGGATGGTTACTAGAGGGGAGGTGGGTTGGATTCCTTGGGGGTTGGGGATGGATTAAATGGGTGTTTGGGATTAAGGAGGGCACTTGGGATGAGCAACCAGTGTTGGATATAGATGTTGAGTCACTAAATTCAGTACTTGAACTCATTTTACACTGTAGGTTAAATGGAATTTAAATAAAAACTCGAAAAAAGAGAGCTTATTGAGATAATCGGGGTTGGAGCCCAGAATCAGATTGGGTTCATTGGGCCATCAGAACCTGCATGTGGTTCTTTCATCACTTTCAAACATAGCAACTGACATATTTGGCAACTGCTAGGTTTCTCAATTTTATTTTCTCAGGGTAGTGATGAAGGGTCAGGACAGTAAGAAGAGCCCAACGGAGCCTCTCTGACATACTCAGAACCAACAGTCAATTCTGGAAGAATTGCAGAAATTAGCACCACCATCAAATACCTTGAATGATGCAGGAGTGGGAGGTCTGATCCCATCTCCCTTCAATGAGCCCTTCTGGTCTCCAAAAAAACCAGATGGGCCTTTAGAAATGATAATGAACTCTGTATACTTAACAAGGTGATAACCCTAAATACAGTTGTTGTGCCAGATGTGTTCTATTTACCGGACGGACGAACCCAGGCTCTGGACCTTGGTAGGTGGCTGTCAATGTAGGGAGGGAATGTTGGATGCTTCATACTCATTTGTAAGAGACACACAAGCAGTATGTGTTTACATAGCAAAGACAGCCTTTTACCGTTTCTGGGTCTCTTGGGGCTATAAAAACCTGCCTGTTTCCTGCCATAATGCAATCTAGAGATCCAAATCATCCTGAGATTCCAAAAGATATCATCCTGGCCCAGTCTGTTTTTGACACCGCAGGTTATTAACCGACTTAGTCGTTAGTGGCAAGTATTAGAATACGCGGACAGGTGTATGCATGCAGAATGAAGAAATAATCCCCATGAAGACTGACTGTCTGAGACACTGTTGTACTTGTAGATGGTCAGTGGTATAGACCTCGTTCTTCCTATCGCTAAGAAAGAGACATGCAGCTCAGTGGGCCCCTGGATTTTGGAGGCAGCTGACATGCCCCTGGACCATTTTGAGCCAACAGATCCAATGGTGGTGGAGATATGTGGGATATATAAGGATCTTGAGAGGAGCCCCTCGAAAGTCCCAAAAGGGAAGTTTTGGCACAGACCCATTCTCGGAAAAGTTTCCTAGTTTCCTAGTTCTAGGAAAAGACCATGACTTTCAGAGCTGAGAACCAGCTCTGGTTCATCTGAATTGCCTCTTAAAACTCTCTTCCTATTACATGGCTGAGCTGATGCTTTGCTGTAGCTGCCCCCACAGAGATGAACTTCAGTGAGCTCACAAGTTCCCTAGGACCCGAACTGGTGCCTGGTCTATGCATCCTCGTACCACATCCTATGGAGAAGAGAAATCTCCCTAGGGACTAGAGTATGAAGCAGTATTTCTTATTATTCAATTTGGAAAATGATTTGTCAAGGTGATTTAGGACCCCACGAGGGGAAGATTAGAATATTGATGTCTAGGAGTTTAGGGGAAGTCAAGTGAATGGCTTTCCCGGAATGGACCCAGAATGTGAAAAAAAAAAAAAAAAAAAAAAAAAAAGGTGTTATCCCCTGTGAAAGCCCACAAAAGACCTTTACTGAAAAGCTCTCTATAATTAAGAATATACCAGTCATCGCATTTCTTGGTGTTTGCTTAATGAGTTTAGGAACAAAATGTTTACAGAGGAAGCCAGGCAGGTGTATCTTGCTTAAGACCTTGGATTTGAGCTCTTCCAGTCTGACCTGGCTTCTGCCACGGCTGTGCCCCGTTAATCAGTGACCAACACTGAGTCCCATATAGCAATATAGCTAGCAACAGACAGCAGCCAATACCATGCCGGTCTGGTGATTTTATAAGACTTCCATTGATCCTAGAGTGGGATACAATCTCTGTTCACTAAATAGACCCTTATTTTGGATTTTGATTTTTTTTCCCCTTGTCTATCGTGCTTTGGCCAGTACATCTGTGGGCCTCCTAAATGTATTCTCCACTGGGACATGGTAGCTCAGTTGACATTGGCTCCTGGACAAGCAACTGACTTTCCAGTGAAAGAGGCATGGTCATGGAGGATACCAGTGGCGTTCTTTGTTCTGATCATGTACTCTGAGGTAGAAGCCAGATGGACCAGTGGAGCAGCCATCAAAGACTCAGTTAGGACACTATCAGGGCCACAAGTCTTTGCTGTAGTAAGGTGACCGACCCCAGTTATCCAAGACAAAGAGGATTGTTGCTGGGCACAGGGAGAAGGATGGCCAAAATCTTGTGGGCTCTTCACCCCTCTTGCCTACACGAGATCATCTAGGACCCTGGGATCTTAGGACTGAGGCTTTAGATCCACCCAAAATGAAGCAAATTATCATCTTCCAACTTCATTTGTTTTCCAAAAGTGATGAAAATCCCGAGTGTTACGGAGACCAATGTTGACGGTCTTGCCTGGAGAGGACCATTTGACATCAGCTCTCCCACATCAAAGCTGGCTGTTGTAACTGGTGAGACTTTGGCTCCTCTCCTCTTGTGGGGTTACAGTGCAGATGTGGCTATATTTTGAACATGTGAGACACAGTTACAATTATTAAGTGGAACCATTTTTAATGGAGGCGTAATAAAAGGAAGAAGGATAAAGGCTATCTAGGTATTATATGAGCAAGCCTCTGCTTCATTTCTGGCTATTCAGTTCCAAAGTTCCTCCTTTTAGGGTTTTCCTCACTCTGAAAATGAAGGGAGGAACGTATTCCCTCTCCTCACATTCCAGAAGGTAGGGTATGGGACTTGCTTCAAACTAGGACAATCAGATGATATACAGCCCAGTACTTTAAATCTTGAAGGAATGGTGTGTATAAATACAAGGAAAATGACAGATTTCTCTGGGCGCCAGTGGCAGATGTCCAGCAGTGGAGACACAACGTCACTCTAATCAGACTGCTGGGTTGTGTCGTGATCTCGACAATGTGTGTTCTCGCCTCCTGTCTTCCAAGCTTGATGCCCCAAGTCACTCTCTTTGCTGCTGAAGTCACGCAGTGTTAAGTCATGCAGTGTTGGTGTCTGCTGTTTGTAACCAAGAACCCCGGGAAAGAATCAGGCAACTCCAAGTCTGTGTAAGGCGATACCGGGTATGAAGTCGGAGGAAACAGAGCTGGTCTTATTGGTAAGAGACAGGGGGCCTCTCACAGATTGTGATAGGAAGTGAGGCCAATGGAAAGTTACACACGGAGTTGAATTTGCAACGCTAGTTCCTCCGTGGACGCTTTATTCTTGAGTTCCTGGAACAAAGTTTGGAAGACAGGAAAGAACAGTCAAATTAGCTGTTAGCCATCGTGTGTATTTTTATTTAAGTCCTAACTGGATGGTTGTGTATGGAGTTTATTTCAATAGGTTTTATGTGAAGTCTAAGCTTTAAGACATGAAAAAAAATTTTTTTTTGGACTTAAAGGAGTTGAAAGAGAGGCTCCTTTTTAACTGTGACTGAGTCTTATGGAATTTATGCTAATATACAGCACATAATGTGTACAAAGATGTTCATTATGGTGCTACGTGGCAGGGAAAAATTGATAGAAATTCATGTCAAACAATAGAAGGAACAGGAGGAATATGGGGTGAAATATTATGAATTCACCAACCATCTTACTCACAGAGATTTCAATAACTTACTAAAATACTTGTGATCCTGATATTCAGGATATAATGTGGGTTGAGAAAGATAAAGTTGTATCCAATGTGATTTCAAATCTGCAAATACATTTACGAGTACATGCCCATAAAAATTTCTGGAAGGCAATACATGATTGCGACCGCTATTTTATTTTTATTTTTATTTTATTTTTATGTAGGTATGTAGGTATGTGTGTATTTTTTAAGTAGGCTCCACACCCAAAGTGGGGCTTGAACTCATGACCCTGAGATCAAGGGTCACATGCTCTCCCAACTGAGCCAGCCAGGTGCCTGACTATTTTTTAATCAATTTTTTGTATTGTTGAAGAGCTCTACAAAGGCATGTGTAATATCTACAATGAGATAAATATGATATATGACATTTATTGTAGTTATTAATGGCCGAGTAGAACATAATTGTTGCATGAGATATTAATGGGCAAAAGCAACATTTGAGTAATACTTATTGATTATACAATAGTATTGCATCAAGGTTAAATTTCCTGATTTTGATTACTGTGTGTATGCAAGCCAATGTCCTTGCTCCTAGGAGATACACACACTGTTGTATTTGGGGGCAAAGGGACAGGATATCCTACAACTTATTTTTAAATGAGAGAGGGTGAGAAGGAGGGAGGAAGAGAAGTAAAGCAAATGTCGTAAAGTGTTAAAATTGGCGAATCTGTGTGAAAAAGATACAAGTGTTCATTCTACTAGGCTTCCAACTTTTCTTTAATTTCGAAATTACTTTTTAATTTTTTAATTTTTTAATTTTTTTTTAAGATTTTATTTATTGATTTGACAGACAGAGATCACAAGTAGGTAGAGAAGCAGGCAAAGAGAGAGGAGGACGCGGGCTCCCCGCCGAGCAGAGAGCCTGATGCGGGGCTCGATTCCAGGATCCTGGGATCATGACCCGAGCCGAAGGCAGAGGCTTTAACCCACTGAGCCACCCAGGTGCCCTAGAAATTTTTTTTTTTAATTAAAAACATACATCCTGGGTTGCCTGGGTGGCTCGGTCGGTTGGGCGGCAGACTCTTGATTTCCCACTCAGGTCATGATGTCGGCATCCTGGGAGGGAGCCTGGTGTGGGGCTCAGGGCTGAGTGGGGGCTCTTCTTGGGATTCTCCCTCTCCTTTTCCCCTCTGGCCCTCCTGCCTCTCACACTCTCACTTGCTCTAAAATACATAAATAAATCTTAAAAAACATATGTCCTATGATGATATTATCATATTATCAATTAGTGACTAGATTTTTTGTTTTTGGTGGAGGGTCCTCTTCTCTCCTAAGACGGATCAGCTTGTTGCAAAGACTGTAAGCATTGAGGTAAGACCCATGAGGCAGAATCATAGGTCTGTTGTTGATAAAGCACATGACCACAGGCAGGGCATTTCCTCTCTAGAGACTCAATTTCCTCATCAGGAGAATGGGGCTAATAATATTCGCACAGTGCCGATCCAAACGCTTGTGAATTGCCTCATGCACCATTTCACCATGGCCACACAAAAATTTGCAAATTGCTCTTAGCAACGAGTCATACCTGCTCTCAGTGCGGACTGGGCGCTGAACCGCCTTGCCTCGACGACTTACCAGGCTCAGAATCTTCCACTGGTCTCCGCGCTTTGAAGAGGCAGAACAGTGCTGGTGTCCTTCAGGCACCAAGCGGAGAGAAGACCTCCGGATATCTGAACGACGAAGGTAAGTATTTACCCCTCACTGATCGTTGTACCAATGGGGTTTTTGTTTGCTTGTTTGTTTTCAAATGGATCATTCATTTCATCTTTGCCACCGGGGGCTGAGGTCGAAAACCCTAAGAGAGTGATGTGATAGGGAGGGAGGGTGAGGCAGGAAGAGGTTAAGAAACTCCTCTGAGATTCCGCCGCGGGTGGTGCAGGCGTCCATCGACCGAGCCTGTGGCTGTCGTTCGCTGTCCCTGCCCTCTGCTTCTCCACCTTAACATGAAGGAATGACCCGGGGATCTCGTGCAGATTTCGATCTGGGTGAGGGTTAAAACGGTAAGCGGTGCCGGCACATGCAGGCACGTGTGCTCAGATGCTGCATTTCTAACCGGCTTCAGGGTGCTCTGGATGGGGCCGGCCTGTGGATGTAGAAGGGACCTAGAGGGTCAACCCCCGCTCGTATTTGTTTACGTGGATCCTGGCAATCTAGACAGACTCCAGGCTCCACCCCTGCCAGCCTTAGCCTCAGCCCGCACCACCCCGCGCCCCAGGCGTGCTGTAATTCGCACATAAGTCTGTTGTCTTGTTGTGCTTTGTCCCATTGTGCTGCCTGCTCTCCAGCATCATGCCTTTATCCTGCTCCTTCTGCTGGAAAGGGTCTCAGCCTTGGGGTGTCACTACCATAAGTGCTTTCCTGACCTTGCTCCGTTCAGCGTCAGCTGTCTCTCCCTCTGTGCTCATCCAGGGCCATGCACAGACTCTCGTTTTTCACACTTAACATTTTGTGCTTCTTTGTTTGATTTTCTGCCTCTCCCACCAGATGGTGAGCTAGGCAAGGGCTCATGTGGTGTTCTGTGTCCCTAGCACCCAGCGAGGGCTCGCCCCATTCAAGGTACTGGATAAATATTTGTAGGGTGAGGGATAAAAGGAAAATGATTGGGCCCAGAGTGAACAGGGCAGCAGCAGACATCAAGCCACATTTTTTCGGCTCTAATAGTAAATCTTGCAAACCTTTTGGATCTTTAGAACCGTCTCTCCCTTCTCAACAGTGGGACGAGTGTCATCTCCATATACGTATACATACATCTTGTTGTATTTATGTCTTAAGTACATTCTAAAACGAACATAGAAATACATTAAACAAGGCTGATCTAAAACGAGAAGAAGTCAAAGAGCTCACATTTTTTTTTCTTAAAGATTTTATTTCTTTATTTGACAGACAGAGATCACAAGCAGGCAGAGAGGCAGGCAGAGAGAGAGGAGGAAGCAGGCTTCCTGCTGAGCAGAGAGCCCGATGCGGGGCTCGATCCCAGGACCCTGAGATCATGACCTGAGCCGAAGGCAGAGGCTTAACCCACTGAGCCACCCAGGCGCCCCAAAGAGCTCACATTTTATTAGCACCCAACAGTGGAATGTCTCGTAGGCTCTGGGGTGAGGGGTACGAACTCACCCCAGAGATCCTGGGCTAGAACATTAAGTCACTAAAATCACTGGTACACACTTTAATGGTACTCAGGTGAGTATGAATCAGATGAAATAAATAAGGAGAGAGGAAATAGGTCCAGGTAAGTAGAGGATATCCAGGTCCTGGGGGTTTAGGTTCCTCTGGAGACAGAGCCAAAAATTATACGGGGTGACCTAAAACCCAACCCAGGAAATCTCTGAGGCTTGATAGAAAGTGTCTTCTCCTCTGAGGGCTAGTGCACTGGGTCCTGAGACTCATACTGGAGGAATGCAGGGCCCTAGAGGATAATTCAAGACTCACCCCCAATACACTCTGGCTGAAAATTAAAACACTTTATTTAGCATCAGGTAATTTGAAGCCTGAGTTTAATGGTCTTTTGTAGGTACAAAGAGGTCTCTTCTTTCATTTTACTTTGTTACTGAAATTACGCATTTAACCCTTTCAGGCGCTCACGTCCTTGGTGGATGAATTGGAAAGCCTCTCCAGGACAAGGTTTGACCCAAAAGTGGAAGCAGGAGCATTTGATTGGGCTGCTAAAGATATGAGGCCAGGGTGTAGGGACCCGAATCCCTTTCTGGCCCCCAGGGGTGAGGTTCACGGTATAAATAAATATGGTGGATGATCCCAGAGGTAAACCTTATTTGCTCATACATTTCCAAACCATGGGACTAGGCATGCATTTGGTGCACAAGGCATGCCCTTGGTACCCACTTCTCTGCCTTAGCCTTTTCCTCCTTCTCCGTGTCCATCCAGAACTCTCTCACAGAGCTGGCCCCCCCTCAAAAGCACACAGTTCCCACCAGGATTGTACATACTTACCTCCTGATAAGCCACAGCTCAGCCTGGCATGACAGTAATTCTCCCTGCAGGGTCTGTGGGTGTCAGTGATCTTGGAGGCTCACTATGACCTCTGAGAAGATATGTGATGCGGGAATCCAGCTTCAACATCGACACCTTGATCGGAGTGTGGTTCACTGAGAGAGGCTTCCCAGAGGTGCTCAGGAGTTAGTCTACACTCACTGTCCCTTTTAACCTGTGGTGTTATTGACCCATAGTTCTCTCCCACTGAGGTCCTTCTGAAACAGATCAGATGATGCTAGAACTCTGGTGGTTCAGCCATATGAGCCTCTCTTGAACCCACTCCATACTCTGCCCCCAGCCTCAGTTGGAAAAGTTGTGCCAAGTGGGTCCAAGGCTCAGGTCTAATTTGCTTTGTCTCTCTTCTCTCTCACCAACTACTTTGCAGACATGGGCATTACCCTCCTTGTTACCTTCCTTCTCTTCCCTACCCCTAGTGGATTCTTCATGTCTCAGTGAGCATGTCTTCCGAACTCTACAAAGGAGACATTGAATTATAATTAGATCGATGTCATTGTGCCGGTTAACTGTTGCTGCCCCACCCCCACTCATCTTGACATCTCCTCTCTGACTTAGATGCCCCACTTCTGAACTCCTACAGGCCCCGAGCAGACTGTGTTGCTAACACATGAGTGAGTGTGAGATGAAAAGAAAAAGTCTCACGCCAGATGGCTCGAGTCCAAATTCTGCCCAAACCCTATAATTTTGTGCAAACTACTTCACTTCCATTTTTTTTCTTTTGGCCTCAGTTTTTTTTTTTTTTGTCTATAAAATGGGGATATTAAATATGTCTTCCTTCCCAAACTATGGGGAGGATTAAATGAGGTGTATATATAAGGTGCTCAAAACAGTACCTGAAAGAGAGTAAGCACTATAGAAAACGTTGGTTGGCTTTGTAATGTTTGACACCATATCTGGTTCAACGCCTCCCTGTCCAGATCTCACTGTAATTTCTTTAAGGTAGGGTCTATGTCTTGTACATCTTTAGTTCCAATTTGTGCCCAGTGACTGACACGGGATAGATTTTTGATCAATGCTTGTGGAGTGAATCAGTGAAACCAAAGATTGTTGAGGAAAGGAACATAAGACAAAAGTTTATTCTTTTCTTGCAGAGAGAAAGATACTCTCAAAGTAATTTTGTGTACTTGTCATCCATCCCCTAATTGTTATACAGTTCCAATTGGTAATCGATATTGCTCAGTATCTATGTTTTGAACATCTATCTCATTGTAGATCCTATAATCTCACTTTGCTTATCAGCTGTCCATAAATACCCTCTGAGTTGGGGAGTATCTTTAATGGAACCCCAGCCTGTGATCCTGAAGGCAGAACCAGAATTACTGCCTTCCTCTCTCTACTGCATTCCCATATTCTGACCCTCATATGGGGGCTGGGTTGTTTTCCAGATTCCTGCAAGCTCTTGTCCTACAGAGGGGCTGGGGATGCATGGCTGTGTGTGGCCTAGTGTCTCTTTCCATACCTCTCTGTTATCCATGGCTGGCAATGTTTTCTCTCATCTCTTCACATGTCCTCACTTCTGACTCAAGTATAACATGAGGACATTGTTCATACAGTAAAGGAGGGGGCAGGTGAACTCCCCCATGAGAACCAAGATAGACTGGAAGGAGGACCAAAAATGCCAAACCGCCCAGTCAGCTTTGTAAGCTACAGAGCTGCCTGGGCCACATTTCACTGGAAGATTATACATTTAGTGCCTCAGAGGCCATAAAAGTCTACTGCGGAATGGGAAAAACCCTCAATTTGCAAAGAGCCAATTCCAAAGGGAAAAATATTTAATGCTTAGAGTTTATTTTTTATTGTAAAGTTTGGTGACAGTGATATTTTGTATCAATTAACTCCCGAGTTAAATTACTTAGGAACAATCTATCAAATGGAAAGGTTCATCGTCTGAGTGAAAAAGTCAGTTCATTGTGATTATCTAATTCTGCTTAAAGAACATGATTAGGTACATTTTAATAGCAGCATCCAGAGGCCTGACTATAAGCTTATACTTCTCATTAACAAAACTTCACACTTGGCTAGCAGGCCTTGAACTGTGATCAGCGGCAATAAGAAAACACTGCTTTTGGATCTGTTAAATCATCAAGACAGCACAATCTTAATTAGACATTTAAGCTAAAATGAGTGTTTAAATACTGAGGCTTTCTTTAACTCTTTCTTAATTTTTTTTCCCTATAAAACATGGGCACGCCATTTCCTGCCCGAGTCAACACAAAAAGCCTTTGGGACAGGAGCTGGGGGGTGGGGGAATTTCACTCTCTCCACCCATGTTTCATCTGTAAAACCACTGATCGAATTCAGACAAATTACATCGATTATTAGTGCCTGATGGCTGATTGAACAGGTTTCCATTTTGTTGATCTATCAACCAACCGTCACTCTTTTCCATCTGGTTTTGCAGCCATAGCCCACTTAAGGTACCCTTAAAGATGGTCCAAGCACCATTTTAAAGACACAACAGACCCCATGGCCCGCATAAAAGCATCCATCCTTTTCATCCATCCAATTAATGTCTTAAGTCATCACGGGACTTACAGATTTGATAGCCAGCCGTCCTTCCTTTTAATTTTGCTCTAATCAAGAAAAGTGACATAAACACGGGGAGATTTGGATTTCTCCCCCCAGTATTTCCGATGGGGCTTAATGATTACACAGCATTCGCAAACCTATTAAAGTTTATGGCCACACATCTTTGCAAAATGTCTCCAAACTCAAATTCCTCTTCCCCGCTCAAATCTTGCCTTGTTTATGAACTAATTAAAACTGTAGGTATTCATGATGTAACTCATATCTCAGCCAAATGCTTAAATAACTTGTCCCTACACAATTGTGTGTATGTGTGAGGCAGTGGGGAATGCTACAGGAAGCATAAAGATACACAGTTCTATGATCACAACAGACAATGGTATGAAGGAGGTAGACGTGGAGTCTCTATTCTTGCAGAAGGGGACACCTGTGAGGGTCAAGAGAGAAAGACCTACAGAGGCAAAGCCAATTCTTTCTAATGAACCCCAGGAAGACTTGTAATTTGAAGCCACCAGGTGCCTTAAGAGCACCCCTTCTGTACCCCGTGCTGGGAGAGAATCACGCTCCCCACACGGCAGGACAGGAGAACCATATTCTTAGGAGAAACTGAGTTGGAGATGCTCCAGGACTGGAAGTGTCTGTTACAGAGGAGGGCATCTGGAGAATTAAGTAAACCTCTCTAAATAAATCCAATCATTATCTCTCCACGATCTTCAGGATGCTGGCAGCTAGGCATACATGCTGCACACAGCAGAATAGAAGCACTTTCTCCAGAGAAATTGAATTTCCTTGGAGAAAAGATTATACAAATACCAAGTTGGGGGTGAGGGAAGTTTCTAACAAAAGTATCAGCTGGGCACTCGATAGTAAACTCAATCAGTGGAAAAGCCTCATTTGTGCTTGCAGAAATTCCAATTTGCTCTTCAGTGTCTCCTTAAATATGAACAGATGGTCAAGGATCAATAGACTTGTAGGGAAGTTTTCCTATACACAAAAGAGAAAACTTGAAAAATAAAGAATTGGGGAGAAAATTCAGGAAGCAGAAGTGAACTCCAAAATAACTATACTTGATATCATCCCTGAGATGACAAGATAAGGTACCCTTGAAACGATGTAACGATGATCAGAAAAGAAATCTTTAGAGAATCAAGAATGAGCTCTTGGAAATTAAAAATATAGACGAAGAGTTGGAAAATAAGAAACGAAATATAAGAAAATGAGATAATCAGTTGGAATCAGACAGAATATTCGAGGAGGTCAAGAAAGACAGAGCAAAGGAAAAAGTGCAGAGGAAATGATCAAAGAAACAATGTAGAAACATTTCCAGACTGGAAGGACATGTGAGGCAAATCATCATGAGAATTCAGCACAAAGGGAATAAAAGGAATATTGTTAAAAGCTTCCAGAAAGCAAATCAAAGGACCAAGAATAAACAAAGGCATCCAGCTTCAAACGTGAACATCGGTAACTTGAGGACAATGGAATTGTGCCTTCAGAAGCAGCATAGAAAAGTATATCTAACCTAGAATTCGACAGGCAGGCAGATTATCATCGTTCGACTATGGATAAGAAGGTCTTTAACACGAGAGAAAGCTGAAGTATTTCCAGCACAGCCAAGGTTAAGTCCCTAAGGACAGCCCTGTGGGAAGTCTATAGAGAAATCGGTTCAGACTGGAGCCTAAGGGGTCTTCCGGGCCATCCCCGGAAGACAAATGAAAATGGAGAGATTGTCAGATTGTTTTGAGAGACATATCTGAGGGGCGTGGCAGAGTTAAGCTCAGGGAAAACCAAACCCATGGAAAAGCAATGATTAAATATGGGGAAATAGGAAGTTGTTATTACATGGGAGGGAAAAAAAAGTGGTCACTGTATACCTTTTAGCTCAGCAGTGATCATTATAAATAAATGATTATAATAATAAAGACAGTGAACATGGGTTTAACGAAGTTTGTGATATATTGGAAATCTACCAGAAATCTCCAGAATGCATTGGGGAGATCAACTGAGGGAAAGAACTAGATCCTTGCCTATCAAAATTTTAAGTAAGTACATATGTTGTAAAATGAATGATCACTCTGATATGAGGAATTTGAGAGGCAGGGCGGGGAGGTCAAGGTGGGGAGAGAGGGAAAATGAACCAAGATGGGACCAGGGAGGGAAAAAAAAAATCCGTAAGAGACTCTTAATCTCAGGAAACAAACTGAGAGTTGCTGGAGGGGGGGGGGGGGGGGGGGTGGGGTGGTGGGGTGATGGACATGGGGGAGGGTATATGCTATGGTAAGCGCTGTGAATTGTGTAAGACTGATTATTCACAGACCTGTACCCCTGAAATAGATAACACGTTGTATGTTAACAAAAAATAAATAAAATGAATGATCAGAGAACGGTAGATGTGTCTTATTTAGAAAGTGGAATTAATGAACATATCAGTAAAAGTGCTAGAAAAGTATTGCTTCCATGGGATGGGAGAGGGCTGGGGTTGGGCAGGGATCTGATATCTCTGAGGAAGGTCTTTTAGTTTTATACGATTTTCAGGACTTTAGGATATTTTTAAAAACTGAAAATGAATACTAGTAAATGAGGGCCTATCTAACCCTTCAGGCCCAATTGGGGCTCTAAGAACACTTGCCATATTTCTTCTGTGGCTTTGTCCTTGCACGGGACGAGAGACACTGGGGATCTACATACCATGGCTGAAGAAACTTTGGACTGGGCTCTGTCATGATGAGAAAAGGTACATTGACTCTTGCCCTCTGAGACCTCCGGCCCCTCAGTACTAAGATGGTCTCAGTCCCCTCTCTTAATGATTCCATGTGTGGCCCCGGGGTTGATTCTAGGACCCTTGTTTGCGCTGATCATGAAAGCAAGGCTCAGGTCCACGATTCAGGTCCACGATTCACCGATGTTCCAAGCGTGTTCATTATGGTTTCCAAGCTGGTCACAAAAGTGTAGTTGCTATGATGTTTTTGCTCACATCCAAGGAGGAGAGAGGTAAGTCTATTTATATGTCCCTTAAAATTTTTTCTCAGCTTGAGGCTGAGCCCATGGAGAGGCTGTTGAGCACCAGCTGTCTACGGTTTGTATTGCTAATTCATTCAACTTCATGCTTCATCCTCTCTGGAAATCACTGCCATCGCACTTACCGGCAGAACAATAACGCCGGAGTGCTTTCCTGCCGCAACTGCTGACAGTATCAATTATTTAGTTTTCTTCCAATTCCTGTTAGACTTTTTCTAACTGGAGAATTTACACTGTGTTATTGAATTAAAAACAGTGGAAGGCTTCAGGGAATTTAAACTAATTAACCTGCGTTTGTAAACCCTTTTGTTGAAGATAATTTGTTTACATGACTAATTCAAACCTTTTAATTATGGGGGCCTGCACGGACCACGGAAGGCGCCACTGTGGCCATCCTTGGCTGGGTGGATGCCAACATGGCAAAACTCGTTTTCCTTTGTGATGAGGTCTGATGGCCCAGCCCACTGGCCCCTAACCTTGCGTGTTAGCATGCTTATAACGACACTTGGGAGAAACAGCAGGCTTTTCAGGCTCCTGGTTGTGCCTTCTTTAGGGAGCAATTTCTCAACCCGTGTCAGCAGGGCAGTTCCAAATAACTGCTTTATCTTTCCCCGTCTTCCTGCATCTTGTCCTTCCCACCCCCAGTCCCGCTGATGGCTCTCAGACCTCTTTGGCTGCCAGAAGTCATGACTGGATTCTTCGATGCTAAGACACTCTATCAGTTATGCCGCGTGTGGCCTGTAATTGGATATTATCCATCTGCGTGTACTTGTCGTGTTAACTGCATGGCTTGGGGTAAATGCAGCCGAATCTGTCCTGGGAAAGGGGAACAGGGAAGACTGATGTCTTCTTCAGCTCCATATTTAAATTGTGTTTCTTTGTGGTCTTTCGATAAATGCAACTTTCTTGTTGAGAGTGGTTGGCAAGCAGTTGACAAACAGACGTGCGTTTGCTGAGAGTGATTCTGAGAAATATCAATGCTTGTGAAAGCGGAATGTATTTTATTTTTTTTTTTTGAAGATTTTATTTACTTCTTTGACAGTGAGAACGAGAGATCAACGAGCAAGGGGGAAAGGTAGAGGGAGAAGCAGGCTCCCCACTGAGCAGGGAGCCTGACGTGGGTCTCGATCCCAGAACCCTGGGATCATGACGTGCGCCAAGGCAGATGCTTAACCGACTGAGCCATCCAGTACATACTTCAATCAATTGAGTACTTGAGTTAAGATTTAAGGACTGGCTTATCAATTAACATTAGCAAGAGCATTGTAAGCACAGCCACGGTCCCTGTAAGTTTCTGTATGCAGGGCCTTCCTTGGCTGATGCCTCCGCAAATGTTTTAAATCCCAAAGTAAAGGTGGGTTGATAAATAATTGAACGTGTGGATGAAATTTTTAATTGATTCTCATTTCTGGCTCCAGTGAGTCCATTGTCACCTTCGGGTTACAAATTAATATGTCAGGCAAAGTATTTTAAAGCACCCTACTCCTGTTTCCGGGGGTGTTGCAGACCTGGACCTCGGGGCTGCTCTGCAGTATCACCTTCTCGGCGGTGTCTGAAAGCAAAGAGGCCATCCCTCTTTTGTGGAATTCAGACCCCACATTCTTTGTTCTGTGCTGAAGGTAAGGAAGGTCTCCCTCAGCATCCTGGAACATGGCGGGGCTGGCAGAATATGGAGGTCTTTCGTTAAAATTCGAGGAAGGTGCTTGTCTCGCTTCCTCCTGATTGTACCCAGGGAGGATATTTTTCACTTAATTTCCGCGTGTTTGTGCTGATGGGCAGAGAAGCGCTGTTCCGGCCGCCAGCATCGGGGGCCTGCTTGATAGACATTACATCATGTAATTCCACATCATCCCTAATGGCTAGTGAGCACGACTCCTTTCTGCTGAAAGGGACAAAAAAACCAATGCAAAGTGATTTGAGTAAAAAGGCATTTATGGTTCCCGGTGTAGGAAAGTCTGGAGGCAGATCTAGCTTTATACTTGCTGGGATCGGGTGCTCAAAGGTATTTGCCTCCCTGAAAATCTCAGCTGCACCTTCCTGTGTGTTGACCTCATTTAGGGGAGGTCATCCCACATGGAACGTTGCCTGGGTCCACTCATGGGCTGGGGTTTTGTCTCTGATGGTTTTGTCAACTCTCCAGAACTTAGGGCCATGCCTGGCGCATAGTAGATGCTCAGTGATAGTTATTGAATGAATGAAAAAGGTTCTGTTTGGCTCTCGGGCCCAGTCTTAGAGCCTGGGGTTGGAATCGGGTCCAGCTAATTCGTGTGGCTAAGTAACAGATGTTATAAAGTGAACGATTGTGTCTCCCCCAAATTCATGTATTGAAACATACCAACACGTTGTGATGGCCCAGAGGTCTGGTCTTTGGGAAGCGATTAGTCTCAGGAATTATCTTATGAATGGGATGAGTGTCCTTATAAAAGGGGCCTCAGAGAGCTCCCTTCCACCATGCGAGGGAGGATAGCAGTGACAAGATGGCCATCTATAGACCAGGAAGTAGGTCCTCACCAGACAGGGAATCTGCCAGCACCTTGATCTTGGACTTCCCAGCCTCCAGAACTGTGAGAAATAAATCTCCATTGTTTCTATGCCACCCAGTCTGTGGCGTTTTGTCATAGCAGCCTTTAGCCAAAGGGACTAAGACAATGAGAGAGTATGTTTCCACCAGGAACTGTTGCTGGGAAATACAGGGATATGAATGCTGAACTGGCAAACACTATTGATGCCCACTTCACTGTGGCCAACAGCAGTGTCCCATATGGATTTTCCAGAGACTGATACACTATCTGGTGACATGGGGTCCTTGGACTTCGCTTCCTTTTGCATATATACTGGAGGGGATGGTGCCCTAAAGGAATGTTACGATGCTGTTGCCATAGAAAGGAGAAAGGAGATGGTGAAGCAAAACCAACAGTTTTCCCCAGAGAACATCATTAGGACAGAAGATAGATTTTTTTAAAAGATTTTATTTATTTATTTGACAGAGAGACAGCGAGAGAGGGAACACAAGCAGGGAGAGCGGGAGAGGGAGAAGCAGGCTTCCCGCCAAGAAGGGAGCCCAATGTGGGACTCGATCCCAGAACCCTGGGGATAATGACCTGAGTCGAAGGCAGACGCCTAATGACTGAACCACCCAGGCACCCCAGAAGATAGATTTAATTCAAGAGTTACAGAGCTGAAGGGCAACCGAGTGAATGGGGTGAAGGCTGGGTGAAAAGTGATCTCTCCCTGTGTGTCAGAACATTTTCGAGTTTTGGAGAATGTGACAGGCATCGTCTCCAGTGCTTGCGTGGGAACTACATTGTAATAGGGCCCAGAAGGAACCACGAGTGCCCACCAACAACCTCTGGGCACATCCGCCTCTCCCAGACTTCCTTGTGATTGTATTGGTCATGTGACTCATTTTGGCCAACAGAATATGAGCAGAAGGAAGTATGTTGTTCCAAGGCCCAGGTGGTTCAATAATTGGTGGGTCCCTTCTGCTCTCTTCTCTAACTTATCTCTACCCGCCTATTATAGGATTCCAGGGAGAGCTTGGAGTCATAAAATAGAGCCACCAGGTGGAAACAACCAGGTCTCTAAATTGGTGCTTTGAAGAGTGCTGTATTA
The DNA here is from genome assembly GCF_002288905.1 of Enhydra lutris kenyoni. Lineage (NCBI taxonomy): Eukaryota > Metazoa > Chordata > Mammalia > Carnivora > Mustelidae > Enhydra > Enhydra lutris. The sequence continues at coordinate 44,756,129 of NW_019154097.1, forward strand.
TTTTCATGAGACTGAGATTTAAGTGAGAAATAAAATATGTTTGTGTTCAGCCGTGGAGAGTTTGGGGATTATTGGAACCAGCAGCTAGCCTTAGTTATTCTTCAATAATCTGAAGCATAAAGGCAGAAGCAGGGAGGCACATTGGAGGGGCTTTTCCAATAATGCAGACTGAGGGGGAAGGTGGCTCAGAACAAGATGGTACCAGTAGAAGGGAACAGAAGAATGTTTGGATTTTGAATATATTATGAAGATAGAGCCAAAGGATTTGAGGGAGGATTCAATGGGGGGAGTAAAGGGAAAGGGAAGCCTCAGTGATGACTTCAAGACTGTTGGCCTGAGCAATTGTAAGGATGGAGTTGACATTTAATTAACTGGAGTAGACTGGGGAAACAGAGCCAAGGGATGAAGGAAAGAAAGAAACCAGGAGTTGTGTTTCTGACATAAGTGTTTATGATGGATTCAACTGGGTTCTGATGTAGGGATGTCAAGGAGACAGATGGACATACATCTGGAGTTCAGAGCTGTCTGGGCCGGAGATAGGAATTTAGGAGTTGGCTATGTTTGAAGGTATGTTCAGCCCCAAGAACAGAAGAGATCACCAAGGCAATGATCATACGTGGAGAAAGAAAGCCAGTATTTGGTAAGAACCCTGACATTTGATATCTACAGAAGGAGAAAGTGAAGAGCAAGAAGCATAAGCCACTTAGAGATTGAAGCTAAAGCGTGTAGAAGAAGACTCATGAGAGAATGTTCCAGAAGCAAGAAGGAAAGAGTAAAGATTCATGTCAGAGGCTGCTGATAGGTCAAGTGAGAAAGGAAATGATCACTGACCATGAATCCAGCAATGAGGAGACCACGAATATCCCACACAAGAGCTGTTCCAGTGACAGAGACAAGGGGTGGGGTGGGGAACAAAAGTTTTTTTTTTTTAAAGATTTTATTTATTTATATATTTGACAGAGAAAGAGAAAGATCACAAGTAGGCATAGAGGCAGGCAGAGAGGGGGGGAAGCAGTCTCCCCACTGAGCAGGGAGCCCAATATGGGGCTCGATCCCATGACCCTGAGATCATGACCTGAGCCGAAGGCAGAAGTGCAACCCACTGAGACACCCAGGCACTCCCCAAAAAAGCCTTGTTTTGACTATATTAAAGAGAGAAGGTTCAAGGAGGGGAGAGAGTTCAGAAAGAATGAATCCTGTCAACTGTTTCAAGGGGTCCCCTAGCCAATAAAGTACCCCCCTGATTTTATTTGGTGGGAAAAGGAAAATACTCTCTCTTGCTATACACATCCTTTTCTGCATCTCGTGTCTCTACAGATCGACATCACCCCACACCCTGGCCCCAGTCACTCCCCTTGTGTCTCCTCTTTGAACCCTTCCCCAGCCAAGCACAGCATCTACTGTAGCCCCCATGCTAATCATTCATGAATGAATCCATTCAGCCCAACACCAAGTGCCTGCAGAGGGCCTCTTACCTGTCAGGCACTGTGCTGCTGGGGCCCACAGTGGCCAATAAAACAGCTTACAGACTAGAGCGGGGTCTTTAAACCTTTCTGTTTATGACTCCCCCAAGACAATTTTGGAAAAACTGTGATGTCTCTTTCACCCAGACTTCAGTTTTAAAATGAGATTTTATGTTTTAAAAGTCTTTTGTAGGGAGTACCTCAGTGGCTCAGTTGGTTGCGGGTCTGCCTTCGGCTCAGGTCATGATCTCAGGGCTCTGGGATGAAGCCCTGCACTGGGCTTCCTGCTCAGCAGGGACCCTGGTTCTCCTTCTCCCTCTGCCAGTCCCCCCTCCAACCCCCTACTCATTCTCTTCTCTCTTGCTCACTTTCAAATAAATAAATAAAATCTAAAATAAAATAAAAGCCTTTTGTAGGAAGGAAGGAGAGAGAGGCTCAGCAGACACTGTCTGGGGGTTACACCATACCCCATTTCTGAATACATTAAAATTCCAGGCTTTTTTTGTGACACACAAGGAGTTTTTCATGGTCATCAGGGAGGAAAGAGCTTGTGGGACCAAAGCAAGGGACAGGAGACTTTCTAGCAGTCAGGCCAGTGGGTATGGACAGTCCCTTGGGGTCTTAATTCCACGAACTTCAGAAAGACCAATTGGAATGAATGTGGATTTGAAAATATTCCCAGTGAGATCCAGTTAGGATCAGTCACTATGGGAATACTTTAACTTTCTTCCTCAACTTTTTTTCAAGTATTGACATGTCCTACTAACTTCTTGTGGATAGGCTGTTTCTTTATCTTCTTGTATACATATTTCCTTTGCTTTTGGGGACATGTCTTGAAAGAAGTTGCTGTGGCCAATGTTGAAGAGGTTACTGCTTATGTTCTCCTCTAGGATTTTGATAGATTCCTGCTGTATGTTGGAGGTCTTTTATCCATTTTGAGTTTATCTTTGTGTATAGTGTAAGAGAATGGTCAAGTTTCATTCTTCTACACATAGCTGACCAATTTTGCCAGCACCATTTATTGAAGAGATGGTCTTTTTTCCACTGTATATTTTTTCCTGCTCTGTCGAAGATTATTTGACCATAGAGTTGAGGATCCATATCTGGGCTCTCTACTCTGTTCCACTGGTCTAAGTGTCTGTTTTTGTGCCAGTACCATACTGTCTTGGTGATCACAGCTTTGTAGCAAAGCTTGAAATCAGGCAACATGATGTCCCCAGTTTTGTTTTTCTTTTTCAACATTTCCTTAGCAATTCAGGGGTCTCGTCTGGTTCCATACAAATTTTAGGATTGTTTCTTACAGCTCTTTGAAAAATGCTGGTGGAATTTTGATCAGGATGGCATTGAAGTTATAGATTGCTCTAGGCAGTATAGACATTTTAACAATGTTTATTCTTCCGATCCAAGAGCATGGAATGGTCTTCCATCTTTTTGTGTCTTCTTCAGTTTCTTTCATGAGTGTTCTGTAGTTCCTCGAGTACAGATCCTTTACCTCTTTGGTTAGGTTTATTCCCAGACATCTTATGGTTCTTGGTGCTATAGTAAATGGAATTGATTCTCTAATTTCCCTTTCTATATTTTCATTGTTAGTGTATAAGAAAGCAACTGATTTCTGTGCATTGATTTTGTATCCTGCCACATTACTGAATTGCTGCATGAGTTCTAGTAGTTTGGGGGTGGAGTCTTTTGGGTTTTCCACATAAAGTATCATGTCATCTGTGAAGAAAGAAAGTTTGACTTCTTCTTTGCCAATTTGAATGCCTTTTATTTCCTTTTGTTGTCTGATTGCTGTCGCTAGGACTTCTAGTACTGTGTTGAACAACAGTGGCAATAGTGGATATCCTTGTCGTGTTCCTGATCTCAAAGGGAAGGCTGTCAGCTTTTCCCCATTGAGAATGACATTTGCTGTGGGTTTTCATAGATAGATTTTATGAAGTTGAGGAATGTTCCCTCTATTCCTGTACTTTGATGCCATTCACATTGAGAGTGATTATTGAAAGATACATTTTTATGATGTCAATAAAAATGTACCTTTCAATAATCACTCTTAACATGAATGGCCTAAATGCTCCCATAAAATGGCACAGGGTTGCAGATTGGATAAAATGACAGGACCCATCCATATGCTATCTATAAGAGACCCATTTGGAACCTAAAGATACATTCAGACTGAAAGTGAGGGGATGGAGAAGCATCTTTCATGACAACGGGCCTCAAAAGAAAAATGGGGTAGCAATTCTCATATCAGATAACTTAGATTTTAAGCTAAAGACTGAAGCCAGAGATACAGAAAGACACTACATTATCCTTAAAGGGTCTATCCACCAAGAAGATCTAGCAATTGTAAATATTTTTGCCCCCAACATGGGAGCAGCCAACTACATAAGCCAACTGTTAATCAGAGTCATATTGATATGAATACATTAATTGTAGGGGATCTTAACAATGCCACTCTCAGTAATAGATCATCCAAGCAGAAAATCAATAAAGAAACAAGAGCTTTGAATGACACATTGGACCAGATGGACCTAATAGATATAAACAAAACATTCCACCCTAAAACAACAGAATACTCATTCTTCTCAAGCACACATGGAACTTTCTCCAGAATAGACCACATACTGTGCCACAAATCAGGGCTCAATGGATACCAAAAGATTGAGATTATTCCCTGTATATTCTGACCACAATGCTTTGAAACTGGAACTCAACCACAAGAAAAAGTTTAGAAGGAATTCAAACACTCGGAAGGTAAAGACCACCCTGCTTAAGAATGTTTGGATCAACCAGGAAATCAAAGAAGAACTTAAACAATTCATGGAAACCAATGAGAATGAAGACACATTGGTCCAAAACCTGTGGGATATGGCAAATCCGGTCCTAAGGGGGAAATACATAGCCATCCAAGCCTCACTCAAAAAGTTTGAAAAATCCCAAATACACAGGCTCTCTTTACACCTTAAAGAACTGGAAAATCAACCACAAATTAAGCCAACCCCACACATAAGAAGGAAAATAATCAAGATTAGAGCAGAGATCAATGAGATAGAAACTAGAGACATAGTAGAACACATCAACAAAACTAGAAGCTGGTTTTTTGAAAGAATCAATAAGATTGATAAGCCACTGGCCAAACTAATCCAAAAAGAAGAGAGAGGGGACCCAAATTAATAAAATTATGAATGAAAGGGGAGAGATAATGACTAACACCAAGGATATAGAAACAGTCATCAGAAATTAGTATCAACAGTTATATGCCAGTAAGTTAAGCAACGTAGAAGAAATGGATGCATTCCTGGAAACCTATAAACTTCCAAAACTGAATCAGGAAGAAATTGACAACCTGAATAGACCAATATCTAGTAACAAGATCGAAGCAGTGATCAAAAACCTCCCCAAAAAACAAGAGTCCAGGACCTGATGGATTCCCTGGAGAATTCTAATAAACATTCAAAGAAGAAATAATACCTATTCTCCTGAAGCTGTTTCAAAAAATAGAAACAAAAGGAAACTTCTATGAAGCCAGCATTACCCTGATCCCCAAACCATGCAAAGACCCCACCAAAAAGGAGAATTTCAGGCCAATGTCCCTGATGAATATGGATGCCAAGATTTTCAACAAGATCCTAGCGAATAGGATCCAAGAGTACATTAAAAAAGATTATCCACCATGACCAGGTAGGATTTATCCCTGGGATGCAAATGTGGTGCAACATTTGCAAATCAATCAATGTATACATGTTTAAATTAAAATCTAAATATTTTCATCATGAGTATACGTAATTACAAAAGATATAATTACCATTGAACTATAAACATTGTCATTGAAAAAATAAAATAATTATAGGGCATCTAGTTGGCTTAGTAGGTAGAGCATACGACTCTTGATCTCAAAGTTGTGGGTTCAAGCCCCACACTGGGCGTGGAGCTTACTTAAAAAATTTTTTAAATAAAATAAAAAATGTAAAAAATGACTACCTTTAAAAATTATTTTTAAATTTTATTTATTTGAGAAGGTGAGAGAGAAGCAGAGGGAGAAAGAGAATAGACTCCCTGCTGAGCAGGAAGCTCAGTGCTGGGCTCCAGTCCAGGACCCTGGGATCATGACCTGAGCTGAAGGTAGATGTTTAATGACTGAGCCACCCAGCCACCCTAATGACTACCTTCTTTTAAAAGCATCCAAGGACATCTACACATCATAACACTGTGATACAAAACATCATCCATTTTTTAAAATGCACAAATAAGCTTTCCTTTTGTGGTAAGAACATTGAGGGTTTCCTTTACTGAGCCTGTATTTCCATTCTGTTCTTGATCCCACACACTGGATTTTATCTGAATAGTTTGAGCTTGAAAGACTTTTATTAGGTCTCTTATTTTTTGTGTGTGCCTTTATTTTTATTATTATTTTTAAGGTTATGTTATGTTTGTCACCATATAGTACTTCATTAGTTTTTTATATAGTGTTCCATGATTCATTGTTTGCTTATAACACCCAGTGCTCCATGCAATATGTGTCCTCCTTAATACCTGTCACCAGGCTCACCCATCCCTCCATCGACCTCCCCTCTGAAGCCCTCAGTTTCTTTCCTGGAGTCCATAGTCTCTCAAGGTTCATCTCCCACTCTGATTTTCCTTCATTTTTCTCTTCCTTCTCCTAATGTCCCCCATGCTATTCCTTATGTTCCACAAATAAGTGAAACCTTAAGATAATTGTCTTTCTCTCGTTGACTTATTTCACTCAGCATAATCTCCTCCAATCCCGTCCATGTTGATTCAAAAGTTGAGTATTCATCCTTTCTGATGGCTGAGTAATATTCCATTGTATATATGGACCACATCTTCTTTATCCATTTGTTTGTTGAAGGGCATCTCAACTCCTTCCACAGTTTGGCTATTGTGGACATTGCTGCTATTACATTGGGGTGCATGTAACCCTTTTTTTCACTAGACCTGTATCTTTAGGGTAAATACCCAGTAGTGTAATTGCTGGATCATAAGGTAGCTCTATTTTTAACTTTTTGAGGAACATCCTCACTGTTTTCCAAAGGGACTATACCAGCTTGCGTTCCCACCAACAGTGTAAGAGGGTTTCCTTTTCTCCAAAACCTCTCCAACGTTTGTTGTTTCTTTTCTTGTCAATTTTGGCCATTCTAACTGGTGTAAGGCAGTATCTCAATGTGGTTTTGATTTAAATTTCCCTGATGGCTAATGATGTTGAACATTTTTCATGTGTCTGTTAGCCATTGATATGTCTTCTTTGGATAAGTGAACACATGTCTTTTGCCCATTTTTTGACTTGAGTATATGTTTTTTGGGTGTTGATTTTGAGAAGTTCTCTCTAGATCTTGGAAACTAGCCCTTTATCTGTAGTGTCATTTGCAAATATCTTCTCCCATTCCATGGATTGCCTCTTTGTTTTGTCAACTGTTTCCTTTGGTATACAGAAGCAATTAATTCTCTTATTATCTTTTTCTGCAACAAAAATTTGTACTTTAAATGCCCTTTAGACAAAGGCCAACCAGAATGCACCTGGCATTGAACAAATCAGGTTTCTCATTCACTGAGACAAGGGAGAGTGCACACCATGGGGAACCACTGGGCATCTGAGTACGAGGCTTCTAGAAAGGATTTATTATATGATTTGGACTTTAAGTCATTGGGGGGGGGGAATTCATGGGAGCTTGGCTTCGCTCTGGATTGGATGCTTTCAGGAAGCAGGGACAATTCCATGATGGGTTTTATCTTAATGTTATGTGGATGGGGGTGAGTAAGGTGAAGGCTTATAATGGTAAGTCACTCCTATTAGCTGGGAGGGGATGGGTTTGCATTTCTCTAGTTCGCACAGTGACTTTTTCCCTTTGCTTCAATGAAATCATGAGCTGATCTTGGTTATTGTTTTACTTAGCCATGATCACCCCTAACTTTGTCTGATGTTGATGCTTGGTGAAACTGTTCATATCCAACAGGAGAACAGCGTGTCTAGCTGTGAGCACCTGTCAGTGCCTAATAACCACAGTTTGCCTGTGAATCAGGGAATGCTTTTCACTTTCTGGGCCCCTTCTTTTAGGCAAGGACAGATGAAGCCAGACCACAGGATATTCATTCATGATGAGAGATTTTGCTGCCCGTCATCAAGAAGGTGTCTCCTGCACCTCGCCAGTAGATAGACTAGGGTCTATCCGTCTTCTCCATTGTAAAATGAGTTGTTGAACCATCTGATGGGACAGTGGCTGCCCAGGAGACTTTAAGACTCTGGACCAGATACGTCAGCCAACTGTAACACAGCCAATTACCAGAAACCACATGATTATTAGTCCTCGTAGGTCTCCAAGCAAGAGGTCTAGACCATAAACCCCAGGCAAGGAAAACATATCCCAGAATCCAGCAGGGCCTGTTTTAGAGCCCCATGTGGTTTCTTCTCACCTTGTCTTGAAACTTGCCCTGTAGTGTTTACTTAGAGACCTCAAGCTTGGAGGAAATCAAGCATTACACGATCTTTCACGGCGACTCTGGCTAATGAATTGAGACGCATTTACTAGGTGTCCAGGGTAGACAGTACATTATTTGTGACATCTGCTGGGGTCCACGACAAGTTTCGGGTCACCGTGGAGACTGAAGTCAGCAGAATTTGCAGGGTTGAGGGCATCAGTTTTCCCCTCTTGGAATATCCCATGCTGGCTTCATGCTGGAAGTTCCTGAGAGGGCTGGTCTTCAACAGCTCGTATTCTTGAGGAATCACACCCAAGCACACAGGTAGTTAGAGGAAAACAGGCAGCTATGAGCCTGATAATCACTTCGGAAGTAGAGTCCCAATGGGGCACAGGCTGTATTGGAAATATAAGTATCATTTATCACAACAGGAGGGAATCAATTCTCTGTCCATTTCCTAGGGGTTCCTGCTGTACTCCAGAAATCCTTGTTATTTTTAAATCATTTAAGCCATGGATTAACCCAGACCATTTGCCTCTTACGGTATATATATATATTTGCTCTTCTGTCATTTGTGAGCTCGTAGGTTTTGCTAAGGGGAATTAACTTAGGCATCTCAACTGATTTAATCTCTGTGAGAAGCCCAAATGTCAATGGTAAATTCAGCTCCGTATTGCAGAATCTCTTGGCAATTTTTAGTTGTTTTTTTTTTAAAGTAGGATGCACCAAAACATAGAATTAAACAGAGATATCCAAAAAAAGACTCTAGAAGATTTGAAAAAGGTGTGAATACTTCCCCAAAGAGGTTGCTTTTCTCCAGACAAAAGAGAAAACTAGATTATAGAAAATCAAGAGCTGTTTATGCCCTTTAAAAAAAAGTATCACATCATTTTAATAATTTTGATAGCAAAACAATAAATGAATAAAAATTGTTAATATAGAAAACCATCCAGAAACAATAAGCATAAAATTGTCACAATCACTACAATTGTGACAAAAACAATTTGTTAACCTATTGCTGTTTCAAGAAATCAGGATAAATTATGTTTGATGACCAATGTTTCATAGTTGTTCCTTAATTAAAAACTATCCGGGCATCCAAAAATTGTTTATTAATTAATTTAAAGTTTTGTCTAATGTCCTAAAACTCATTATGGTCCTAAAAAATACAATTTGGCTAATACGCTAAATCCTTACAATTTGTAGTATTGTGAAAGGTGCATACAATTAAATACTCTGAAGACATATCCATTATCATCAGTTTATTTTCATGAACGTAATTTGATGTGTGTAAATGCTTAATTTTAAATAAGCTATGGAGCCAGCAGTAACCTAACGAACTCGTAAAACCAACACAGGCAGCTTAGAAAGTTGAAATATGATCCATTTAATTCTGTACTGACACAAGTAAAATTTTGTGTTGTAAGTATTTTTATAGGGTCAACTAATTTTTAAGGACTGGATCATGCTCCAAACTCTTGTTTTATCCTAGAGCTAAAGCCATTTTTTTCCAGCCTCATAGCCAAAATAGCAAAGGCTGTTATATAAATACACTTCGGGGGGTCCACAAAGAAAAACACTGCGTAATAACGTTTTTTTCTTTTAAGATGTTGTCGAGTGTTTATCTGGGATAGATATTCCCGGAGTGCTGACACAGCAACTGAACGTTTTTTTACCTCTTTTTTCCTGAGAGAGAGAAAAGAAGAGAGAGAGAGAGACAGAGACAGAGAAAGAAACAGGCAGGGAGACAGAGATACAGAGGAACAGAGACAGAGAGAAAAAGAAAGACAGAGAAAAGGCAGCCAACTCCAGGCAAATACAAAATTATCACTACAAGATGCTGATTGTATCTTCCCTCCAGTAAGAAGACAGTAAGTCTAGATGTAGATGAGGATTTTGACATATTTGTTCAAAGAGAGCGGCATGCAGCTGGGCTCAGTCGAACTTCTGTGCATTTGACCTTTTTGTCAGCCCAAATAATTAAAAGTTCAGCGGTCACTAATCCCCAAGTACTGAAAGGGAGGAGGCATGAGTTCTGGGTTAAACGAGATGTTCTCTCTGGTGGAGAAACAAGACAAGCGACCTCCTCTTGAGGATTTATTTGCTTTTTGTTCGAAGGTACCTTTCCAATGAATGCTCTCGCGCCTTTCAAAAGCTTCCCATCGTGGCGACTGCGATTTTGAGTGGTTCGCGGTGAAATGGTGCAGTGAATGAGGTAAGCACGCAAGTTAGCATGACAGTGAGGAGACAAGAGGAAGTGGGTTTGGCCTGGGCGACACACAGTGTAAATGGGGGAGACACAGTGTAGACGGGAGAGAGGCACAGTGTAGATGGGGGAGGGGTGCAGTGTCTGTGGGGGAGGGGCACAGTGTAGGTGGAGGAGTGCCTCGGAGCTGCTGGGATCCATCCATGGGTGTTTGTATAATTTCATGGCTCTGGGTCCTGGCCAAAGGCAGTCATCACCCAGCCATCATCAGGGAGCAGACAAAACTCCTGATTCTAGGCAGACAAAAATAAACAAAGTTCTCAGAAACACCAAGACAGGACTGAGGGAATGTCCTTATACCGTTCTAAAATGGCGATCCAAGTCCAAGTCGGTCTATGGAATATGCCGTGTCTCAGGGGACATCCCTCAGCCCCTGAACCCAGCTTTTTACCCAGCCCCTGAACCCACCGATTTATCAGCCCACTTCCTAACTTTTGCTGCGATGGTCGACATCACGTGTCACTCTGGCCAGGCCACCATCCAGTTCCCCAGTCAGTTGAACGTTGAACTAGGTATTGCTGTGAAGACGTTTTGTAGATACGATTGAAGTTCATAATCAGCTGCTTTAAGTGAAAGAGATTATTCCACATAATCTCAATAGGCCTGATTGGAGCGGTTGGAAAGTCTGGAAAGCAGAGCTGAGGCTCCCCTGAGGAAGAAATTTGCCTGTTGCGAGAAGGTTTGGCAGGCTCCGGAAAGTTCCAGCCTGCCTCCCTGATGGCCTGCACTCTGGCTTTTGGACTTCCCTACTCAGGCCTTCATAATCATATAAGCCAACTCACTTCAGTAAATCTCTTAATACAGATCGCTCCTACTGGCTGTGTTTCTCTGGTTGGACCCTCACTAACACATTCTCCCCGTAGATGTTTCCTGTTATAGACAAAGAACCCCCTCTAAGCCATTAGACAAGCAGACAGGCCAGGAGCAGGTGTGTGAAGACTGGAAAACAATTTCAGCAAGGAATAATGTAAATATGATCAAATAAACACAATAAACCCAATGCTGGCATATTTAACACAATATTGGAGCTCAACATAGCACAAACTTATCTCTCAGGCGAGCATGGGGGCGGGGGGGGGGGCGTCTCCAAAAGGGAGAGACACAGCGGGTCTCAGATGGGAACAACAGCACTGGGTCCAGGCTTTCCACCCAGGGTGTGAGGACTTCAGCTGGATCTTGGTGGCATATCCCATCCTGTCAGTGCCCTCCAGCCATATACCACAGGGGCACCCACTTCCAGCTGGACACATCGGGCTTCTTGCTCATTGTAGCAAGGGAGAATGTACCCCCTGCTGAAGCACTGGGTATCTCAGTAAGAAGATGGTAGAAAGGACTTATTATAGGATTTGGACCTTGGGTAGGTAATTGGAGAGAGCTAAGCAAGGCAACCTTTACTGTGGATGGAATGCTGGCAGGAAATGGGGCCAAGTCTAGGATGGGTTGTCTTAATAAATCTTATCTGGCAGTCTCCTTATCTGGGAACTTCATCTGGAAGACAAGAGCATGGTTAAAACAGTAACTGGCAAAGAAGCAACAGTCATTCATATTAGCTGGGGTAGGGTGGTGTGGTACTTTTGTAGTTTCCATAGTAACTTTGTGCTATAGATCGTGTCCCCAAAAGTCTTAATTCCTGCTGTGATGATATTGGAAGGGGGGGGTGGTCTCTGGAAGGAGGTTAGGTCATGAGGGCGGAGCCCTCCTTAATGGGATCTGTGCCCTTAATGAAGAGACCCCAGGGAGCTCTCTCACCCCTTCGGCCATATGAAGACACGGAGAAGACGGCCATCTTGAACCAGGAAGTGGGTCCTTGCCAGACCCTGGATCTTGCCAATGCCCTGATCTTGAACTGACCAGAATCCAGAATTGTGAGAAATCGATGTTTGCTGTTTATGCCATCCAGCCTGAACCAACTAAGACATTTTGGTTTTGTCTGTGCTTAGATAAGATTCTGAAATTGTGTTTTGTTTGTTTGTTTGCTTGTTCTTATTTTTCCGTCTCCCTGTATCATCGTTACAAAACACAGAGCATCCGACACCCCTTGGATGCTGGTTGATGTCTGTGGTTGCTGATCTCCCCCAGGAGGACACCGTGGTCTGGCTGCGAGCTCCAGGCCAGCTCTCGGACCAGTTCTCCGACAACTTCAAGGTCAGTTCGTAGATGTCCGAAGTTGTTCTCCTCTTCCTTTGTATATAAACTGAAATTGTTTTTAGTTTTTTATGGCCCAAGATTTATTTTTTTAAATGTGGACTGAGCTACAAACAGTGTAATTATTATTATATCCAATGTACCCAGACAATAAAAATATATAACATATTGTGATCATTACCAAACAGAAACATATGATTAGAAATCAATCTTGATGAGACAGAAAGGAAAGTTTTCATGTGGTTCATGCATTTATGAATAAATATTACTTATTCCTTATATGGAAAGAGCTGATATATATTTTATTCCCACTTTCAATTTTTATTTATTTTTGGTGCTGAGAAAACTCATGTCCTTAAATGAGTCAGTGGGAGTGGAATTTAAAAAAAAAAACAAAAACAAAAACGGAATCAAAAACCAATGACAACAATTTATTCAAGGTTATCTGCAAAATGCTCATTTTGATATGCCATAAAAACGAATTATAATGATCTACCAGTTCGCAATGTAATTGAATCGTCAAATTGAAAGCAGAGAAATCAGAAACTACGTAACTTGCAAAGGTCTTGTCTTGTAGTTGTTAGAGCTCTGTTTTTCCAACCTGAAGACCAGCATTTTAAATTCCCCTTTGTTCAAAAGCCGAGAAGGTTCCCCACCCTGCATAAAGGAATGCACTTTAGCAGGAAGGGGGATGGGTGAGAAGCCTGTCTGTCTTTTGTACAAAGCAAGAAAGGTGACTTTAAAAAAAAAAGAGGCTATTTATTTATTTGAGAAAGAGCATGAGTGGTGGGAGGAGCAGAGGGGGAGGAGGAAGCAGACTCCCCGCTGAGCAGGAAGCCAGATGCCAGACTCAATTCTGGGACCCCCAAGATCACAACCTGAGCCGAAGGCAGATGCTTAACCATCTGAGCCACCCAGGTGCCCCAGAGAGGTGACTTTTTAAGGGAAAGTGAGGACTGACTCCATGTCACCTCAAGGGCAGGTGAATTCTCAGTTAAAGCAATTTTAGCAAAGAATATATATGTATGATGAGAATCTGGATATGAATTCTCTAAAGCTCTACACGCTGAATACCCCTTGGAAAGTCTGTTGGCATCGTCAGGACGACCTGTGCTTTACTTTGAAGCTTCCCCAAGTGATCTGTAGGTTGCTTTCCAGGGGATGTCTGCTGCACCAGTATAATAGGATCATGATGGCCCATGACCATTTTATTATTTAGCAGTGTTACTCTCAAATCTCCCATAGTGCCTAAAACACTGTCTCTGCACGTGGGAGGGTCTTTGCAGATATTAACTAGAGCGGAAGTGTCCATTGTATTGTTTTAGGTAAGAAAACACATCAAAAACAGCAGTACAAATATTTGATGTAGCTCCTGCCCATTAAGAGATGGCCAACAATTATTGATTGAATAATATTATTTCTCTTTTATGGAATACCTATAGGGACCTGGCATTTAACATCCATGTGTGTATGGGGGCACCTGGGTGGCTCAGTTGGTTGAGCATCCAACTGTTTTTTTAAATTTTATTTATTTATTTGAGAGAAATAGAGAGAAAGATAGACATAGGGACAGAGAGCATGAGTAGGGAGGAGAGGGAGAAGCAGGCTCTCTATTGAGCAGGGAGCCCGATGTGGGGCTTGAACCCAGGACCCTGGGATCATGATCTGAGCCAAAGGCAGACACCAACCAACTGAGCCACCCAAGCGCACCGAGCATCCAACTCTTGATTTCTATTAGGATGTGATCTCAGGATTGTGAAAATGAGCCCCACATCAGACTCTATAATGAGATTATCTCTCTCCCTCTGCCCCTCCCCCACCAAAAGGAAAAACAAACACGTACCATACAATGACCTCACAAGATAGCTACTGTTATTTCCATTTTGTAAAGAAGCTTCTCAAGCCATAGATCTAGTAGAAGATTGTGCAAACATTCTAATCCAGTCCCAAACCACCATGATGTTTTCGTTCCTTCTTAGTCATGCCTGGACTTAGATCTTGGTGATCCTGGAGAATAGCAAGTCTATTTAAAACAAAACAAAACAAAACAAAACAAAATAAAAAAAACCCCGCATCTCTGTTTTCTTACATCGAAAAGGAAGAAGAGTAGGTCTGTCTTACACTTGTGAGATAAATATGTATTATACCAACAGGCTACATGGTACACCTTAGACGTTTAACTGATGCTTCTTCCCCCCCTCGTCTGCAAGGAAATCTGAAAAGAAATAGAAAGAAATCCGTCAAACTCAAAACTGATCTGTTCAGCTTCTGATGGGACTTGGTGACATTGTTTTTGGTGAAATAAAACATTTTCCAATTGGCCAAGTCTCCAACCAAAGCAACCAGCTAACTCCCAATTTCAAAAGCCCTACTTCAGGCAAGACCACTTGACCACAATTCCGGAACGATGGATTCAATCCAAGCGGCCAAGATTAGAAACACTCCACAATTTTCTATCATTTTAAGGAGTAGAACCCAACCTGAAAATGGAATATAATTGGAGCTCAGAAGCATCTCTGGGCTCCCTATTTGATTCTCTTTTCCTCAGGAAGTATTCATAGTTGATCTCTCTGTGCACGAATGGGAATTAGAGTGACTCTCTTTGTCTTTGAAACAGGCAAAGGGTATCAGCCTGGATGACATGAGCGCTGTTGAACCACATCAAACCAATGATCTGATCCTTAACAGCAAAGAGCCCCTGGTCTTTTTAAAGGCAGAAAAAAAAAATCCTGTAACACGAAGGCAGAAATGAAGGTAAGCCGGTCCCATTCTCTGCAGAATTTCTTGCCTGCACCCTCCTGGATCTGTCTACTTTTATTTGCTCACTGTATACATTTGGTGATGGGGTTTGGGAATTCATGTATGTATCAATATATACAAACAGATCTTAAGGCAAATGCAAACACAGAGCTCAGAGACAGCAGACATCTGATGAGGCAAGTCTGGACTTGGGAAGGCTTATGGAAAGGTCCTTTTCCTTTTCCCTCCCTGGCTGTTAGGAGACCGAGTGAAAATCTAGAGACCCTCCAAAGCCTTCCTTGGTTGGCTTAGCCACACGCAGGGCTTTAGTCTTTGCTCTGTGTAGGGTTAAATGAGGCAGGCATGGCGGTGGGGGAAAAGAATAGAATAGATGTCTCACCTCCTGCTCTTGTCTGGTGTTCAATTGAAAGTTTCTCTTTGTACATGCTGCGGGAGGACAAGGCACTAGGAATGAAATGGCATGGGCAGCACAGACTTCCTGTTTTCAAAAACACTTAGATATTCTAGTTATGCCCCCACTACAAGTTGAGATATCTGGGTTCCTTCCCCTTGGACGCCATGGAGGGTGGAGCCGGTTTCCTCATGCTCTCATCAAGGCGGTTGTCTTGCTGCCACATGAAATCATAATTCCAAACCCTCTGATGATTCACGGCAAAAACAGGTGACCAAAACATTGTGGCCATTGGCAGTCATAGGGCTTATGGGCAGAATCAGTTTCCTATCAGCTGCTGTAACAAATTCTCACAGATTATCCTCAAGCATCTTAATACAGATTTATTCTCTTCCAGTTCTGGAGGCCAGAAAGTTAAAATAGGTCAGCAGCGCTGGTTCCTTCTGCAGACTTTAGAGGGAAATCCGTTTCTTTGCCTCACTCAGCTTCTAAAAGCTTCCCACATTCCTTGGCCAGTGGCCACAGAGCACTGTGTTCATCATGACCTCTCCTCTCACTCTGACCCTCCTGCTTTCCTCTACAGGGACTTACATTCTTCCATTGGGCCCACCAAGTTAATCCAGAGTTCTCTCCCCATCTCAAGACCCTTAATGACATCTACAAAGTCCCTTTTACTATGTGAGGTAACGTACTTACAGATTTTCCAGGATCGGGCCACGGACATCTTTGGAGGACATCTTTATTTAGCCTAGCGTGTGTGCCAAGTCACTGTCTTGGAGTGCAGAATCTAAAATCAAGTTCGTCTTCCAAATGGGCCAAGTAGAATTAAGTATAAATGCTTGACATTCTTTTCAATACTGGGTAGTAGAAACCATTTAATTGTAGCACAGGTACTAAAACCGTCTCCCCTGATGGACTGAGAAGTCCTTAAGGGCAGGGAGTGCATTTAGTTGACACTTGTATTGGTGGATTATGGACCTGCCACAGGCTGTGTCCAGTAATGGCTTTTAAACAAGACTCCATGGTCCTTTGTATACGAGAAGGTGGGGATGGTGAGGGAACCTGGTAGAAATCTCAGGAATAAATTAAACCCACATTTGATCTTTCACAACATATATTACTTTCTATTTTTTTTAAAGATTTTATTTATTTGTTTGACAGAGATCACAAGTAGGCAGAGAGGCAGGCAGGTGGGGGAGGGAAGCAGGCTCCCCACTGAGCAGAGAACCTGATGCGGGGCTCGATCCCAGGACCCTGGGATCATGACCTGAGCTGAAGGCAGAGGCTTTAACCCACTGAGCCACCCAGGTGCCCCTTGCTTTCTATTTTTGGCACTGGGTTTTTGGTATTTGAGTGCTCTTTGAGAAAATGTAGAGGATGTGGGGAAATGATTGATTATAGGGACAAAGCAGGCAAAATGCAAGATCAGTCCAACCAACCAAATAACCAACCAACCACACAGAAAGAAACAGAGAGCCAGCTGTGCTGAAGGAGCTCCCAGGAGCCACAGAGGCCATTGAATCAAAACTCAAAGTATAACAAATACCCAGAGTTCATGCTAATGTCGATGACTAGACAGAGGAAGGGAGGGAGGGAGGAGGAAGGAGGAAAGAACAAGAAATAACCCTTCATTGCAGAAGAATTCTGAATAAAAATGTAGAAGGAAATAGAATAAGGAAAATAGAAAATCATCATTAGAACATCTCAGTAATAATTACTGCTAGCAAAATTATTATGAATTATAGCTGTATTTACATTCTTTCCCTCTGATAGCATCAGTGTATATATAATATACCTGTATAACAATAACAGCAAAGTGCCCCATGCTCACTGAAGCGTTATTTACATTAGCCAAGAGATGGAAACAACCTGAGTGGCCTTGGACAGATGAAAAAAATGTGGTATATGTCGCTTCAACCTGTGTGCGTGTACGTATGTTGGCATAATAGTCAGCCATCAGAAAAAGAAATCCTGGGGCACCTGGGTGGCTCAGTGGGTTAAAGCCTCTGCCTTCAGCTCAGGTCATGATCTCAGGGTCCTGGGATCGAGCCCTGCATCGGGCTCTCTGCTCAGCTAGGACCCTGCTTCCTCCTCTCTCTCTGCCTGACTCTCTGCCTACTTGTGATCTCTGTCTGTCAAATAAATAAATAAAATCTTAAAAAAAAAAAATCCTGCCATCTATAACCACTTTGAGGATATTAGGCTAAGTAAAGTAGGTCAGGCAGGGAGAGAGAAATACTGTTGATCTCACTTGTATGTAGAGTCTAAAAAAGAAAAGCAAACCAAGAACACAGAGATCCAGAGACCAGATCAGTGGTTGCCAAAAGCAGGGTGTTGGGTGGTTTGGTGAAATGCGTAGAAGTGATCACAAGGTCGAAACACCCAGTTATAAAGTAGCTAAGCCCTGGGGATGTCATATGCAACATGGCACTCTTGTGTGTGATACTGTACTGCATATCTGAAAGTTGTGAAGGGAGTAGATCCGAGAAGTTCTCATCATAGGGAAAGAATGTAACTGGGTGCGGTGATGGATGTTAACTAGACATGCCGTGGTGATCATTTCACCGTATAGACATCTATCAAATCATTATGTCATACACCTACTATCAGTACAGTGTTCTATGTCAATTACTTGTCCATTAAAAAAAAAAGTTTACTCAAGAATGGGTGAAATCAGCAGGTGAAAGTTTAAGGGGAGACGTGCTATTTGTATAGTCTCAAAGTATGCGTGGTATTTGCACATTCTCTCCCAAAAGTAATGCTTATGAGTTAGAAGGGAGAAATGGTGACTTCACGGTGGAGAATCCTCCACGCACCCCTTTAGGCAAGTGACCAAGGTTAAGAACTGATTACCATAAAATGTAGCAACATCAGGTACTCCTGAGAAGAACTCATCACTTGGTAATGTCCCTCCTGATAATTTATAACCTGCCAGTCATGGGATATAACTCGGTCCAGTCATGGGAAAACAGAACCAAACTGGAGTTCTGTCTACAAAATAAACAGAGTCTCAAGGTCAGGAAGGCAAAGGGACGCTTGTCACAGATTGGAGGAGACACGAAAACCCAATGCCATGTGGGATTTTGGACTTGATGCTAGAACCGAAACAGGACACTTGTGCTAAATCTGGGGAAGGCTGAATAAAGTTTGTAGCCTTGTTAATAACATGGCGCTCCTGTTAGTGTCTCCATTTTGCTGGTTTCACTAAGGTTATGCAGAATGTTAACGTAGAGGTCAGGTGCTGCTGGAAGGATATGCAGGAACTCTGTCCCCTAAATCTGAAACTATCTTAAGATTAAAAATGTCAAAGCTGACACAGAGCAGAAGGTAGTGCTGGCAGCTTTTCTGCGTGATTCCAAATGCTTAGGTTGCCATTGTCCTACGCAGGAAGGCACAATCTTTTCCAGGGTGAGGAGTCCCTGCCTTGGCTTGGCACTTAAGAGTTCTGGGGACGTTGTCACGGTGAATTTCCCCATTTGAGCCTCTCGGCAATATGTGTGATAAGTATGGAGTAATGTTCCTTTTTTTTTCGGATCAGAAAACAGATGTTTAGGGAGAATAAACAACTCCAATAAATAACCAGTGTGGAGGGAGTCCAGGTTTGCCGATTTTAAGATCAGTGCTCTGGCCGGGCATCCTGCCAGTAACATCCCTATTTGTCTCTTTGTAGCCATGAAGGCATTACCATTTTGGATTTGAAATCTGGCTGATAACTGTTTATTCTCTAAATAAATACCAGGGTATCTGGCGTTAGCCTTGTTTAGGGATGAGGCAGGTCCTGCTACGCCCATCTATAGAGTTTCTCTCCCTTATAACTTTTCAGTATTCAGAAAGGGTCCGGGTTTAAGCCTTTTCTTATTCTGATGCTACGTTTTAAAGAATTCCCCAAAGTTCTCCAAGTCTGACAGCCTCATTTGCATATACCTAAAAAAACTCAGGCTCATGCTTTCAGCTTGACCCAATCATCCAACATTAGCCACAGCAGGACAGGGTCGATTCAAGGTTTGAATTTATGGATGAGTTAGCATTTCTAAATTTTAAAAGCAGCTTTGATGACGGCAGAATTGTGAGCAAGGGAGGTGGGCCCTGGGAGCGATACGAGTTTCCGTGGGCTGGAGCTAAAACACCCACTGTTCGTGCCCGGGTTTTGATGTGGTAACTTCACGTGTCAGTAACCGCCTCTAATTTAGGGGGCTGTAAGCAAGGGCATTGGCAGTCTGGGTGGGAAAAAAACAAGCCCAAAAGCAAACACATTCTACTGTGCTACAAAGCCCCGTTCTTCCCTTTCCCAAAGCAACCCTGCACGATGGAGAACAGCATCTCCCTTAGCCAGCTGGGGCTACCGTAAACTTTGAGGTGACTTAACCGAGAAGACACCTATTTTGTCACCATCTCAAAGGCTGGAAATTGAGATCAGACTACCAGCAGGCTTTGTTTCTTGTTTCCTCCTGAGGCGTCTCTCCTTGACTTGCAGAGAGCGAGCCAAGAGCCCCCGTACATATATCTTATAAGGACACCCGCCGTAGGATTAGAACACACCCTAATGACCTCATTTTAACTGAACTCTGGAAACACCCTGTCTCCAACTACAGTCACCTTTGGAGGTGCTGGGGATGAGGACAGCAAAGTGAATTTTCGGGGGACACAGCTCAGCCCGTGACCACGTCCTTGTTACAAACATGCAATCAACCAGTAACACTCAACACGACGTGGGGTCCTCCGTGGTGACCCTCAGCTTGCCCGGTTCTGGTCCGGTTCTTCATTCCCCTTCAGGGGACTCCCAGATGATACCCGCTACAACCACGCCCTGGGCCCACCATAAACTAGCCCATACAGGGTCATCGTAGTGCCACTGAATATCCTCTAAGTTTCCTCTCCTTTCCTTCTCATGCTCTCTTCTGATGGGACTTTACCATATTGCTCTGGAGGGAGATTGCTGTTCCCCCCAGCCCAGGAACCCCCCATCGGCACCTAAAAAGTATTTTCTCACCCCGTTTCCTTGCTGTGCATCTAATGTTCTAGCTCATTATTCAGCTCAGGCTGTGAGTTTCTGAGAGTTCACTCTCTCCAGAGAAGGTCAGAATGGATTGTCAAGGGCTTCGACCACAGGCCGATGTTGAGTGTCTATTTTTAAAATGTCAGTTTTATTATTATTCAGGTGTGATGAAGCTGACAGATCAGGAGATGATTGTCCATTAAAATGGTTTGTTTCTTAAGGGTCCCAAAAGGGGGCATGCCGTGCGGGGCCACATGGGGAAGCATCATGGTTGGTCGGGGGGCAGGGGAGAATGTATGGGCAAGAACCTTCATTGTGGTTTCCGTGGGAAGGTCGACAGGCTTGGGAGGGGCAAGTTTGAGTAATAGCAGTAGTCTCTGGGGTGTAAGGACTGTTTTCAAGGTGTTTGGTGCTTGGTTCTGGGGTGATTAAAGGGGGACTATTGGTCTGCAGGGTGAAGGCCCAGTAGAAGATGTGGTAGGCACCAGCTCTGGACTGGTGGGTTTTCATGTGAAAGATAGGCTCGTAGGACAGTCATTGACTGTCTCGAAGAATTGGCTAGCCCTGAAAGGGGCAGGCTCCTTGGGGTCAGTGAGGACCAAGATGCCTGACATCAGGATACAAAGATGGGCTTTAAGGTCGTGGCACCTATGATTGTCCCACTCTGCCAACCGTTGGTTAATGTCCCAGACAAGACAAAGATACTTCTAACCTCTCTGCTCTGAGTGGACTGAGACCCTGTGTCCAGAGAACAGGGGAGACAGGCCGTTAGGGCTCTGGCAGCATGAGATGGATCCATCCAACTTAGTTTGCCAGGTAGGAAAAAGGAGACTCTGTCAAAGTTCTTAGGGGATGTCGGGTCCCTTTAGAGACAGGTGACTATGTGCCCTTGACCCCCTTGCTCACTTCCCATTCCTGGGGAGCCCCACATTTGGTTGGCAGACGATAGTGTGTGGGCTAGAAGGGGGAGGGAGCCAACACTTCCAGAGAGAAGCTCTAAACTTGGCACGGACATGGGGCAATGAAATCATAGTCAAAGCAGGACAGAGGGCAAGGAAATGGACAGATGGCACACCAGGCAGGGGGTGGAAGCTATCCCATCCCAGATCCTGGCGCAGGCATGGTGACATTGAAACCCCAAGCCCCAGACGCTGGGTAGGGGTTTAAGAGGACTGCCCTTCCTGAGGGCAGAGTAGAGTGGCAGCTGGACATGCACCATCTGATGCTGTCAATGCCCAGTGTCATCTGAAGACTAGACAAAGCAAGTGGAGGACCACGTGGAGTCTGGGAACCACCCGGGGCATGGAGCTGTCTGGAAAAGGTCCCAGCTCACAGGATCCCTAGGCAGCCCTCCTCTGGTGCAGTACCCTGGATGGATGGAGAGAGTTGGGAACACAGTGACCCAAGGGAAAGAGAAGTATCCTGAACACCACAGGAAACATCCAGAGGTGATAATGATACAATGGTGATCATGCATTTGTACATTCATAAATATCAGTGAACACTTACAACATCCTGGGTACTAGACCCTGGGATTGTAGTGATGAGCCAAAGCACATGGTCCCTGCCTGGTATTCAGACTGCTTTCACGGCAGAGCCCTGGTCTTTAACCTTTTAACCCTCTGGCACAGAGCCTCCTAACATCCTCAAATACTGCCAGCTGGCAGGTGACCACTCTATATCCTGACTGTCTCACTGGGTCTCGGAGGACCCTCTGTAAGAAGCCAGATGTTCATTCCGTAGCAGAGTTCAAGACTCTTCATGACTCCCGACATACCTACCCCAGTCACTAGATTTCATGCCCTTTCATGCCTCCCAACCCCCACACGAAGTAAGATGATAATCCCATTTTGTGGATGTAGGAATTGATTCCAGAATGGTTGAGCAGGTAGCCAAAGGTCACGCAGAAGAAAAATAATTGAAACCCGGCTCTGTCTGACTCCAAAGCCAGAGTTCTTTCAAAATCGCCAGGCGTAGATGCATCTGAATTGTTAACCTGATACAATCATTCCATTTGCTAATAGGTATTGTATCTATTTCTGGGTGTGTAGATACATGCTTCTTTGTAGCACTTTGACTCGCCATTAATTAAATGATATGGATATACCCAAAAGATGAGTGGATAATTTACAGTTTTTAAAATTTTAATGAATAAATAACAACTCTTCCTTTATTTATCTAGTTTAAAATGTTAATGAGTAGCTCCCCTTCTAATTGCAAAGCTGAGTATTTAAGGGAACCTGACACTTCATAAATATCAAACTGTGAGGTTTTGTGTGTTGGTTTTATATAAACATAGGAATTGAGTAATTACCATCCCTGCTATTCATTAAAATTCAAAATTAGATAAACAATAAGCAGGAATGTTTTTGTTCATTATTATTCATATCCAGTACTTTGCTTAGAATATCCCCTGCTTCTTTTCATGATTTCTTTCCTGCACTGTCCTTTCTCTTTGAGCACAAAAATGGGCCGTTGAGTGGAAAACTCTGCTTTTCTCTTGTTTTCGCTTCAGCCGAGTCATCATTTTCTTTGGAAAGAGTGGTGGCAAAAACAGAGAAGGAGGTCTGGGCTTGGGGTTGCATGATCCTTCGTGCTGGTTTAGCTCTGTCTCTAATTTGTGATGGGTTCCCTAAAGCAAGAACGATCCCCGGGCCTGGGTTCTCTTGTCTTGAGGATAAAGAATTTGCACTAGGTGACCAGTCATGCATTCCTTTATTTTCCTAGAACAGATATTGCTGTGTGTCTATGTGCCCGGGGCTGAGCTATGTGAAATTCTGGAGGTGGACAAGAAATGATTGCTGTTTCTGACCTGGTGGAGTGTCATGAAATAAGCAGACAACCGATTCTAAGATCACAGTTATGATTCTTACTACAAAGGGGATTATATAATGTATGAACCATTATAATAGAGCTTTGGACACAGAAACATCGGGGGAAGGCAGGCTTACATTGATATCTCAAGGATGAGCCAAAGTTACCCAGGTGAAGAAGGAAAAGAGGAAAATCCCAGGAGCTGGAAGGGCTTGGGCAAAGGCCCTGGGGCAGGAAACTGTAAAAGGCCCATCTTTCTATAAAGGAGATATGGGGAGATTAGGGTGTCTGATGAGGTTGTAGAGGGTAGGTGAGGCCTGTTCAGACTGGCCATCTACAGGAGTCTGTCTTTACCCTGAGAGCATTAGCGATGAACATCAACATATATTTGAATCATGTTCCTTTGAAATTGGTTTTGTTAGATGGAGGTTAGATCTGTTTATGCTGCTTTTTTCTCTCCTCTTTTCTTCAGATCTTGAGAGCCTTCTGAACGGTTTAATTTGCAAAGCTCTCTTAGGGATGTGGGATCTAAGGATAGTTTGTAAATTTATGGGTGAGTCCAGGCCACAGGTGGGTGGGGTTGGCAGACCTTAGGGCTGACCTGTCAGTGCTCTTTTCTCTGGCCTGCAGCTACAGGATTCCTGCTGCTTTGTTGAAACACGGCTTTGCACAATAAAAGAACAGTCCTAATGCCCTCTTCCTAAAATGGCCTGATGAACCCACCCTTGGGCTGTCACTCAGCAGCCATCCTCCAGCTCTCTAACCACACAGCCACTCCTCTGATTCTTCCAGAAATTGACAGAGATCCTGAGAACACGCAATTCTGTACTTTTACGTATTAACAATCTACGAGTCCCATTTCATGGTACTTGGCTTGATATAATAATGTACTCGTAATTTTTTTTTTTAAAGGAATAAGAAACACAACAGAGACACGACCCTGGCAGTTTCCCCATGGGAAATCCCACTGGATCAGTAACCTTGGACCACAGAGGCGCCTTGTGGTACAATGGGCAGCAGTGCAGGGGCTCACAGCGAGACTTGGGGTTGGTTAGTTCCAGGACTTGTTTTGAAGTTGACCACAGAAAGCTCTCCAGGCTCGAATGTGACCGTGACCGCTGTTGGTGAGAAAACCAGGAATATCCTGGAGGTGATGTACCTTTGTGTGAAAGGCAGCTGAGCTGGGAGGGGACACGGCATCAGGGTGCTTCCCCACACTCTCAGAATCTCCTGAAAGCCTTCTAAGAGCGCAGATGTGTCAGTCTCATTTCTGTGGATCTGTTCGCGTGGATCAGAAGTGAGGTTGGTGAATGGCCGTTTTTCACAGGCTCCCTCATGGGATTCAATTCGGGAACTTTTCTACCATCCCTGATGCAAACTATTTCCCCTTCCAGGATGGAAGCTCTCCTATTCTCCCTGCAAAAGGAAGGGGATGTCAGGAGGCCCCAGGACATGTGGAGAAACCTAGAGGGCTCCCCGGAACTGAGAAGTCAGGGGCGCTTTTCCTGAGTGCCCTCTGCTGTCCTGTGGTCTGCGCCGCTCCTCCCAGAGCCCAGTCCCTATTGCTTCTTTAAAAAAAATGATTTTAATTCAAGTATAATGAACATACAGTGTTATATTAGTTTCAGCTGTATAATGTAGCAACTCAGCAAGTCTGTACCTCACTCGGGGTTCATCACGGTAACAGTCCTCTTCATTCGTTTTATTTTTTTTAGACTTTATTTATTCATTCATGAGAGACAGACAGAGAGAGAGAGAGAGAGAGAGAGAGAGAGAATCAGAGACAGAGAGAGAAGCAGGCTCCCCGCCGAGCAGAGACCCTGATGCAGGACTCGATCCCAGGACCCTGAGATCATGACCTGAGCTGAAGGCAGCAGCTTAACCCACTGAGCCACCCAGGCACCCTCTCCTTCCCGTTTACTATTTTACCCGTCCTCCCCTCCACCTCCCCTCTGGCAACCACCAGTTTGTTTCTGTATTGAAGAGTCTGGCTTTTTGTGTGTTTTTTTTGTTTGTTTGTTTGTTTAGTCTCTTTTTTCTCTTTGTTCAGTTTTGTCTTGTTTCCACATTTCCATGTATGAGTGAAATCATATGGTATTTGTCTTTCTCTGACTTATTTTACTCTGCATCATAACACCCTCTAGATCCATCCATGCTGTTACAAAGGACAAGATTTCGTGCTTTGTCTGTAGCTGAGTAACATTCCATCCTGCATATAGATGGCCACATCGTCTTTACCCGTTCATCAGTGGGTGGACATTGATTTGTGTCTAATTCCATCCAGAGTAAGCAGTTACTGGGCTGTCCCTCTGGGAGATGCTGACCCCCCCACCATGGGCCCTCTAAGGGCAGAGGTAGAAACTTTAACATCAGACCTACTTGTGCTAAAATCAGTGTTGGCTTCATCCTCCCAAATTAGTTTTTACTCAGCTTTATTTTTATTTTATTCTAGAATTTTAAAAAATATTTTATTTATTTATTTTTTAAATCTTATTTATTTGACAGAGAGAGAGATCAGAAGTAGGCAGAGCAGCAGGCAGAGAGAGAAGGGGAAGCAGGCTCCCCGCTGAGCAGAGAGCCCGACGCGGGGCTCGATCCCAGGCCCCTGAGATCATGACCTGAGCCGAAGGCAGAGGCTTAACCCACTGAGCCACCCAGGCGCCCCTATTTTATTTATTTATACAGGGAGAGAGCACAAGCAGGGGGAGCTGCAGGCAGCGGGAGAGGGAGAAGCAGGCCCCCCGCTGAGCAGGGAGCCTGATGCGGGACTCAATCCCAGGACCCCAGGATCATGACCTGAGTCAAAGGCAGACGCTTAACCCACTGAACCACCTAGGTGCCCTTTACTCAGCTTTACTGAGGTATAATTTATAACCAATAAAACACACTCATATTAGGTATACGGTTGGGTGAATTCAGACAGATTGAGAATGTGTGTAACCACCAGCATAAGCATGATGGGGAACATCTCCTCAGTCACCCCAGAAGTACCGTCCTGGCCCTCAGCCGTCACCTCCTCCTCCATACACAACCCCAGTCCAATGTTGATCTACTTTTCGTCACCACAGATGCATTTGCTTGTTCTAGAACTTGATCTATACGGCATGACTCAGTATATAGTCTCCTGTCCCTGCCCTTCCCCCCTTATACCAGATGTGTGTTAAAGATTCATGCACGTTTTCTGTGGTCTGTGCTCTGTTGTTTGTTTGTGCTGAATAAAGGGCCTTGTTTTAGGGGCACGCCATACAACGGGCCTATCCATTCACTTGTCGGGCTTATCCGTTCACTTGTCGATGGATATTTGGGTCAATTTCCAGCTGTGACGCTGCTGGGAACCAACCAGCACCAACCTCTGAGCAGACGTGTTTGTATTCCATCTGGGTAAATGCCCAGGAGTGGAATTCTGGGTCGTATCCGAAGTACGTGTCTCACTCTAAAAAAAAGAAATGGCCCAAATGTCTTCCAGGATGGCTGGGCCACTCTGCAGCTCTACAGGCAGCGAAGGAAAGTTCCAGTCACTTGGCCTCCTCTGCCACACATGGTCTCGTCGGTCTTCTTCAGGTCTGCCCTCTCGCGGGTGTGGAGCTGTGAGCAGGTGGCTTCCAGGTTCTTTGCACTGGCTGTCCCTCATTCCTTCAGAAAGGACATCACCTCACAAAGGCTGTTTTACCTTGGAGATGGGAAAGGGTACGGTATCCAGGGCCTGGCATACAGTAGGTGCTCATTAAACATCAGCCTGCTTCCCATGGCTCTGATTCTCAAGCCAGCTGCGCATCTTCCCCACTAGGGAGCTTTTCAAAATCCTGCATCCTGGGTCTCAAGCCACATCGGCAGAATCAGAATCCCCGGGGAAGCCTGAGAGGGGCTGCACTGTGGGGACAAAGCTTTGCTAGCCTCGGGACAGGGCCCCAGCCTGGGTCTGGCCAGTATCATGGGGCAGCAGGTGACTGTCCTGACCCCGAGGATTTGAGGTCTGTGCATGCGTGAAGGAGGCCAGTGCAGTGGAGCTGGGTGGCTGCTGCAGTGACCTCCCTGGGCTGGCTGGCCGAGGGCCGGCGTGTTTGTGATCCTCGAGGATTCGATGGGGCGGGGAGGGAATTTGCAGTCATGAGGTCTCAGACATGACAAGCTGTGTCCGCGGGCGCCTGGCTTCAGCTGAGTAGGGATCCTGGGCCATCAGGCGCCACTCCTTGGGCCGCTTTGTGTGGTTTAGTGAGGCTTTTCCAGGCTCTCCTCTGCAGCCAACTGGCAATGTCGTGCCAGCAGCCAATGTGGGGCTGCCAAGGTCCCCTTCTGAGGATAGCATTTATGCTCAGAGCCCCCTCTGTTCTCCTGTGAGCATGATCCCCAGGAAGGGGACAGCCAAGCCCTTCCACGATCCCCACCCCCAAAATAAGAGATCCCCGCTTTGGCAGAACCCTAGAGCAGAATATGTCTCAGCCTTCCTGTGGCTGCAATTCCCGGAAAGGCTTTCCTATCTAGAATTCTAAAGAACTTGCTCATTTTTCAAAGGGGGAGAGCACGGAGGAGGATCGCCCCAGACTTGAGGCGCTTGTCACCTCTTCCTCTGTAGACTTCCTCCCACACCAGGCCTTCTGTTCCGTAGAGGCTGGGTACCTGCTAGGTGAGTCGAGCGGGGTTGACATCGAAAGTTCTGGAAGGTTTGGGTATTTCATACTCAGGCTGAATGGAGCCAGATGATACTGACCTGCTCCCTCCCATCACTGGCTGTCCGTCCTGCTTCCTCCCCATGCGCCCACAGCTCATGGCCAGGCCTTCCGCTACTGACAGCATCAGCAGCCAGGGGCCTCCGCACCCCGGAGCTGCTCTGTGCGGGGAAACTTCTCTCCACCCCGTACCTGCCCCGAGCCTCCCCAACACCGTCCTCCCCTGGCGCCTGAGAAAACAGTCTGAGCAATAAGGTCTCAGGGCTTTTCTCCTAGTGCCTTCTCAGGGGAGGAAGCACCCTTTCAGGAAACCAGAATACGGGTAGAAGACCACCTTCCTCCTCTCCATGAACTGCTGTTGCACAGGTAACCACCCCAAACTCAGTGGTTTAAAATCACAGGCTTTTCCTATGCTGACAGATTCTGTAGGGTGGAAATTTGGACAGATCAGTGAGGACGGCTTGTCCCTCTGCCCCTCCCCCAACCCTGAGGTCTAGGACCGCCAGTGGAGAAGCTGTACACAGCTGAGGATGACTCCAGTGGTGGGGGCCTAGAGTCATCCAGAAGCTTCTATCCTTGCTACCCTGGTGCTTGGGATAGGATGCCTCAGAAGTGGGGCTAGCCTCCATATGGCTTCTCTGTGGGGCGTGGGCTTCCTTACAGGGTTCAGGCTTCTTTACATGGAGGCTCGAGTGTCCTAAGAGTAAGTCTAGAGCACCAGAAGACACATAAGTTCACCGTGGGTATACACTATGAGTCAAAGCAGTCATAAGCCCTCGTAGGTTCAAAATGTGGGGGCATGGAGCCCCTTGGTCAGTAGGAGGAGTGTCATATATCCTGTATTAGAACGGTTTGTGCCTTAGGGATCCCCTCTCCCTTAAATGATCATACGCCACATATTATTTGTGGAAATCCCACCCGGAGACATTCCACTTTGCTTCTCTCCTTGGCAACCGGAAGGGCCTCTGACGGTGGCAGCTTTGAGGAGGACACTGTTCTGGGAGGGCCAGAAGGATGGTGCGGAGCTGGGTGTAAAGGAGAGGGGCCTCGTGGGCAGGGAGACCACCAAGGTGACCTGGCAGAGGCTCGGGATAGCTGGGACTTGCGTCCACAGAGGGGAGAGAAGTGGCCGTGTCTCAGAGACCAAAGACGAGATCTGGGAGGGAGCAGCAGTTTTCAAGAGAGAGATCATCTCAGAGACGGATCACATGGCCACCGTCTGGGGCCAGGTTAGCGCGTATGTGTGGACACGGTTACTCCTTCCCAACGAGTGGCTTCCCAACTGCAGCATCTCAGTCCCATAGAAATTACATCAAAAACAAGTCGGCTGTCCCAAGCCTCCTAGTGCTAATGAGCCCCCGGTGGGGGGCGGGGGTGGGCGTTCCTGGCCCCCTCCACCTTCGTTGTACAGGAAACATATGAATTCTTAAACATCCAGGAAGCACATTGTTTGTGATTACATTAGACCTTCCAAAGGAAGCACGAACATCAATTTTGAGATGAATAGTCGAGTGCTGGAAGCCTGCCTCTCTGCTTGACTTCAATAACTTATCTCAATGAATCCCCAGCAGAAAGCATCTTCTATACTCCAGTTCTCGAGAAGATGAGACGTGAGTGCTGGGGAATTAGAAGACAGGGGCTTTATTGCAACAGTGAACAAGCTGAAAATTACAAGGTAATGGAATCTCAGTGGGAGGTCCCCGTACCCTGCCATTAGCTAACTCAGACAATGATTGCGGCAGAAGAGATGAGGGTTAGAGGAAGGCTGTGCAGATTTCGGCACTTGGCGTCCTCACCCAGCCGAGCCCGGACTGAACTGCACTTGAAGGCAGAGGGTAGACCTGCCAGCCGGGATACACCTGCCCGCTGGGAGCTCTGACTTCAAGGGAACGGTCTCCAGGATGACCTGCCTTGGGAATCCTTTATTCTGTTGGAAAGGATTTCATTCTGAGCCCTTGTGGTGCTTGAAGCTAGATTGTGTTCAGCAGAGGGGGAGCACCTGGGAGATACTGATCTCCCAGGATACACGTCTGCAGGCTCTGCCTCCTTCCTGCGCCATTTGTGGGATCACTGAACCCCATGACAGCCCAGGAAGGGACCCCAGGCAAGAGCCTCTCTCCCGTGTCCCCTACAGTGTAGCTATGAAGGCTCTAGGCTGAGGGACCTATGGAAACAAAGCTGCATGTCCTGCTCATGGGGCGAAAAGAATACAATAATATCGGAGGAAATTTGTATACCAGGTACCGGGCTCGTGTTCCATGTACATTTTCTTTGGCCCTTGTCAGGACCTCCTCAAATCTCAGCCCCATTCTACAGAGAAAGAAAGAGGAGCTTGTGCTTTTAGTGCACAAGCAATTTGAATACCATCATCCCATGAAATGCTGCTTACTAAAATTTAGCCCTTTGGGATCATCTGTATGGTTTTTGCCCCATCCGAGGACTTTGACTCAAGTTGCACAGCTTGCCGTGATGAGCTTAGTTAAATGGCAGCAGAGAGGAGGGGCGCAGCTCAGGGGAAGCCAGGCACTGGACCAGGTCCCATGCTGCTTGCTAAGCCAGGTAGGAAGTAGAGTTTAGCGGGAAAATCCCCGAACAGCAGTGAGAATTCAACAGGAGGCAGGAGAAGGCGGAGGACCTCCCTGGAGGGTGAGAGAAGGATGGACGAAGCCTCGGCCGGAGGGGATTCTGTGGGTGTCCTGCAGATTGGGAAGGAAGTAACCTATCAGAACTGACACCCTCCGCTGTGACCTTGAATGCAGACTTTCCGGTCTCCGGGAGGGCTGCCCAGAACAGAGCGGGGGCACCCTCGCTGAGTGAGATTGGTCGCACAGAACAAGCGGGAAGACTGTTTCTAGAACGGAAGCCGAGGCAGGTAATGAGGCTGGAACTCTGGACAACAGCCCCACGTGGCAGGGGCTTGAGGGCAGGCCCCGACCCCAAAGCCAGGATGCCTGCAGTCTCCCCTGTTCCTCCGTCTCTCTTAGGGCAGAGAGCGAACTGCAGGTGGGCTGATTCTGCAGGTGGACGGCTACGGCAGCCCCAGCTGCAGGGAGAGGAAGGCGCCAGGCAGGGAGGCACGCCTACCAGCCAGGGCTCCCGCGGAAGCAGCCGATGTTTTATGTTAAGACCACACAGGTTTACTTTCAGTCCCCAGTGGGAGAAGCACGCGGGTCAAGTGTCTGCTCAGATGAGCCAGCAGCGTTGCTGAACACACTCCGACGAGCTCACCTCCCGGAAACTCCTTGCGTGCATGCTAATGAGAAGCATTTCCAGTTTGTGTTTACAAGCTCGTGCAAGCAAGGGCTGGGCTGTCATCCTGAGTCAGAGGTAAAGATGGAGCTAACGATGTAGAATGGGAGGACGCGCGCCATCCAGAACCCTTTAAGGGGGAAGAAAGGAAGGTGGGGAAGGTTGGGGGAGGCTCTCTGAAATCGGGGCCCTTGGTGTCGGTTCTGTGTTCCTTTTTCACCTTGTTCTGAGAAAGAGCATGATCGGCTGATGCCCAACGTGTGATATTCGGTTCAGTTGACTGAAGATTTTCTAGGAGCGTTGTGCACTGAAAGAGAAAAGGAGGAAGGCAGGCAGGCAGGCTTCAACATGGCGAGTTAATTTCTTGCTCACATCACGTGTTCATTACAGGTCAGCAGGTGGGTCTCTGCTTCTCAGGACCAGGACACAAAATCCTAACTCTGCTCCGAAGGCAGAGTGTGGAAAATACTGGCTCAAAGGCCATCAGTGAGCCCCAGTGGCACCCACAGTTTCTACAGTAATCCCTAGCTCACGGAGCTGGAGGTATGTTACTCTCATTTTACAGATGAGGCTTCTAGAGCCAGGACAACTTGATGAACTCAATCAAAATCAAAAAGGGTTTTGTGCCTTACTGCGGTTTCTTTTGCTTTTAGTGTTGTGACTGTGTTTCCTAGAAAAAGCTGATCTGTGGGTAAACTGACAAAATAATCGTCTGAAGTTAAAAGCTGGTTGCCAAGCTCTGTCCAATGACAGGTCCCTTGCAAAGGTCTTGCCCACGTGGCTGGCCACTTCGCTGGCCTCTTTCCTGTGAATATCTTCTCACTACACAGTTTAAGTTGGGATGAGCTTCCCCAGACAAGGGTCCCATAGAATGTCCGCTGCATTGGATACTAAAAAGTGTTGCAATCAAGGATTGAATTTGCTACCCTGCCTTGGATTTCTCCAGAAGGGAGAGTTTATCACACGATAGTTAAACTTATTTGCTTTAGTCTTCAGGAAGATCTATGAACAAGGAAAACACAGGTCCAAGGTGTTAATGAGGGATAGTGAGGCTTACTGCCTTTTTAGGAGGTCCACAGCATAAACTTCTCTCCTGTAGTGACTCTGCCATAGGAAAATTCAGGCACGGTGGTATTAATTCTATCACACACCGAGTCTGCACTATATTCCTGCTGATAGAGACACTCACTGGTACCGTCTCTGCCTAAACGACCCATGATCAGCTCTCAGCAAAGATCATTTGCTCTCATGGTAGGAAGGCGATTTTAAAATCTGTGGTCTGGCTAACCAGATAGTTCTCATCTTCGTTTTGTCGATGACTCAGAATCAGATTAACCTGCCTGGTCAAGATCATGGTGCCAGTATGAGACAGGTTCCCCATCTGGGGTCTGTCACCCTCCGGCTTCGCTACTCTCTGCCAGGTCTCCTGCAGGGACAGGACTAGAGCTGAGAGGAGCAGTGTGGCACCAGCTTGCAAAGCCAGGGCGAAACACCTTCTCTCATAAGTGGGACTTCCCCAACCTTCTCTGAATGCAGAGTGTGCATGGAGCTCAGTGGTGCTGAACCTTGACCATGTAATGGCGACACCCCAGGAACTTCTCAAAGGGCCCATGTCTGCTCTGTACCCCATCTCGGGGAGATCAAGACCTCCATGGGCGGGGACCCAATGTGAGGATTTTTTGAAGCCTCCCAGTGATTCCAACGTGGAGTCCAGACGGAGAACTGGTGGTGTGGCACTTGCTTGGCCTGTGCGATGAACCAGATTTGCTCTTAGAAACTTCAAGTTGGAGGGGTGCCTGGGTGGCTCAGTTGTTAAGTGTCTGCCTTCAGCAGGGTCCTGAGATGGAGTCCTGCATGGGGCTTCTTGCTCAGCGGGAAGCCTGCTTCTCCCTCTCCCACTCCCCCTGCTTGTGTTCCCTCTCTCGCTGTGTCTCTCTCTATCAAATAAATAAATAAAATAAAATAAAAAAAAGAAACTTAAGTTGGAGAGAGATCCTACCTGAGATGTAAAAATCGGTCTGTTCCAGGACGAATTCCGTTTTGTTTTCTTTAACATCTATATCTATATCTACACCTATATATGTATATTTGAGGGATTCCAAATCCCTTGGAAGGTGCTAGAACTTTGGATCTGGCCTACCCAGAGTTCTGTGCTTGCTGCCATCCAAGCTGGGGAATGGCTTCATCTCTGGTCTGCAGGTTTTTTTGTTTGTTTGTTTGTTTTTGGTTTTGTCTTGTTTTGTTTTTATTGCATCTATAATAATGACCTCTGTGTAGGCTGCTACGTGGAGGAAGGGGCTGGGGGAAGGTGAGCATACCCTCCTGGTTTGGTTCTTGGCATATAGCTGGTGTTAAAACACAACAGTGCCTTTCTCTTCCTTCACTATTTCCTCTTCTCCTTTTGCTTAATATAAAATGAATGAAGAATCTTAAGAATTTCATGGCTGTCTTAAAACTGAAGCCGGTGACATTGCCCTGAGGTCCCATCACTGGGACCAGGGAGGACCTGGAGGCATAGCTTGTGCCATCTTCTGTTGGCTCAGGCTACATGATTAGCAGTGGCACCATTCTAATGGCCTTTGTTTAACTTGAGGACCTGGAGTCAAATGGTCATTGAAATCAGTGAAGCTCGATGGAGACAAATATGTGTATAGAGTCTCCATTCAGCGATGCACTAATTTGCCCGACTCACTAAATTCTGATTAAAACCATTCCACCAGATGATTTTATTTTATTCCTTTCAACTTGTAATTAAAGCGTTTACTGGCCAGCTCTCCGAAAGAAGGGAAGAGAATCCGCTTAGGTGTTCAAAGAAGAGAATGGGAGGAAGGTCCCCAGGGGTGGTGACTTGCTTGTTTGCTGTTGAGCAAGGCCAACGCCTTGTTGATTGGAGAGGATTGTAGGGGAGGAGTTGGCTCTGCTTTGGGAAATTCAGTTAGCTGGATTCCAGCTTGGTTCGAGAATTCAATTCTTCGTGTGGATACACTCCCAGGAGCAGGACCCTTAACGTGAATCGCCACTCCAAGAATTCATTAATGCCAAGCCCAAGGCACAGGTGAGGACCCGCACACTTAGGACTTTCTCAGGATGCCCTGCTGTGGTCTTGTGTTCCTTGCTCTTGTCCTCCTGGTCTGATCGGTTCCAATCCCCTCCTCATATTAGTGACCCCCCCTTAATGACTGTCCTCGACTGGGGACCCCCAGAGTTCTCTCAGAGTTTCCTTGTTGCTCACGTCCTGCTTGACCTTCCCAGCTTCCCATCTTCTCTCCTCCTAGACACAGGTAGTAATTCCTGGGGGTTAGGAATTGGACAGACACTGGGTACCCAAGACACCATATACGCAGCTTGAGAGTATCCTCTTTACTAGAGAGACAGCCTTTACAAACTTACAAGAAAAACACTGAGGTCCCGGTAGATAAACAAAGGCAAAAATCATTCACAAAACATGAGTGACCCAGAAACCAAGCAAATGAGCAGAGGGGAAAAAAAGAGACCAAAAACAAAAACAAACAAACCAGATTCAAATATAGAGAACAAACTGGGGATTGCTAGAGGAGAGGTGACGGGGATTGATGTGATCTATAGACCTGAGTAATGGCCTTTAATAATGGCCCCCTGAGAAATGCATAGAATTGTTGAATTGTTAAATATTCATCATTTTATTATACTGTATACCTGAAACTCATATAACATATACATTTAATTATGGTTGAAATTTTAAAAATTTAAAGATTTTATTTGTTCTAGAGAGGGAGCACACTGAGAGAGAGAGTCACGCAGAGTGCAGGCACATGTGCACAGAGGGGGAGGGGCAGAGAGAGAGGGACGTGGGACTCGACCCCATGACCCCGGCATCATGACCTGAGCTGAAGGCAGAGGCTTAGCCGACTGAGCCACCCAGGCACCCACCCCTGCGCCAAAAAATAAATGTTTAAAATGCAGATTAAAACAAGCATGAGATACTGTTTTGCGCCCATTTAACAACGGAGTTGCTGTAACTCAGAAGTTGGTGAATGCCTGTTCACGTTCAGGTGAGCTGGTTAAGAGTAGATACGGGTATCAGGCCCCCCAGGAACAAGCTCAGGGGCCAGGACAAGGGTCCGATCGGAGGCCCATGTGTCATGCGTCTACGTATGTAAGAGTCACAAAGAAGCTAATACACTGGGAAATATTTCCAGTCTTCCTACCGTCACAAATACACCTTCCTAATGAGTTGGGTGAACCTACCATTCGGATTTCCAAGACTTCTTTCAAGAACTCGGTAGAGGGAAAGTGAGCTGTAGCCTCCTGGCGCCTGGCCTTCCTCCTTTTCCTGCCCCCATTCTATCTCCACTGTAAGGGGCTTTGTGCACACATATGTGGACACGCTGATGGTACGTTCAGGATCTTTCCAGGTGCCTCCCCACTCCCCCACCAGCAGATCAGGGGTATGGACCACTGCAGCTCAGGTCTGCTTTTGAGAAAATGGTCCCCAGGGAGGAGACTCCATAACCCTGGAGGCAGGTCTGGGAAACTGGGGCAAGCAATGCCAGGACTCCACGCACTTGGGCCATGATCTAGGGAGTCAAGGGTCATGGATTCCCCACGGGTTATTCCCTCAGCCCTTAGAACCCTTAGGTTATGGGAAATACCGTGGCTCAAGGAAGGCCAAAAAGGGGCCTGGGAAAGTGTGGGACCAGGGTGGGGCCTCTTCTTGACAAGATCAGTAGGAATAGGTACTCTCTTTCTAGGAAACAACTAAACAGTATGCCTCAACAATGTTAAAATATGAATATGCCATGACCCAGACGCCCAATCTTTGATTAGAACTCAATACAGAACACGAAACAAAAAGGTGAATTAATGTTTACGTATAAAATATTGTTTGATAGCATTATATATCATAACCCCCCCCCCCAAAAAAAACCCTACAGCTGACATGTCTAACAATAAATCGGTTACCAAATCACTAGGGTACCATCCAAATAAGGCTTATGACATCCAGTGTCAAAAACAATACAGTATTTAATACATAACGTTAAGTGAGATATTTAAGTAAAGAGTTTTTATACGTAATGGCGGATGGAAAAAAAAATCAAGATGTGAAATTTTCCAGACATGCTCGTTTGCTGTGTAGAAAAATATTTAAATGTAAATATGTCAGAATAGAACATTAAATGCTGTTGATGAGTGGGTAGAGATGAGGGAATGCATTCCAGGTAATATTTTTCTCTTAATGTTGGCCTTTTGGAAAGTTTTCTAAGTAACAGCTTATTAGTTTTAGTCTCATAAAAAAAAAAAAAAAGAATGGGGGCACCTGGGTGACTCAGTCGGTTGGGCATCTGCCTTCGGCTCAGGTCATGATCCCAGGGTCCTGGGCTCGAGCCCCACATTGGGCTCCCTGCTTGGCAGAGGGCCCGTTTCTGTCTCTCCCTCTGCTGCTCCCCCTGCCTGTGTTCTCTCTCTCTCTCTGCCAAGTGGGTAAATAAAATCTTAAAAAAAAAGAATGTACAAATTATTTTAGATGTTTTGATATAAGGCTTAAATACACAACGTAAGTCATTGTGATGACTTTAGACTTCAGTTTGGAACTGGGCTCATAGGTGATTATTACATTGTTAAAAATAAGTTAGTACAGTAACAAAGTAAGCAAGGAATTACGGTTTTCAGAGAGAAGGGATCGAGGTGAGTTCTGACTGATCTCATTCTGGACAGCTGAGGTCCAGATATAATGATAAAAAGAAATACTGAATTTCTTAAAAATAAAGATATATAGAAATATGGGGACAAAAAGTAGAGGAGAAATGAAGTTTTGCCGACTGTACGGTAAACGGCGCCGATAGGAGGTTTTTTCCCTGAGCCTGCTGGCACGTGGAACAAAGCAAGGCCGGCACCGACTCTGCTCTCTGTTTGTAATCAGCATTGAGCAGACGCAGGTCACTGGGCACGATATTGTGATCTGTCTTTTACAGCCGCCCTGCCTTTCTGGAAGGCGTCCTTATCTCTCTGTTTCTGGTCCAGTTTATGAGAGGGGCACAATCAAAACAGGTTGAACTCAGCTCTCTCTGACATTTCCTGTACCTGCGTGTAAGCTGTTGAGTCAAGACATTTCTCTGCCCTCCCAGGTCCCAGGAAGACTCCGTGTTGCCTTGAATTGGTGCTTTGCGGCTGCTGGAGAGAAAAAAAAAAAGAATGTTTTTTCCCTTCTTTGAAGGTAGGTACTTAGAAAAGCTGATAGGACAAACTGAATGGGGAAAATCAAGACGGCATAGGATTTCTGTGGGGAAGAGTTTTCAGGAGGAATTCTTCTGACTATGGTACATGGGGGTGTGCTGAGTTCCGGGGTCCCCGAGACCACCAGTGCTTGAGACATTGAAGGCAAGTTCAAGGTCCCCAAGTCTTCCTTCAGGTTTGGCAATTTGCTAGAAGGACTCGCAGTCACCGACAGCCATGAGATGTGATGCTCCAATTTATTATGGGAAAAGGATAAAGACTAAAATCAGCCCAGGGAAGAGACCCCATAGGCCAGAGTGCCAGCAAGTTCCACACATGGAGCTTCCGGTGGTCACCGCCTGGTGGAATCATGGACAACAGTCTCTTCTCCCAGCAACGATGTGTGACAATATGCTTTGAGTGTTACCAGCCGGGGAAGCTCACCCAAGCCTTGAAGCCCAGAGCTTTGACGGGGCTTCCTCATGTCACCAGGTGTGACCGCCCCACGTGGCTTGACCATAGTCTGGGGCTCCGCTACTCAGATTCTCTAAAGCCAACTCAGGTATGAGATGTTACTGGATCATCCCATGCTTTAGGGACTCCCCATGGCTGTCCCCCTTCCTCATCCCTTGCCAGTGCGAATAACTCAGTCTCGAAACAACACAGGCCTGTGGGAGCAGCGTTTCTAGATAGTGGAGTCTCAACAGTCCTCCTTTGGAGAGCAGTTTCTGAGACGGAGTCACTCGTGTGCCATATTTGTTGAAGGGCACCTGCGGGCAACAGAAGGGTAGCACCACAAATGACCGTCTTATGTCCCTGGAACCTGCGACTATATTACCTTACATAGTACAAGGGACTTTGCAGCCAGGAATGAGTTAAGGATCTTGAGATGGGGAGGTCAGCCTGGATTATCGGGGTGAATCCAATACCATCGAAAGGGTTCATAGAGTAGTGAAGGTCAGAGGTCAGGGGGTCAGAACAAGAAGGAGGAAATGAGGAGGCTGATTAATTCGTGCAGGCAACAGAAGAGGAAGGCTGTTGGCTTACTCCAAATGTGTGGCTCTTCTGTTTGTACATTTGCTGACCGTTCCCAAGGGCTCAGGGGGCTGCTAGGATACAACCCTCAGGACCAGGCGCATGGCCTGGCACAGGGATGTGGCTGGGGGAGGCTAAAATAGTAATAGTAACAGCCAACACTTTGTTATTGATGATCATGACCTGTTCTAAGTGCTTTACAACTTTGCCACCTGGGACGCACAGTCTGCAGCTGGCCGCACCTGGGAGCTCCGCAGAAATGCAGACCCTGAGGCCTCACCCCAAACTAGCAAATGAAAGAGCATTTTAGCAAGATCCCCAGGTCATTTAGAAGCAAGTAAAAGTTTGCAATGTACTGCTTTCCATGCACGAACTCTTTGCCTTCTCCTGGAAAGCCCTAGGAGGGAGCTGGGATTATTCCCGCTTTAGAGATGATGACGTTTGGGCACAGAGGGATTAAGTGATTTGCCCGGGCTGGTGAGGGCTGAGCCGGCATTGAATTGAGGTCGTCTGTTGCAGATCTGAGGTCTGAAGCTCTTGGGGAAAGAAAAAAAAAAGTGACTTTGGTATTACCCAGAGCTAGATTCAGGTCTCAGGTCCTTCTTCCTGGCTGTGTGACTCTGGACAGGTCACTTAACCTCTCTGGGCTGCTATTCCCCCATCAGTAAAGGAGGACAAGGACAGCATGTACTTCACAGGGCGTTTGTGAGGCAAGAGAAGAAAACGCACATGACGACTTAGCAGTTAGCGTCCGTTCCTGTGAGGACCGCCGTCAGTTTCACCGTCACCCTTGTCATTGTCGCTGTCCTGATTGTCGTCACCGTCAGACCGCCGGGAGGAGGACCCAGGTTCACAGGGGACAGGACCCACGGGAGCTCAGCGGGGAGTCACCCGACTGGAGTTTCACGTTGGTGCCGACCAGTGACCTTGGTGTGCGAACCACAGACCCAGTGTTTTTACCTCCCGAAGCCCCTGCGAGGTTTGTGGCTCCTGTTCTGTCCTCTTTCTGGCCGCCCGGAGTCAAGAGCCAGGACTCGGCATCTTCCTGGGAGAGTTAACTCGAGGGCAGTGTTCTCCCCAAGTGGTGGTTGCCGTGGAAACAGTTGCCCCTCGGGGACCAGGACAACGCCAGCAGAGACCTGACTCTTCATCTCCTGGAAAATAATTGTCCAGTGTTTCCTGTGCCTGTTATTCCCAGGCGACACTGGCCAAAAGAGCACACGCTGCAGGGATCCCCCCCAACCCCGCGCATCACCTCTTCTTTATGGCTCTTGCAAGGAGCGTGTCTTCTGGCTTGTGTTTGAGCCTCTGCCTTGGTGCTCATAGGCCGGGTCGCGGGTGACACTGACTCTCTGAGGTCGATTTCGTTTTCCAAGCCTTGCATTTTCTTGAAGCTCCTTGCCAATGTCCTTTTAATTTCTGGGACTCCTCCTTTGAACACTGCCCCCCACCCTTATTTAAAAGAAAGCCAGAATCCTCAAGGCTCTGTCTGCTGCAAAAGAAACTCTCAAGGAAGGAGGCCACCGCTGTCCGAATCGCTCTGTTTCCTAAAGTCTGTCCTACCTGCAGGTGGAAGGGGTCTGTGTGGGTCCCCACAGCTCCCCCAACACTTCCCCTTGAGCGAGCCGCAGCCATTCTAATCCATCCATATGTGGGTACGTGTGTGTGTCGGGGGGGGTGGACAGCAGTAATGTTCCCTGGTTTTCCTTAGCACAGCCAAGATGGCCCAAGATACTAAAAAGAACCTCACAAAATGGCAAGGAAAAGCAAAAGAGAAACAAAGAAAAATAACAGAGGCATGAAAACAGCCCAGAACGCTGGGACAGGTGTCTAGGCTCTACTCCCAGAGTCCTAGTCCCTCCAGGTGGGCCCCTTCTGTGGTTCCTTTACCTTCCAAAGTCCAGCTTCCTCCCTCTGCTGTGACTGCTACAGAAGAAGCTGGTTACCCGGTCACTTCTTGAAGCAAAGGCCAAGAAGAAATGTTCTAACACCGCTACGCCCACCCATTTCCCACCAAGAAGAAAGAGAACATTCTAGAATAGAGCAGGACGTAAGAGAAAATATTGCATCCAAGCCATCTTACCCTCTTACCATCTGACCCTCTCAAATGTTCCTATAGATGTGACTTACGTTTGTGGTCAGTCACAATAAACAAGGAGCCGTTTGACTCTCCTGACCATCCTCACATCATCTAGAATCTTCTCTGCTAAGAAATCAACCAGACTTCGCCCATCCCCCTCTCTGTTTCTTGCTTTCTCGCCCCCATCAATCCATACAGTAAATAGAGTTTCAGGGCTCCTGCGGGGCTCCGTCTGTTTAGTGCCCGACTCTCAGTCGAGGCTGAGGTCATGATCTCAGGGTCGTGGGATCGAGCCCCGTGCTGGGCTCCGTGCTGGGCGTGGAGCCTGCTTAAAGTTCTCTCTCTCTCCCCACCCTCCCTCTGTCCCTTCCCACCTCTAAAAAAATAGTTTCAACTGTGTGCAAAGTGTCCTGGTAGGGGGCACCGTTTTGAAAATGTCTGTTGAATTTCAACACATTTTTCTGTTCCTAAAATGTTTTGGGCTGAATCGCACTCTACCTTGTGAAGAATGAAACAGCTCTGTAATCCCTCTCTCCCTTTCTTCTCCATAACCTCCGCAACCCCGGACACGATGTGTTCACAGTCTGTGTGTACACACGCGTTCCTGTTAGCCTAGCCACGTGTCCCAGAATGGGTGTGCACGTGTGTGCCTGTGTTTGGAACGACTCCCCCCTTTTTTGTGTTCGTTTTATGTCCACTGACCCAGACACCTTTTGGAGGTAGACTCTCCAAGCCTTTAGCAACTCAGCAGCCCCCCCCCCCCCCCCCCACCGCCCACCCCTCAGGACACCCTGAGCTGTCACCTGGAGAGTCAGCTTACGCAGATCCTGGGGGGTCTGGGGGAGCTGAGCGGATGCCTGAGAGGGTGGGAGCACAGCTGTTCTCATGACGCTCCAGGACAGGCCGTGCGCCGTGGGGAGCTCTTTTCCACCCAGCTGATGGGCGGGAGGCAGCAGATGGCATCCCTCTTCTCCGAGAAACCCTCCCCCAAACGGAGCTGCACTGAGGCCGACTCCTTCGCTCCCCTCGCTGTTCTGGGGACTCTGTTCCTATTCAACAAAGCTTCCTGCCAGCGTTTCCTTCCGAGCAGGCGCAGGAGGGGCTCTCAGTGAAGCCACGGGCAGAAAACTGCCGTTCCTCTCTGGACCCCAGCAGCCCTCGTGGCTTCCCTGCATCCTTCTCCTTAACGGCTCTGCCCGGTGACATCCATCCCAGACATCCACAGCGTTGACCGCGCAAGCCGCCTGGATGCCAGGAGCCAAGATCCCACAGGATAATGAGAACCATTTGCTTTTATTCACTGCCTCTCTTTCTGGGCTCTTCAAGGACCTTTCGGACAATTAAGTGTTTCTGTTGTAAATGGGGAAACTGAGGACCCCAGGAAGTTGAGCCTTTTCCTCCGAGACACGGGGCTGATGACGTCCAGAACCCAGCCCACCTGCTCTTCCCCTTTGCAAGCCTTCCCAAAGGATACGACAAGGCTGTCTCGCGATCACGGAGCTCATTTTCTTCTCCTGTCCTTGACGGCCCTTCTTCCCCGACCAGCTCCTCCTCGTCCTCCCAGGGGTCTGCATCGCACTGAGCACCCAGGATCCCACTCCCATGCAATTCCAGGGGAGAACAGTGCCTGGAAGGTCGTTGAAACAGGCGGAGGCCAAGCTGCCTTCCTCCCCACTATTCCTACCTTAGCTTGATTGTGTGTGTGTGTGTGTGTGTGTGTGTGTGTGTGTGTGCGCGCGTGCGTGCTCGTATGAACAGACACAGAGATCACCTTCCACGGGTCTCATCCTACGGGTATCAAAGAAGGTGACATGCACCTGCCTTCTGCCCCCTGCAGCCGGCCCCAACTCACAGGCTATCACAGCGACCACCTCCATCTGCACAGCGACAGAGCCAGAAAGAAGAGGTCTCATCCTCTCTCTCGTAAACCAAACCACTTAATTACTTCCACCAACAGGAAAAGGTGTGAGCCAAAGGGCCAGCGAGGTCCTGGGATTAAAAAGAGCATTCTGTTGCTGAAAAACATCTTTTTGGGACATGAAAGACCATTGCAGTGTTGATACTGTTTTCCCTCTGGAATGAGTCCACATAATAATAGTAATAAGTGTGGAAAAAATAGTTACTATTTTAATATATATGGAGTAGTACTAGGTGTTGAGCTACATTCTAAGCCCTGTGTACACATTATCCCATTTATTTCTCATATCAATTTTTTTTAAGATTTTTTTTTTTTTTGAGAGAGAGAGAGAGGGCGCATGAGTATGGGGGGTGGAGCAGAGGAAGAGGGAGAAGCAGGCTCCCCGTTGAACAGAGAGCCGGATGTGGGGCTCGATCCCAGGACCCTGGGATCATGACCTGAGCCTAAGGCAGAGGCTTAACCCACTGAGCCACCCACTGGGCCCCTCTCATATCAATTTTCTGAGCCAGAAACTATTATCATTCCTCTATACAGATGAGAAACTGAGGCACAGAAATGTTACAAAGTCCTCCCAGGTGCTACATCAGGTATATACCCAGGA
This sequence comes from Enhydra lutris kenyoni, assembly GCF_002288905.1. Lineage (NCBI taxonomy): Eukaryota > Metazoa > Chordata > Mammalia > Carnivora > Mustelidae > Enhydra > Enhydra lutris. The sequence continues at coordinate 44,799,138 of NW_019154097.1, forward strand.
CTTGAAGTAATCTATCACGAATTCGTTCCGCAAGTCTGAGAAGTACTCAGCTTTCTGTAAAGAAAGGCAGGGTGAGGAGATCAGGTCCCTGTTTGAGCGCACAGCCTGGGACGGGACGACACGAGTGGGGCCAAGGCCAGCTGTCCCCGCAGTCAGAGTTCTTTATACCGCTGTCCCCGCGGGACCTGGTGAGCCTGCCCTTAGCCTACAGTCCATGCATTGCCTGGTACAGTGTGGACCCACAGTCAACATTCCATAAACATGTGCTCATTCTTTTTGTGGCACTAGTGGATCCCAAATTAAATACTGATTTAAAATCTGTTGTCCACACTCCTGGGAGGAATAGCGTGGGTAATTCAAAGGGGTGAGGGGTTACTTAGTCATGGATGCTTGGTTTTAAAAATGCATTTGTGTATCTATGGTTGAATATGGGTTTGCCATTGATGGGACTCATGTCACTTCTTATAAAATAATGAGGATATGGGGTGATGGTCTGACTCAGGAGAAGCCTGGAGTCGCTGTATCTGTCCTTCCTCAGTGTTCCCCTATTTCCAGCTCTCGCAGGGGAACAGGTATCATTTCATACATTGACGTCACAGATTGGCCATCCTGGCCAACCTTGGCTTGTGAAGAGCTTTTGTTTGACTTCTCACTGGGGCAATCTGCCAAGGAATTACCTTCCTCTCTCTCCTTCCTCCCTTCCTTCCTTCCTCCCTCCCTCTCCCTTTCTTTCTCTTTCTTTCTTTCTTTCTCTCTCTCTCTCTCTCTCTCTTTCCTTCCTTCCTTTCTTCCTCCTTTCCTCTGTCTCTCTTTCTCTCTCTTTCTTTCTCTCTTTCTTCCTTTCTTTGGAATTTATCATCCTTGTCAACATTTTAAAAAAAATTAGGAGATCTTTGTTTAGATTTCTGGCTTCTGAAAAACTCTAATATTTGGCAACATAAGCCCCACATTTGTACTTGGCAGTTGGAGTTCATTAATGAAAGAATTCTCTTCTAGACGGGCCTGTGCCCTCCACAAGGTCTCAGCCTTCACCATGCCGTGTTGTCTCCCTGACACCAAGGCTGAGGGTCTGTTGCCACCAACCTTCATCCACACATTTGTTTCCCACACCTCCAGCCAGAGCCACTCGGTCCTAAAGTGTTGGTGCTGAAGGCACCTGCTTTGTGAGCCCCGTCCAGATGGTGTGAGACCCTGGAGTGAGCAGAAGAGCACAGGCAGTGTCGCTCCATCCCCTCCCCACAGCCTGCCTCCCTCGTGTCTTTTCTCTGATGGGGCGCCAGTCAGTGACACGGGAGACAGAATGGCTCTGCCCCTGGTGTCAAGCCTAGAGAACTTGCCGGCTTCCCTCAAGCCACCCAGGGAGAAGCAAATATTAATCTTGAAAACTAACTGCCCCAGGAGTCCAGAACTTCCATTCTCAAACTTTTCAACTAAAATAACACCCTTCTGGGACCCCTGGGTGGCTTGGTCAAGCATCTGCCTTCAGCTCAGGTCATGATCCTAGGGTCCTGGGATCGAGCCCCAACCCACATCGGGCTCCCTGCTCAACGGGGACCCTGCTTCTCCCTCTTCCTCTGCCCCTCCCCCCACTCATGCTCTCTCTCTCTCTCTCTCTCTCTCTCTCTCTCTCCCCCTCTCGGACAAATAAATAAAACCTAAGTAAATAAATAAATAAAATAACACCTTTCTATTAAACCACTTACTTGTGACTGGGAGTCCCCAACCCAGTCATGTACTTTAGCCCAAGCCGTACTGCGTTTTCTTCTTTGGTGTGCTTCTCCCGGACTCAGTCCTCTTTGTGAGCCCACTAACCGAGGTTCTGTTGGAGGGGAGAATCCCATCCTCATTCCATGCTGATGGTGTGTAAATAGAATCATAGGCACCGCTGTCAAAGGAGCTGAGGGATAAGGCTGCCAAGAACTGGGGAGCCCTCTGTCTTGACAAAATGGCTACAAGTCAGCAGATCAGTTAAGTTGTGTCGAGACACCAACACACATTTCTGCCACGTTTGGCAGACATTGTCTGTTTTATGTGGTTGTTGTGAGAGGTTGAGCTCGTGTTCCCAACGCCTCATTCTCAGAAGAGAATTTCTATCCCCATGCCCCTTTCCTAGGACTTTGCAGTAGCTTCCACTAGAATCTGCAGAGCATACATCCCCACCTGTCCTTGGACTTGACCATGCAATTTACATTGATAACTAGCTGACGGTTGAAGAAGTCAGCAAATTCCCACCAGCCCCATTGAGCATCTGCCCTCTGTAATGAGAAAAATAAGTCTCAGGAAGCTGTTGCTCCTTAAGCTTGGGTCTTGGGATGAAAATATGGGGAAAAAACCTGGAGGTAATGTAGCCCAGCTGAGCCCAACTAAGATCCACCGAGGACAGCCAAATTTCAGCCGTGAACTTGAAAGAGATGTTAGTTGCTGCAAACCAGTGAGGTTTGGTTGACTGTTACACAACATCTCATGGGGATAAATATAAAAAATAAACACACACACACACACACACACACACATACTTGGATAACACAGCTAGTCAAGGGAGGAAAAAAGGAGATTGCTTGTTGACTTTGCTGATTATTGAGAATTTTGATTATGCCATACAGTGTGTTGATACAATTTTATTATTTATTAGGATTTTGTTTAAAGATTTATTTATTTAGGGAGAGAGAGAGTGTGAGCGAGCCAGGGTGGAGGGACAGAGGGAGAGGGAGGAAGAGAATCTCAAGGAGACTCCGCGCTGAGCATGAAGCCAGGTACGGGGTTCAGTTTCATTGCCCAAGATCAAGACCTGAGCTGAAACCAAGAGTCGGACGCCTAACCAACTGCACCCTCCAGGTGCCCCACTAAGATTTTGCTGTGTTTTCCCATTTTCAGTCTGTGGCTGTGATGGGACCTGTAAGTCAGCTTTATTGTGCGCGCCATGAAACTGACACCCATCTTCTGTAATAAGTATAGATACCCACGTCCATGGAATCACTTGACGGGAACCCCAAGTCTACCAGATAACTGTGCAGATAGACAAAGAAGCGTGGTACCCAAAGAAAGAGGGCGTTGATTAGGCATTTTGTAATTTGTCAAGAGTAAATCAAGCACCTTCTTTTTCTTTTCTTTTCTTTTTTTTTATTTATTTGACAGAGAGAGATCACAAGTAGACAGAGAGGCAGGCAGAGAGAGGGAGGGAAGCAGGCTCCCCGCCAAGCAGAGAGCCCGATGCGGGACTCAATCCCAGGACCCTGAGATCATGACCTGAGCCGAAGGCAGCGGCTTAACCCACTGAGCCACCCAGGCGCCCCAAGCACCTTCTTTTTCTAAGTAAAAAACCCTTGGTGTTTCAAACTTCACATCGCAAGCTCTGCTTTTCAGTCTCCCTAATTCCATCAGCTTCTATTATCTTCATTCCATGGGCAGCTTGGAGAATGAGTCCCAGTGGTCCTCTTATCTGTTCATTTACAGTCGTCTTGTCAGGGTCACAGATAAGTACCCAACTCATTAGGCACTGACCCCTACTGGAGTAATCACCATAAACCACCATGAGCTCTTCCCAGTTCAATTGATGTGTAAACTATTTAAGGACAAGATGAAATGAACAGGAAAGATTTTCTGGTTTAGTTTAATTGCTTCTCAGGTGGCCTCTCATTTACCAAGCTCTGTTACAACTATGAACCAGAACTACCCTAGTGAAACTAATATAAAAGACCCGAGTACGTTGGGGAATATGGCTTGATTCAACACATCCCAGGGAACCTGCATTGCCAGATTGAAAGACTTTTTTCAAGTCTACTTGGTGGTCCTTCTCTTCTTTGCAGGTGTGTGACTCAAAATTGCACTGTCTTGAAATTCAATGAGCGGATTCTGTTGTCCACAAATTCCTCGCCCTTTCAACGATAAAAAACGATGGCTATGTCAAACACAAGTTAAGTTGTCTCAACTGAGTTGTCTTCACTGGGATGCATTTGAGGGCATCGAGGGAAAAAAATGCTTAAAAATTTGCAGTAAAAATACAGCAGAGTGGATGGAACAAGATTGGCAGAAATCTGTTGGTTGCTGAGGCAACATGGGGCTTCACTGTGCTGTTGCCTCTGTTTCTGTGTGTGCTTGAAATTTTTCATAATAAAAATGAGAAATTTGTAAGACTGCGGTCGTATCAAGTCTGATTTGAACTTAAAATCTTGTTTTGGGGCTTGCTTTGTGTCTCCCAGAGATGGGACTCTTCTTCTTAAATGTGAAAATGGAGATTGGAGACCCCAGTTCACCAGACACATTGAGCCCTGGTGGTGTTCAGGTTTCATGATTTGATCAAACCAGGGAAACAACCAGCTCTGGATTTTCAAGGTCTGACCCTCAAACACACTCCCGTGAAATGCTCTTGCCTTTTAGTTTTCTTTCTTGTTGTCTTCCAATAATCTCCTTTTCTTGCCTTGGGTATGGATGGAATCCAATAGCAACAGTGTCCTGGGGTTGTGCAGAATGAAGGCTCTACCTTCGTTCCACACCTACCTACCCTTGCCTGCCGAGGCTGGGCCTCGGAGGAAGTTCCTGGGGCCCAGAACCTGAGCCCACGGCTCTGCCCTGTTCTTGACCCAGTTCAGACTGGGACGTGTTGCACGTCAGGAAGTGGATCTCAGTCACAAGAGGGGTCTTGCCATCTTTGTTGGTGTATCTAGTGTAACTGGGTGGGTGGGGGCTGGGAGCCTGTGAAGCTTCATCCATCCACAGCCCTCAGAATGGTTCCCCAGATCATGTCAGCTGGCTTCTATTAGATCTGATTGAGAATGGAACTGTGGTCTTAGTCCCAGCCATTGTTATGGGGGTCCTGACACCTTATTTGCTTTTTGTCACCTCCCTCTCCAGGAACCAGGATTTAGGGGCCAGATGCTCATATAGGGAACAGGGCTCCTCAGCCTTGCCTTGTCCCACCCATTGAATCGGCGGAACCCCTTGGCCATGAAGTCTGAATTTACTGCATCTCTTGAACAACATACTTTGGGTTTTGGCCATGCCCTCAAGATCCAGACTTAAGGTAGGTTCAGTCTTGTTGCACAGGCCTCACTTGTCCCATGGCCGGTTTCCTGAATGGTGGTGATGCCTTTTTCTTGTTCTCATGAGCATGGCTGAAACAGGATGCAGTTTACATATGGGACTTTCAAGAAAAGCACAAGTGAAAATACATTTAAAATTCAAAAAACAGGGGCATCTTGGGTGGCTCAGTCAGCTAAGCGTCTGACTCTGGATTGCAGCTCAGGTCAGTATCTCGGGGCCATGAGACTGATTCCCACATCTGCCTCCACGCTGATCATGGAGGCTGCATAATATTCTCTCCCTCTCTCCCTCTCCCCTTCCCCCCACACCTTGCTCATGCTCTCTAGCTCTCTAAAAAAGAAATACGATTTTAAAAAACAGAAGAGTGACACCTTTAAGGTCCAAATTTTTGACCCTAAAATAGTTCATTTGCTTACCTGTTTTGTTTTTGCTTCTTTGGTTTGTATGTCTAAGACAGGGGGCACATTTGTACTGAGGGCATCTCCTAGACTTGATGACACAGACCTTTTACATTCTAGACTGCTTGCAAGCACTGAGGTCATCTGCCACAGTCACACTGGGCAAAGCAAAGGCTTTGGATTTGGGCAGATGTGGGTCTAAATCCTTTGCCAGCATTTTCTAGCTGTGTGACCTTCACCAGATTACTTAACCTCTCTGGACTTCAATTTCTTCTCCTGAAGAACAGAGGTAACTAATAAGTGTTGGTAAGGATGTGGAGAAAAGGGAACCCTTGTACGCTATTGATGGGAATATAATTCAGTGCAGCCACTATGGAAAACAATATGGAGGTTCCTCAGAAACTTAAAACTAGAACTACCCTGTGGTCCAGGAATTCCACTTCTGGGTATTTATCTGAAGAAGATGAAAACACTAACTTTAAACAATGTCTACCCCCTCCCCCATGTTCACAATAACCAAAACACAGACACAGCAACATTAAGTGTCCAGTGAAGGATGAATGGATAAAGAAAATATGGTAAAATACACACTTGCACACACACACACACACACACACACACACACACACACAGGAACATTATTCAGCCGTAAAAAAAAGAACGGAATCCCGCTCTTTGAGACAACATGGATGGACCTTGACGGCATTACACTAAGCGAAGTAAGTCAGAGAAACATAAATACTGTGGGATCTCATTTACCTGCGGAATATAAGAAAACAAAACAGATGAATAAAACCAGAGACTAGATTGGTGGTTTGTGGGTGACAAGGGGAGGCAACATGAGGGAAGGGGGTCTAATTACAAACTTTCGGTTATAAAATAAATAAGTCATGGGGACGTCCTGATGGCTGGATATGATTCTAGTTAATAATAATGGTATTGCGGGTTTAAAAGTTGCTGCGAGTATATCTTTTTTTTTTAAGATGTATTTATTTATTTGAGAGACAGCGCCCGTGAGCAGGGAGTGGAGAGGAGGGTCCGAGAGAGAATTTCAAGCAGACTCCCCACGGAGTGCAGATGCAGGGCTCGATCTCACGACCCTGAGATCATGACCTGAGCTGAAACCAAGAGTTGGCACTTAACGGACTGTGCCACCCAGGCGCCCCGCTGAGAGTCTATCTTAAAAGTCCTCTTCACATGAAAAACGAAAAAAAACCTTTTTGCAACTGTGTTCGGCGACATGTTAAATAGACTTATCCTGGTGACCGTTTTGCCGTGCATACAAATATCAGATCCTTGTGTTGTGCATCTGAAACTAATATAATATCTCAATATACCTCAAAAATAAAATTTTAAACAATGAAAAATAGAGATAGCAGTATCTACTTGATAAGGTTGACATGAGGATTATTAGATCAATTGTATGTAAAATGTACCTCGTAGTATCTGGCAAATTACAGAATCTCACTGAGTGTGGCTGTTACTCCCCCTCTCTCTCCCTTGGGTTCAGAAGGGCCCTGGGTGTTCAGATCAAATAGGTCAGGCAGAGAGTGATCTAAAGCATGGATGGCCTCCCACTCCCCAGGTGCCCTTCCGCATGGAAGAAAGAGTGCAGAGCCCAAGGGCCGTCCTCGTCTCCATCACGGGAAGTGTCAAGGGCTACTTCTTCATGAGAAAATAGTCTTAAGATTTTGTGTTTCGTGGAAAGGCTTTGGGGGGTTTAATGAACCTGAAAGTGCGTGGTGCTTCTCATGAGCTCTGTGCATTTTTCTGGAAAGATTGTCCATAGCTTTTATCGGATAGTCTAATGAGTATTTTCATTCATTCCTTCAACAACTACTTTTTGAGTGTTTATTACGGTCTTGGTGTAGAGAGTATAGCAGCAAAGAAAACAGGACAAAATGCCTGCCTTGTGGAGTCTAATTTCCAGTGGACCTGCTCATTTTTAAGAATCACTGATCTAGGGGTGCCTGCCTGGGTGGCTCAGTCGTTAATCATCTGCCTTCAGCTCGGGTCGTGATCCCAGGGTCCTGGGATTAAGCCACGCATCAGGCTCCTTGCTTGGCGGGAAGCCTGCTTCTCCCTCTTCCTCTGCCCCTGGCCAGTGTTCCTTTTCTCGCTGTGTCTCTGTCAAATAAATAAATAAATAAAATCTTAAAAAAAAAAAAAAAAAGGATCACTGATCTAAGCAAACCAAGAAGACTCTGAAATGGGATTTTAATTTGCCAATAGTCCTTTTTTGGGTTGCATTGAATTATAGACTCCAAACATCTGTCCGACTGGGTCAGATCCGCTTTCCACAGCCCTGTATATTTAATACAGCGGACACCCAGGGAAAGGATTAATGGAAATTTACTGATTATATTCGACACCTGCAAATTTCCTCTGAGCACCCCACTGTGGAACCGCAGGAACAAAGGAAGGTATGAGACATGTGGCCCAGCGAAAAACGATGACAGAACAAACAGACGAAAAACAGACGCTGACATTTGGGGATCTGAGGGACCCGCACTGACTCTTCCACTCCATAACCATGAGAGATTAGATAAGGGGCGCAAATTCTCTGAGAAACGGCATTATCTGGAATCAGAGATGCTAATCTCACAGGGCTGTTGTGCCCATTTTTAAAATTTTCTTTTTTTAATTTAAATTTTAGTTTGTGAACACAGTGCAATATTGGTTTCTGGAGTAGAATTCGGTGATACAGTAAATAACAGGGCTGGCCGTCGGGGAATGTTAATTCTCTATTTCTAAGACGATGATTCCTATAACGTTAGCATCATGGGTCATCAGCGTAAAACACACACACATGCACGCACGCACACACACACACACACACACACACACAAGTGTGTTTCTGATACTGACCAAACTCGGCAAACTTTAACTTTTTTCCAAGTGTAGGATTCACAAAACACAAAAAGTTACGATAAAAGCACATGAATGGCTATTGATTACTATCAATTAAGGTAATTTTATTTTATTTTATTTATTTATTTGACAGAGATCACAAGTAGGCAGAGAGGCAGGCAGAGAGAGAGGAGGAAGCAGGTTCCCTGCTGAGCAGAGAGCCCGATGAGGGGCTCAATCCCAGGACCCTGAGATCATGACCTGAGCCAAAGGCAGAGGCTTAACCCGCTGAGCCACCCAGGTGCCCCTAAGGTAATTTTAAAAACAAAACAGTATGGGGAGGCTGGGGGGCACAGTCGGTTGGGCATCTGCCTTCGGCTCAGGTCATGATCTCAGCGTTCCCGGGTTGAGCCCCCACATTGGGCTCCACACTCAGTGGGGAGCCCGCTTCTCCTTCTCCCTCTGCCCCTTCCCCTTCTCATTCTCTCTCTCTCAAATTAATAAATTCTTTAAAAATAAATAAATAATGAATATATAAAAACAGTAAAAGGGTTTTAAATTCAGCATAAAAGTTCTTGAAATCAGATACATTTGGTTTAAAAGCTAACATATTAAAATGTGCTCAAAGTTGCATATAAATATGTAACAATATTAGGTTCAGTTAGCCAACATATATTGTTACATATTTATATGCAACTTCGAGCACGTGGAGTTTTTAATAAAAAATATAACAATATACTGCTATATATATGACAATGTATAACATTTAATGTAAACATTTAATGTATTTTCTTTATTTCCTCATTCTACTCCTAAGTGTGGTCATGCACTTGCTTTATCTCTGCTGTCATGACCCTGCAAGATGGACAGGAAGGGGCTTTAGCTGCATTTTTCCAGAGCAGAACCGAGACTGGGGGACAGTGGCTGCTTCCAGCCGGCTCTCTCTCTCCAGCTTTGCATGGGTCTTGGGAACCGGACCTGCAATCCTTCAGCGCTAAACCTGTCGTTCATCTGGGTCATTGGGAGGGTGGTTTCAGCTCAACGTGAGGCAGCACTTTGTAGACAAAGCTGAGCTCCTGTGACTGTCAATGCGATGCCTCGTAGCTGAAGCCCAATGGCCACTTGAGATTATCTGCTCCCTCTTTGCAGATGCCCCTTCAAAGGCTTAGAGCTCAGATCTGCCAGTCCTTCCTTTTTCCCTGCAAAACGATCACCAAGCCCTTCGGTTGCACTCACATTCCACGGCGAATTAGGAGAGAGGCTGGAATTTGGAATCACAGAGTCCTGGATTAGAATCAGCAGAATCGGCATTTATAGGAACATAGTGTTTACTATCTCCCAGCCAGCTCTATTTGTAAAACGGGGACAGTGATGAAAACCTCCCAGCGTGGTGAGCATTCAGGAACATAACATGTGTGTGTAAATTTCCTGATGTCATTCTCCCAGGGCCGCCATGTACAGTTGCTGAGGTTGTGCCTTGCTCAAGGGTGCCGTTCCAGGGAGCAAATGGGGTTGGCAGTCCAGCCAGTGCTCAGATCCTGAGTCTTATGCTCTGACAGGGGCTGCAGCTGGGGATGGAAAAGTGCCTTGCATGATTTGCACACTTGGACTGGACATCCCTTCCTGTCTTAGGGGACTCTGAATGCCATGGATAGGCCCTGCCTTCTTTTCTGTCTCCTCTTTTCTCCTCTTTTTGACCCTTTGATGAACATGGGGCATCAAATCGACTACACCGAGCCACTCACCGTGCTCTAGGGGCTGCTCGGCCCCCACGGACTGGACGGCACCCACTTCTCAGCAAAGGAGAAGAGGAAGATTTCTTGTTACCTCTGGGGCCTTGACAAGGATTGGTTCTGTCTCCAAATGAAATACCCTTTAAATTGCCCTTAAATTGGATTGCTTGTCTCAGTTAAGTGGAATCCTATGGACTATAAATCTGACTCAAGAGGGCTCAGGTTACTTGGACTAAGATGCTGCAAAGGGGGTTTCCCAAAATGTAGAGCAGTCATCTATGGGAAAGCAATTATGGCCCCCATCCTTCTCACCAATGATGGGAGCACCCTCCTTTTTGGATAGCACGTATGCTCGTGTACATGTGCACACGTATGCACACTCGCGCACACACACTTGGGGTGCGGTGGCTGGACTCTCGTGTTCCAGGGCTTCCGCGTAGACCAGGTATGGTTTCTTTGATGAATGATAAGCAAGTTACCGAGCGCAGTGATTTTGATTATTTCGCTCGCTGTTTCTAGAAGGCCAGATCCTTCCAGGCACTGGTCAGGGTGCAGCCTGCCCTTCCTGGCTGGCTCTCCATTCCAGGGGCCTCTGTGTCTGCTGCCCTCCGACGACCTGGGTAGAAGACAGCCCAACCTGCGGGGACTAAGGCGGATGTCAAAGGTCTCAATGTCAAAGGCATGTCACCCACTCGCCCAAAGCTCAGTGTGGGAAAGAAAGATGGCCTTCTCATGCACTGAGTTCCCAAGGCCGAGTGCGGCGGCTGCCTAGTCATGACAGACGGCTGAGAGGACCAAAGCACACAGCGAACAGACAGGAAACTGGCAAGATTGCTACGTAGGTGCCACAGCGTCTGTGCGCAGCAGTGAGCAGGCCCCGGACAGGGAGACTGGTAGCGACATGCAGACAGACCTGGTAGGGTCAGGAGGGGCTGTTTGCAGAGGTGAAGGGGTAGGGGACGCTCTGCATGGGAGCCCAAGCCAAAAGGGACCTACACTGATAAAAGAAATTAGTTCCCAGGAGGGTAGGAGTGAGGGTGACTATTAATAACACAATCACAGCAACTGTAACGCACATTTATGTATATTACGTAATCTACATCTGTATATTGCCTATGGTGTCTCATTTAATTTGCACCCAAAAAAATCCTTCGAGGTAGAAGGTAAGCGCAATTATTATCCTCCAGCTGAGCACACGTAGCTGCGGCAGCTAACGAAGTCGGGACCACAGCGAAGCTCATTAATCATGATTATACGTGGTGGCCTTCAAAGGCATTAAGTGGAAAGTGATATTGGAGGTTGGGAGAATGAGGGTTTCTAACCCAGTGGCTGGGAGCAGAGCACCAAGGAAGGTCCCTCTGCCCCCTGCACCTGATAAGGTCCTGTAGCTCTGAGAGGGCAAGAGGGGACAAGGGTACACAAGGTTAGAAAGGACACCAGGGAACCCCACAGTCTCCTCCTTCCTCAAGTTAGAACAACATCAAGAATTTTTTTAAAAAGATTTATTTATTTGTGAGAGAGGGTAGAGGGAGAGAGAGAGAGCACAAGCAGGAGAAGCAGCAGGCAGAAGGAAAGGGAGAAGCAGGCTCCCCACTGAGCAAGGAGCCCAACATGGGGCTGGATCCCAGGACACTGGGATCGTGACCTGAGCCAAAGTTAACAGACGCTCAACCGATGGAGACACCCAGTCGCCCTCCACTTCAGGAATTTTGGAAGCTCTATTTAAGTCTCCAGATTAAGGAGGAAGCTCCTTTGTTGACCACTTCTGGTGGCTGGCACTGCCTTCTACCTAGAAGACTAGTCTCCCCAAGGAGACCTCAGGGGCCAGGCACGGTGGGTCTGGGGCAGAGGCAGGAAGCTGGCTGGCTGCTCAGTTTTATCTCAGAGAAGGAAAGAGAACCTTCCAGATTCTTGCAACATTGTCTAGGGTGAGAGGAAACACGTGGATGGAAGGAGAATGAGTTTGGGTGACAGGCTGGAGAGAGGAACAGCCCGTAGAGAGGCAGCCCCACGTGTGCCACTGTTGCGTGTTAATGCACTTCCTGCTTCTTGGCATGTTTGGGAGACCAAGATCAAACATGGGAAAGGGTCTGCCTTACATTGTCCGGGTCAGAATGCTGTGGCTAACTCTGATGATGTTACAAAATATTGGGGCTCCTTATACTGTTTGCAAAAACGGGTCTCGTAGACATTAGTGCTGCCCTTTGTATTTTTTTTTTAAGATTTTATTTATTTGACAGAGAGATCACAAGTAGAGAGAGAGAGAGAGAGAGAGGAGGAAGCAGGCTCCCTGCCTAGCAGAGAGCCCGATGCAGGACTCGATCCCGGGACCCTGAGATCATGACCCGAGCTGAAGGCAGAGGCTTTTAACCCACTGAGCCACCCAGGCAGCCCTGCCCTTTGTATTTTAAGTTGTGTATGACTATTAAGCTTCTGGTCATCTCTTGAGAGGCCCTGGAGTAAGAGAACTTGTTTGATAAATCATAAGTGTCCTCGCAACCTGTGTCTTGCATGGCCTAAGCAGGGGCTCCCAGCACAAGAGAAGAGGCTAGATTAGCCATCGGTTTCCAGAGGGTCACAATATACCTAGAGTGCACCACACAAGCTCCATGGGTGGCCTTCCCCGACTTATTCTTCGAGCAGGCATTGCTACTCGTTCTAATTTCCCCTGGGGCCAATTCGACTGGTAGGGCCTTAAGGAGGGTCAGAGAAAGGAAGAGAGAGAAACCTTCTCAGATCCAGATGAAGATGGGTCCTCAGTCCCCAGGGCCTGGATGGAGCAGGGCAGCTTGCTTTGGAGAGTGACAGAGGGAGGTTCAGGATGAGTTCGTTCCAAGGACATGCTTCAGACCCTGAGATTGGCAAATACTATGACCAAAGCAAGAAGAAAGTATATAGTGGGGAATAGGAAAGAAAGCCCAAGCCAGGTGCAGCGTATGAACAGAAGGAAGCAAATCCAAGGCCAGAGGATGAATGGCTCTGGATTCAATGGATGAATCCAATGATTCAATGGGTCCTGTCATCCCCGCACGTATATTCCTCCTTCTGGGGTCACAGCTTTGCTCCTCCAGGCAGGGAGTTAACAGAGGATCCTGAAGACAATAGAGAAGCAGAAGGGGAATTCTGGAAGTAAATACTACAGTTTTCGCTCATTTCAAAGAAACAGCCGGGAAACCAGAAGGGCCAAAGGGATCAGGGAGAGCCAAGAATGCTGTCTCCCAACTCTGCCCTCCCAGGGTCACCAGGCAGCCAGGACTCAGGCTGCACAAGAGTCACAGAACTAGCAGAGATCTATCTGGGAAGGGACGCAGGCGATGGCTCTTTCAGTGTCATCCCCCAAGCCCCCTCCATGCCCCCTCCTCGAGCCCCCACCAGGCTCCCAGCAGTCTGCAAAGATCAAGGGACGGAAACGAGGAGAGGGTCGTCCCCGCCGAGGCTGTGGGGAGGTTTGACTGACATCGTGTTTGCCACATTAAAGGAGAAGGGTTTTAATGGCATGAAAATGTCTTTAATCACAGGAGCTAAACCGTGCACGGTGCAGGTTCAAGGTGATAGAGATGCTCTCGTTCAGACAACTGCATTTTCCTCTCACTTAGATTAATTCATATTTTAATTGCTCCTCTGCCTGATTGAAGTGCGGAAGGGAGCGCTTTGATTCCTTTGATCTCGGGTTCTCCCGGCAAGGCCAAGGTCAGGCAGGGGCGCTGCAGCAGAGTGGGAGGATGAAGTCGGAGGTGGCCCCCGGAGGCAGGCGCCACCCTTGAGCCGTGGTGGTCTCCAGGGGGAGGATAGGTTGGTGGCCGGTGGGGATGGGATGGGGGTGCGCCTGGCCCCCCTGAGCTAGAGCTAGGGGCAGCACCAGCCAGAAGAAATCAGGTGACGTCTCCAAGAAATCAGGTGACGTCTCCAAGAAATCAGGTGACGTCTCCAAGCGAACCAGCCATCGTCCTCCATGGACCCTGTGGTTTGCGTTGGTAAGAATGTAGCTCATGCTGTAGTCACCTGGCAGGGTCCCCAGGTCTTCTCGCCCTGATGCGGGGAAAATGCAAAACGTTCCTTCTGTAATTTCTCTGGGATCCTGAGGGCGTTCCCCTTGTTCTGATTTCGTGTCCCTGCTCACATCTCTGCAGTGGCTGTTCCCTTCTCTCTGCCCTGAGTAGCCAACGGGGGACGCTTGCCCTGTTTCCCCAGGGGTAAATCCGGGGTATTTGCATGGAACAGGGGAGTCACAGCCAACCCTGTCAAAGGGAGCATCAGAAACACGCTTCTTAGAAGTTCTTGGGCCCTTCCCACCAGCAAGGGATCCCTCGCAGGCTAGCCACTCCCTGGGTTCAACAGCTACGTGCCCGTCCGGGCGACTGTTTCTTGTCTTCTCGTCTTCTTTACCGGTGTTAGCCTGTCGGGGCAGCCGGAGCAAAGTCCTACAAACTGGGGGGCTTCGACAACAGAAATGTCTTGTCTCTGGAAATCCAAGATTGAACTGTTGGCAGGGACATGCCCCCTCTGAAACCTGTGGGACAGAATCCGTCCTTGCCTCTGTCCAGCTTCCAGGGATGGCTGTCAGTCTTTGGTGTCTCCTTGGTTTACAGCCATCACTCCAGGCTCTGCCTCCGTCATCCCGGGGTTCTCTTTCTGGCTTCACAGGGCCATCTTTCCTCTGGGTGTGTCTGTGTAGCCCCGTTTCCCTTCTTGCTAGGATACCAGTCATTGGGTGAGGACCCATCCTAACCCAATATGGCTGTGTTTTCACCTGAGTACGTCTGCAAAGACCGTATTTCCAAATCAGGGCACATTCATATGTACAGGGGGTTAGTACCTGTACGTAGCCTTTTGGGAGCCCAACATTCCCTCATTTCTGGAAACTTGAAATCCCTCTCTCCTCAATGGGCTGAGGAGTTCAGCTCTATGGGTCTGTGCTCCAAGACTTCCCCATTGACATCCAAAAAGGCACCAAAGTATTTTCTCAAACATAGTCACTTCTGCCCCTAGGATGGGAGTATTTTAAAATAAATGTTTTACCTACTTGTCCATAGTTATAACTTCAGACATTTTTTTTTCTTCTTTAAACTCTTGTATTTGTGGTCACGATGCTGGAAATGGGACATTATTACTTTCTTTTTAGAGGTTAGGGACTGAGGCTACGGGACGCCTGACATAGTGCAGCTAGCTGGTAAGTGGAACTCACTGCTGTCCGGTCCCAGAGCCAATCCCAGTAAGGCGCAGTGGATTCTAGCTTCCTCACCCCTCGGCCGACCTTGTCCTCTATCCCCCACCGCCGTCCCCATCCCTGGGCATTGCAGTGACTGCCTCTGTTGGATTCCTATGTCTGTTCTACCAAATCACTGCATACTGGGTGGTTTAAGGCAACACACACTTATTGTCTCAGTTCCGGAAGCCGAATTCCGAAATCAGTGTCCCTGTGCCAAAATCAAGATGTTGGCAGGGCTCTCCCAATGGAGGTTCCAGGGAAGGATCAGTCCCTGGCCTCACCCAGCGCTGCTAGCACTCCTTGGCTTGGGGTCACATCGTTCTGATCTCTGCCTCTGTGGTCCCTTGACCTTCCCCTCTCCATGTATGCGTCCACTCTCTCTGCTTCCTTCTAACAAGGATACACATTTAGGACTCACCTAGATCGTTCAAGAAAATTTCCCCATCTGAGGCTCCTTACTTTACTCATAACTGCGAAGATTATTGGCCATATAAGGAAATGCCCATGGGTTCTGGGGATCCACACTGGACCCAGCTTTGGGGACCATGATTTGAATGACCCCGCCCCCTTGGTCTTTATGGCTCTCTCCTGACTGTCCTCCCTTCGGCTTGTGGCTTATAGGCACTGGGTTCCTTGCCCTCCTGGCTCCTTCCAGGAATGGGAGGTGGGTGGGGAAGAGGAAAGGAGAGGTTCTTACGTGGGGCCCGTACCACAAAGAGGCACCGGGGAGCTCTCTCTGTCTGGGTATTATAAAATGGTTGTAATAGTGCTTGTTTGAAAACGAGTCGAAGACCATGTCCTGAGGATGAAAGTGCCGGCTGTTTTGGATGGTAGATAGCCTCTTTGAGCCGCCAGGATCTCATAAAATGGAGGTCTTGCAGAGCCAAGATGGGAAATTATTGTCCTACTGGGGAAAAGCATTCTTCGAGTGGGGAGGGGCGGGAGGATGCCGTGGGCGGACCAATGACGAGGCTCCAGAGCACGTCTGCCACCGCAGGACTGAGAAGTGGCACCTCTCCACCCACCCCCTCACAGATGACAGTCATCATTGCTGATCGCTCGCAGGGGCCTGGGGTAAGAAATCCCCAAGCGCTCATCAGGCTTTTCCGCAAGAACACCTGATGTTGAACGCTTTCTGTCACTTGCTGTTTTAAATCTGTTTACCCTACGCGGAGTTCATCTGCATCGGTCTCAAAGCGTAAGGCTTTTTTGCTGTAGACATTTTGGGACAGGGGCACTGTGAGGCCCCAAGGTCAACGTCTGTTCTCTAAGACGAGGCTCTGGATGAAAGAATGCCCTTGGGGTTCTTGATCTGGGAGGACGCGTGGCTGCTTTTGTTCAGCGCGGCTGTGGGACTGCTCTGTGGATGCGATCGTAGCCAGATGAGGCGGGCTGGTTGCGCCTGGCTTTCAGCTGAGAAACCACAAATAAACAGTTGTGAAAGGCCTTCCTGGCAGAGACTGGAGTGTCCCTGCTTGTCTGAGTCCTCGAGCGCATTCACCAGGAATGGGGGAGCATGTGGTTTTTGAGCCACACGGCGATGCTTTTGAAAGTAGAGAGACATTACTCAATTAAGTTGGAATCCTGGGCATAGGTCCAGACTGCGTCCTTTTACCGTCTGGAATGAACTTACACTTGCACAGACGGCTGGCCTTGGGTGACACTGTGAAGTTGACTTGGGGACATTATTTCCTGCCCTCGTGCTCTGTTCTGCTCTGCCTGGTACTCTGCAATCATCCTTCCGGATGGCAACCATCTCCCACATCTTTTACAATCCAGAAAGTGAAGAGCCCGGAAAAAGGGGATCTGGGTTAGCAGGATGACAGGAGATGGGGTTACAACTTGTCTCCTCTCTGTGGTCTCTTGGTGGCTGTGACCAACCAGGGTCCAGCACTGTTGGGGTCCTGCTGAGCCCAGCTCTGCTTGGAGACGCTGCTTCTCTCATCTGGCCTCCAGGCCTTGGCGCTCCGTGAGACGGCTGATGGACAGCTGATGAATTTGCAGATGTGCTCGTGACTTCACCCTTTGGGGGATGACGCGTTTTTAAAAAGGGTTTCTAGAGAGTGTCTCCATGCAAAGGAACGGATCTCTAATGTTGGCATTTCACCTACTGGTGGCAGTTTGACCAAGGAAAACTTCAGATATGGGATGATTTGGAGGACACGCATGTGGGTGACTTTTATTATTCTTGTGCAGAGAACCTAAGAGTCTATTCATGGTGGGAGAGAGGGAGAAAGAGAAGTGTATGGGAATCAGGAAAGAGGAAGGGGAGGGAGGAGAGACAAGACCGGAAGGGAAGATAAAATAAAAGAGGGAAGAGGAGGAAACATGTGGGGAAGGGGCAAGGAGAGAAGGTGGGATGGGGCAGGAGAGAAAGGGAGATGGAGGGGGTGGGGAGCAGGCTCTTCAGTCAGAACAAGGGTGTAGAAAAAGGAGCAGACGAAGCAGACGCTTCCTGCACTGGGACGAGCTACCATGCACATCAGGTCTGTCTACCAAGAAGACGAGGAGGCTGTAAACCAACCAAAAACATTTATTTCAGGTCTTAGGGATTGGCAATTGGAGAGACACAGACTGGACCAAAATTGCAAGTATGCTCTGAACTCAAGAGGGGAGTATAGGCTTATAAAGGCAAGCTCCACAAGGTTTCATAACTTGTCTTGAAAGAATTATGACTGGTTCTGGAAGGGTTAAACTAATCACGGA
Organism: Enhydra lutris kenyoni; assembly: GCF_002288905.1. Classification (NCBI taxonomy): domain Eukaryota; kingdom Metazoa; phylum Chordata; class Mammalia; order Carnivora; family Mustelidae; genus Enhydra; species Enhydra lutris. Next base: position 44,817,074 of record NW_019154097.1, read on the forward strand.
AGACACAATTGGCTATTTGGCTGATGGATGTTACATGATCTCTATTTCAGTCCAGAGGAGGAGGATGCGTTCCAGGAGGTGGTGGACTTAGTGACTAGTTGTAATTGACAGAAGTCAAATGTCCATGGTGTTTCGAAAATTGAAACAGGAGATATGCATTGGCCGGACTTCCTCAATGACCCTCTCCTTCTGAATGACTTCTAGCAATGCCTCCTTCACTTGGGAATCCCGCTTCACAGGTCCCACCAACAGAAAATAAAACCAAAGTAACCAAAAACCAGAACAGAACCTTCCCCGACCCAAGAGAACCAAAAACGACAAGGTCATCCTTGATGCACTTCCTGTAGGTCCCAGACTCACAACCAAACAAGCTTATCTCTGACTTCTACAGGTGTGATGTCTCAGGATACTGTCAATGCTTGCAGATCCGATAATCATGTCAGAAAACCATTCTCCACTGTGAATGGACTAATTGCAAAATGAGTAATTTGGTGGGGGTGTTGCTGTAAATAACTACTATGTTTCTGCGATGGTAAGCCGGGAGTTCTTTGCAAATTAACATCTTAATGCTCGTCTCTGAGTCCTCCTTTCAAAGTAAGAACCCACACAACTTCATTCCATACCCAAATAGAAGAAGATCTATTTCTGGTGATTTTTCTCTAATCCTGTCCCAAAGATGAAAGATCTAGAAGGTCAAAAAGCCTCAGTGTCTGGCACTGGGTGGCTCAGTGGGTTAAGCCTCTGCCTTCGGCTCAGGTCATGATCCCAGGGTTCTGGGATCGAGCCCCGCATCGGGCTCCCTGCTCAGGGGGAGCCTGCTTCCTCCTCTCTCTCTGCCTGCCTCTCTGCCTACTTGTGATCTCTCTCTGTCAGATAAATAAACAAAATCTTTTAAAAATTAAAAAAAAAAAAAAAACCAACAAGCCTCAGTGTCTGGCGAGCTCGTCCCCTCTTGTCTGCCTTTACATCTAATTTTCTTTCAGTTCTTTTGTTATTTTATATCATTTCTCAGATTCAACTTTGATTTCTTGTTCCCCTTGCACTCTTTCTGTTCTATGTCTTCATGCCAACCCCCCGCCCCCCAATTTCTCAGTGAGCAACAATCTTTATTTTGATCTCCCTTATCATGGCACCAAACTGTCTTCTCCATGACCTGAACTCCTGCCCAGACAACGTTTGTTCCTGTCATCACTTCAACTCTCAGGAATTGCAGCCTAAAGGAGGCAATGCAGACATCACTATGGTTGCCAGCCGTCATGAACCGACCTGCCCTTGAGTTTGGGAAGGACGGCTACCTTCCCACAAGTCTAACTTCACATACACATCGGGACTCCTCTGGTAATTCTCCTCAGCCTCTTCCTCTCCGTTTTATATCCTTTGGCCACTTGTGCTCCTGATTCTTCTTTTTCCTCCCATCACCAGAGCTACTCGAAGTGCGGGCTAGCAACCACATCCCTTGGGAGCTGGTTAGAAGCGAGGTGCGTGGGGTCCCATTCCAGATACACAAAATCCGAGTCCCCAGATCCCCAGGGACCTGTACTTGATCAAGCTTGCCAGCTAATTCTTCATGCACATGGATATTTGAAATATACTGTTCTAGACCATAATGTCTCCCAGCAATCTGTGGCAGGATGGGATCTGCTGAAGTTAAATTATTAATTAACTGATTCATTATTTGGGGATAAAGTTGGGTCTAGACCCCAGTGATCCTAAGTGTCCTTCCTTAACTTAATCTCCTTGTCTCTCTCATTGCCCTGTAGACACTGAGTCGGGACAGTTAAGGAGCTGGTCTGTTTTTAAAGTCAACCTTTAGAAAGAATCACTATCCTACCACCTACATAGCCTGGTGTGGCCCTGCCCACTGGATAGTGACCCGGTCTCCTGTACCCCAGCATACTATGCACCCATCCTTGGGATGTTGGCCCCTTAGTGCCACTAAAAGTCACACCATTTACTTTTGAGATCCAAAGGCAGAGATGTCTGAACATGGAACCACCAGGGATGCTGGTGAGTCCAGAAAAATCTACCTGGGCTTTTATGTAATGACAGGTCTACACATGGGTATGTCTACACTACATTCTCTTTAGTTTCTACCCACTTCTAGCTTCCCATTCTCTGCTCTGGATGCACTGTGGATTCTCATCTGGTACCAAGTTCTTGCTCCCAGATGGAACTCCGATTTCTTATTCCTCGTTTGACTTACTTTAGTTTCTATCCCCTGTTCTTCATGGAAGAAGAAGAAGTTGGTCTACTAGGGTTCCTCACGCTAGCCAGTAACTTCCTAGGATTCCATGCGTCCTGATTCTATTCCTTATCCTCAGCTAGCCCTGGTACATGGAAAAGACAGGGACAGGCCTCAGGCTTACCACTAAGATGAAAGAAAATTTCCACTTGTAGAGGCCAATTGCCACCATGTTTCTCGCTCACTTCCCATACTCCTGTTTGGACACATTGGGTCCTCCAGTGCAACATGGCCATTTTTCAGTTCTACCTCTTCTGTGTTCACCTCCTTCCTGGCCCATGCTCCATCCTTATCTTCCTTCCCTTGTACACATCCTTAAATACTCCTACTCCTTCCTCTCACCATCCTAATTGCCCCCAGCTCAAATTTTAGCCTCTCTCCTGAGCCAAGGGACTGAACATGGCTGGAGAAAACCATCCTGCAGAGTGGACAGCTCTCTCTTTAAATCTATGTTCATAATTCTCAAGCGGAACCTCAGGTCCTCCCAGGGGTCCTATTACATTTTTAGGGTCTAATCTCTCACACTGCCTCATCTCACACTCCCTCCTCTGTAATTCCTGGAGAAAACAGAGGTGTTGGGAGAACCACACGCCACCTTCCTTTACCATCATATAATCTACTTGCATGGCTGCATTTTACACACATTCTCTACATTCCCTCTTTAGAGCAGATGAAGTGGTCTTGCATGTGTCCAAGATGAATGTCACTGCTTGACCATCCTTCTCTCCCCCTACAATGATCGTGTTCTCGTGGTCATCATCTTCTCCCTCTCTCCAAAGCCATTACATTGAACTTAAGATGCTATCCTCACAGTACACATCTTTTAGAAAGATCTCATCCCAGGGCGCCTGGGTGGCTCAGTGGGTTAGGGCCTCTGTGTTCGGCTCAGGTCATGATCTCAGGGTCCTGGGATCAAGCCCCGCATCGGGCTCTCTGCTCCACAGGGAGCCTGCTTCCTCCTGCCTCTCTGCCTAGTTGTGATTTCTCTCTGTCAAATAAATAATAAAATATTTAAAAAAAAAAAAAAAGAAGAAGAAGAAAGATCTCTTCCCTGGGGTCTGCCTTCTCTTTTCACTACCTCCCTATTATAGCCAAGTTCCTCAGGACAGTGTCTCCACCTGCCGCCTATCCTTACCTGTCTCACAGTCTCTCTTCAACTCACGATCATCAGCTTTTTGTCTTCGCCACCCATGGCAAAGGCTCCCACCAAAGTCAGCCGTGATCTTCATTTTGCAGATCTGCTGCTCACTTCTCTTTGCTCATTGGACTTAAGACTTCGGCAGCCTGTGGCACAGTCACTCACGCTTTCAGGGGTGCAGGGTCACTGCTGGACCCTGGTACTCCCCCAACCTCAGTGTGGCTTCTCGACCTTCTAACCTTCGGCTTTGCACCTATACCCTCTCCCCTTCTAAAACCCAAAGACTTTGGTCTTCTGGAAGTTGCCCTGGGGGTCATGGGAATATCAGCGAAATGTTGCCAGTTGGTATCATGCATTTCTCTTATGGAGGTGTAATTAATATATAAAATGTATCAGTTTCATGTCTACAATGTAATGATTCAGTATTTGGATACACTGCATGAAATGGTCAGCACAGTAAGTCTAGCTAACATCCATCAACACACATGGTTATAATTTTTTTCTTATAATGAGAACTCATAAGACCTTTGAAGATCGACTCTCCTAGCAACTTTCAAACATAAAATACACTATTATTAACGAGAGCCACCATGCTTATGTTACCCCCCCCCCAAGTTATTTATTTTATAGTTGGAAGTTTGGACCTGTTGACCGCCCCTCACCCATTTCACCCCCAAACTCCCACCCACATCTATGGCAACATCTCATCTGCTGCCACTCAGTCCTGTACATGTGTCCGCTTTTTTTTTTTTTAATTCCACATGTAAGTGAGATTATATAGTATGTGTGTTTTTATGTCCATGTTGTTGCAAATGGCAGGATAAGATGGGCAGGATAGAGGTGCCTGGGTGGCTCTGTGGGTTAAAGCCTCTGCCTTCAGCTCAAGTCATGATCCCAGGGTCCTGAGATCGAGCCCCTTATCGGGCTCTCTGCTCAGCGGGGAGCCTGTTTCCTTCTCTCTCTCTCTGCCTACCTGTGATCTCTCTCTGTCAAATAAATAAATAAAATCTTTAAAAAAAAAAGAGGGGCAGGATAGTACAGTGGGTAAGGACACAGTCTTTAAAACCAAACTGTCTTTGCTCTGTCTCTTATCGTAAGTTTTAGGGACTTTCTGAACTGCTCTTAGATTTTGGTTCATGCCCTCACTTGATTATGGTCTTGGCTCAAAGGTCATCTTCCCAGAGTCCTGGCCGGGTCTCTCCAAGCACATCAGTACCCTCTTTGCTCCATGCCTCTCTCAATCTCTCATTACCTGCTTTATTGTCTTCAAAACAATGTCACTACGTCATAGCGCATAGCTGGTCTCCCCTTGCTCCTGGAATGTGAGCTCCCTGAGGGCAGAGACATCGGTTTCTTCTTGTTGTATCTCTACGCCCAAGATGGTGGCAGTTGGCTGGAGGTAAGCATATGGTCCCACCTACCTTCATGTCGACAGACACAGAATTCGGAATGCATTCCTTGTGTCTTTCTCCTCCTTTCACATCCTAAGGCCTGGAACAAGCTCAATCAATATTAATTGTATGTTATATATATATTTATATATAGTTGTATATATGAATTGTATTATATATAATTGCATTATATGTGTACACATATATGTATATATGTACACATGTACACATAAATGCAATTATATATATCTGTATGTATTACACATATCTGTATATATACACACATATGTATTCACATATATACACATACAGATATGTACTATATATTTATATGTATGAAGTATATATTGTGTATATATTTTCTATTATTGTAACATATACAACAGACACACATATGTATTACGTATATGAATGAACGGATTTCAGAGAGTCTCTTGGAGACGACTCTCTTGCTTTTAAGTATGACAAGATGATGAGCCCCATTTGATGAGCCCATGTCCACATGGATGTTCTGATCGATAAAAATGCTTTCCTTCGGAAAAATAAGGCAAGACACTGGGCAGGAGGACTCTCCTACACAGAGCAGGCAGGACTATCATTTCAAAGATGATCTTTTCTGTCGTGACCACTCCCCACCTCTCCCCACACCAGCTTGTCCGGCGTTAGCTACGTTTGCATATCCTGCCTTAATTTGATTAGCGACGGATGCTATTATCTGAGGGGATCTAAATTGCGTCTTCCTGTGCTAATGAACTACTGCACCAAGTGTGTGGGGATTTGAGAATGAGATGGATTTATTAGTGAACGCCTAATTAAAGGGACAGTTGCAGAGTTCTGGGGCCAGGGGTTGGCGGTGGGGGGGGAGCGTTTCCATTTCTTGTAAAGATTGGCATTTTTAGGACAAAATGGAAATGTTGCACACCCAGTTGAAAGTTTTCCATGTCACAATTTGGAAACCGGATATAGCATTCAACTTCATTAAATGTGGTAGAACGTGACGTCCCCCTTCTGGTTGGGGGGGTCTGCAAGCCCTTCTGTCTCAGTGACCCCCAGCCTCACTCACAACCAGCCCTGCTACTTTTCTTTTCTTTTCTTTTCTTTTCTTTTCTTTTCTTTTCTTTTCTTTCCTTCCCTTCCCTTTTCTTCCTTCCTTCCTTTCTTTCTTTCTTTCTTTCTTTCTTTCTTTCTTTCTTTCATTCATTTTTATCCAACACTGCCCTGAAAATCCAGCTCTGAAACAAATGACTTTTTTCCCTACTAAAGTGGAAACCTGCACCTGACGCTTCGGGGACACCTTGGCCCCATCGTGTTCACACAACATGTGTTAATGACCCTTTGCCCTGATCCTCTGTCCACAGGGCTTGCTACTCATCAAGGAGCACAGTAAAAAGGGATTCCATCATTGCACCTTAATTCTCCATCATCCTCCTTCGTGTGAAATGCACAGAAAGGAGAATCAATGGCTTGGCTTGCTATTCCAAGCCAATCTAATCATCATTAGCCAATCTAGTCATCATTAAGTGCCATGAAGATTAGCCAATCTAATCATCATTAATGCGCCCTCATTAAGATGCTTGGTTTCACTGGACCAAGAGCTTCTCACTGGGCATCGGGCAGGAAGGTGGGAGCTCCCATGCAGGAGAAGGGAAGGGGACAAAGGGGATGGGTGTCTGGGAACAAGTTGGTGCACAGCAGCAGAACTAGTATTGAACTCAGCCCAGGCCCCTCCTCGGCCAGCTCTCTTGACGTCATACCTTGATTTTCTCACAGTGCTGAGAGTTTCGACATCTGCTATGGACTGTCAGCGCCCATCAAGGTGACCACCACATGCCCCCGATGACAAAGAATCATCCTTTGGAGGCATCCAAGAGGGAAACCAAAGCCTGGAGAGGCTTGACTGCCACCAAGGTCACTAGAAGTTCTTAAAGTGGCACAAAGGAGGAGCGTAGCGGACACATTGGTTGGCGTGGGACAGTGGGCCTCAGTAGAGAAACAACTGAAAGGAGGCTGGGCAAGGCAGCTTCCTCAGTGAAGATAATCCTTCTATTTAAAAAATTCACTCTCTAAATTATCTTTAGCATCCCAGCTGCCCTCCCTTGCGAGTCAAAGGGGTTTTGCCTTCTCCTCGTAGCTCCAGCCAGGCGAAGGATGGAGAGGCCGGGCGAGGGAAGCTCAACCTTTATCTTTGCTAACCAAAGACGCTGCTTGCAATGACTGCTTCCCTTGCAGAAGCCCTCGAGTACAACGTCCCTAGAAACATTTCTTTACTCTTTGAAGATGTCTCACAAGGATGTCTCAGAGAATGTGGTGTCTTGGGTTACAATTTCTGTAACAGACCCAGAGAACAGAAGAGACGTGTTTTCCAGCTGTATGCACGAGAATAATCTCATCCACTTATATAATGAATTACAGTAGTCTATTCCATGAGATTTCCCCAGCCGGCCCACTATGTCTTCTTTTATAAAATAAATAGAGGTGCACTTTTAAATCATCAGCTCCTTTTCTGCAGAACCCAACTGAGGTTTAATATTCATCTCCCCTGGTAAGAAATCACGACTGCCTTCTTCAGTGGGGAAGTTGCATGGTCAAGAGATGCCGTATTTCTCCTGGGCTTGCAAATAGCATATACAACATCAGCATTCTGGGTTTAAAGAGGAGGGGAAAAGATAAGGCCAAAGCTGGCCAAAAGGTTCCCCTAAGAGAGAGAGAGACCAAGAGTGCGTATACATGTTTTCAGCTCTGGCTCATAGGAAACAGCGTCTGCATTGACATCACCTCTTCTATAGGGGGTGGGACCTTAAGGCAGAGTCCTCCTTGCCAGATACTTGGGGTGATGTCCAACAAGAAGTCGTGTCTGATTTGGACCAATAGAAATGGCTCGGGAGTCTAAGAAACAGGCTCATGCTTCTTGGGGAGAAGGTCTGGTTAGAAACGGGGTGCTAGGGAGGTGCCTGAGTGGCTCCATTGTTAAGCATCTGCCTTCGGCTCAGGTCATGATCCCAGGGACCCCTGCTTCAGGCTCCCTGCTTGGCAGGACTCGACTCCCCCTGCTTGTGTTCCCTCTCTCGCTGTGTCAAATAAATAAAATCTTTTAAAAAAGAAGAAAAAAGGAAAGAAATGGGGTGCCAGACTGGAGGGAAGGTGGGTTGGAGGAGGGGGTCACTGGGTGATGGGCATGAAGGAGGGCACAGGTGGAATGAGCACTGGGTGTTATGTGCGATGAATGAGTCACTGACCTCTACCTCTGAAACTAATAATATATGATGTGTTAATTAGCTGCTTTTTTTTTTTAAAGAAAAGAAGAAGAAGAAAAGAAATGGGGTGCCTGGGAGCAGGCAGAGGACTGAGCTTCAGGTCTGGACTCATCACCGTGGGAAACTGCCACAAAACCCTACTGGAAAGAGGGAACCAGACCAGTGGTTGGAGTTCCCAGCGAACTAGGGTCTGGGAACCAAGCCTGGGAGGGCTGGAACTCCTGACCTGCACGTTCCAGAGTAAGGGTCAAGGTGGTGTCTGAGGGTGAATCTGCAGTTGAGATACAACCCGACTAAATCAATGGCATCTTAGTTAGGGAGGACAAACATGACACAGAAGGCAAAGGCGATCGTCAGAGCACATCAGGACAGTCCACAAGAGCCCTGTTTGATGGCTGGGAAGTAGGACTTGAAAATAGTCCCAAAATGCTGACACAGAGAAGGAATTACGATTCCTCTCCTGTATTAAGTGCCTACTATGTGCCAGACACTTGGTCATTTTAAAGCTATTTCTGATGCTTATAACAACCGCACCAGAAAGTTACCCCAATCTCTCAAACTGGGGAGCTGAGACCGAGAAACGTCTAGACAACTTGCCCAAGACCTTGGAGCCTAGAATATTGTAGCTAGAATTTGAACCAAATGTACGTGACTCCAAAGTCCCCTTCGTACAGAAGTCTGTGTCCTTGCCCATGGCTAGGCGTGAGCCTCTGGGTTTGAGAAAGTGGAGGGAATCATCCACAGAGGAATCTGGGTTTCTGCAGAGGATCCACAGAAGAAATCTGAAAGCAGGGAGCACACGTAAGACCTCCTACGTTGGGGTGACTTATCTGTTCCCAGATCCCACTGTCTGCTCTCAGCCGGGCTTCCAGGGACTCAAGGACAGGGTATGCCAGTGTGGTGGTTTTCCAATCTCTGCTCTGAGTTTGACTGGGGCTAGAGCACTCAGGTGCTGATGGTTTGCACTCCTGACTTGAGAAGGGGATGTGCCCTGGGTCTGTTACGCCAGCACATTGTGGATTCAGGGGGGCCAACTTTCACTGGGGAGTGATATGTTGAGTGCTGAGAATTTGGTGTATCTTGAAGGACAGCTTCCTGCTATGGTTGGTAACAGAGTCTGTGCTGTCCTTTGAGTCGGGCCTTTTGCCGGAGGGGGATGGGACGTGAAGGTGACAACGCAGATAGGGATTCTTTGCACAGATTCCTAAACTTGAAGGAGGTCAGTGTGGAGCCCTCTTGTCCGAGGAGATAGAATCTGTCAAGCGTACTTGGAGAACAGTTGTTGTGAAATGCTGTCTGTGCTGAGGAGGTCAGGGATCCAAACAAAGGTGCTTTGGGGGATTTTGAGATGGTATGAGATGGCTTCTTCAAAAAAAAAAAAAAAAACCCGATTTCAGGCAATCCTACATGCTAACATCCCACAAATCCCTAACATGGCAGGGGTGGGGACATAGGACATCTCCCCGCTGCAGAAGCCACCATGTCTGCACAAAGCCGCTGACTATGGTTAAGAAATGTAAATCTCTCACCATTTCCCAGAGGTCCCGGTGTGACGAGGCAGATCTTAAGAGTCCAAGTCTGCAGGACTAGAGGCTTTCAACGCTCCTTTTGCAAATGGGAGGCCAGAGAGAGAGAAGATGACGTTCGCAGGGGGACCCAGCGGTGAGTGGAGGACATGGGTTGGAATTCAATCCCTTAACACCTTGAATATCAGTGAATACTATTGTTATTGTTGTTGTTTTTAAGAGAAAGGGTCCACTCTATCATGCCACATCCATCAAGAACTCTATAAAGCGGGGCACCTGGGTGGCTCAGTGGGTTAAGCCTCTGCCTTCGGCTCAGGTCATGATCTCAGGGTCCTGGGATTGAGCCCTGCATCGGGCTCTCTGCTCAGCGGGGAGCCTGCTTCCTCCTCTCTCTGCCTGCCTCTCTGCCTACTTGTGATCTCTGTCTGTCAAATAAATAAATAAAATCTTTAAAAAAATAAAGAACTCCATGAAGCAAGGGTGTTTGGGTCCCACCCTCTGTCACTTCTATGCAGGATCCTCAATTTTATTTTCTCTGCTTCAGGATAAAATGATCGCCTCTCAACTTGGGCATCCCAAGAGGGAGGCTTTCTGGTCTCCCCTTGTTATCATAAGCTGAGCACTGGGTCCTCTTAGGTTCAGGCTAGAGTCAAGGTTCCAGGGCCCACTCCTGATCGACTTTGATTTCCTTATCATTCCCAGGACAGCCGGAATCAAAGAGAACCATCACTGTTTCTGCAACCGCCCTCTGTTTTCATACCCTGCTCCCGAGTCAGGTTAAGTGCCACAACATAAAAGAGTGAATTCTAACAGAAGTCTAAAGGAGGGGTGACTTGAAATACCCCACCAATGCTGGCATGGAGAAGAAGTGTGTCTTGACTCATGTGAAATGTCTTTTGTCATGGAGGTGGAAGACAGGACTGTGGTTAGGACCCCTGAAACCATCTCCCTGGACAGCTCCCCCACTGATTTTTTTTTTTTTTAAAGGTCCTCCTTATTCTGTGGGGAAGATCTAACTGGGAATGGTTCAGGAAGAGTATCTTTCACATATAGGGCCATGGGTCACTCATGACCCAGGTCACTTCTGTCCCGATAGACTGCATTTTTCATGGACTGGACTCCACCCAGCCCCTTGGTAGGAGACAAGAGTATGGATGAGGTGATAAAACAGATCAGATGGCCTTGGCCTTCCTAAACCAAAGTTCGGGTTCTTATTTTATATGGCCAGACTGGCCAGAATTTTAATGGTTTGAGGGGAGGGACATTGTGGTGGTCATAGAGGTAGGTTGGTAGCTTGAGTTAGATCCTTAAAAAGAAATGTCATTATCGTAGATTTTCAGCCTAATCATTATGATGGAATTGATTAACCATTTAGACAGAATGTATTTATTGAACCACTGAGCCCATGACAAATAGGGTTAGCCCCTACACTCTTGGAATTTTAGAGACTCACTGGGAGACAGGTAAGATATAAATATTACACTTAAAAATTGATACATTGGGTGCCTGGGTGGCTCAGTCAGTTAAGCATCTGCCTTCAGCTCAGATCATAATCCCAGGGTCCTGGGATCAAACCCCATGTCAGGCTCCCCACTAAGCAAGGAGCCTGCTTCTCCCTCTGCTTCTGACCTCCATTCGTGCTTGCTCTCTCTTAATCTCTCTAGTGCTCTCCTGCTCTCTCTCTTATATAAATAAATAAAATCTTTAAAAAAAATTTTTGATGCATTGTGGGGTGCCAGGGTAGCTCAGTTGGTTGGGTGTTCAACTCTGGTTTGGCTCAGCAGGGAGTCTGCTTCCCCTCTCCCTCTCCCTCTGTTCTCCCCCCCTCAATTTCATTCTCTCAAATAAATACATAGATCTTTAAAAAATGATTGCATTTGAATGAGTGCCACATGGAAGCAGGCCATGGTTCTCCAAGAGCACTGGTATATGAAGCCAGGTCCATCGAGGCAGGAACTGGACAAGCTTTTCTGCTTCACTGTTTTTCACTATTCCCCTACATGAGCTGATTACTCAACCCAAGCCTCGAATCCTAATAGTATTTTTGTTTTGCAGAGTATGTGCCCCTAGGGCAGCATCATTTTAAGCACATACTAGTCATTACTGAAGAGGATTCTGGTGGTTGAGGACAAGGCCCTAGAGATACAGGGTCCACTCCTTCCCAGAGCAGGAGACTATTGTTAGTAGTCTAGTTGACTGATATTAAACTGAAACACCTATATTAGTCAGACTTTCCAGAAAAACTGAACCAATGGGATGTATGTGAATATTTAATTCTATAATATTAAAATATAGATTAAAATAATATATTGATATTATAATTATGTTATAGTAATAAAATATTCTGTGATATTAATAAATACTGAGTATATTAATATACTATAGAATTATTAGTGATAAATAATTATCATTAATAATTAGAAATACATGAATGTATATTTTTATATATGTATATAAATGTACATATTTATATACAGAGATATTTATATACAGATATATATGCAAATTTGTATATATACAAATATATACAGATATATATTTATATACAAATATATACATATTTATATACAGAGATATTTATACAGAGAGAGAGAGTGGAGAGAGAGGGAGAGATTTTAAAGAATTGGATTATGCTACTATGGGCTGGCAAGTCCAAAATCTTCAGGGTGGAAGACTCAGGGAAGAGAGGACATTGTAGTTCAAGTCCAAAGACCATCTGCTTCAGAATTCCCTCTTGCTCAAGGGAGAGCAGTCTTTGTTCTATGCATACCTTCAACTGACTAGACGAGGCTCACCCACATGAGGAAGAACAATTTGCTTTCCAAAGTTCACAGATTTAAAGGCTAATCTCTTCTAAGAAAATATCCTCACTGCAACATCCAGAATAAGGTCTCACTACGTATCTGAACACCTTGGCCCAGCAACATTGACACAAAATTAACAAACACAACACCCTTCAAATAAGCACGAATGTTGCCCAAAGAGGGAGAAGTCAAGAGGTTCTGTATCGTCTGGAGAAGTTCTTAGAGGAGACAGGAGTGATGCTGAGTGTAATTAGAACAGGAAGACCTAAGGAGGAAAACAGTGGACACAGAAAAGGGGATGACTCCAGAAACTCATTTTCTGGCATTTTCTAAATCAAGAACATCTGGCATTGTGACGAAGACACCATCATCACGTTCACCGTGAACCATAACCCTGGTGCAGGAGTGGGTGTGTGAGGGGTTCCAGGTCCTTGGAATGTTCCTTACTGGCCCACTCCTACCTTCCGAACATTTAAAGCTCTTTGTGAATGGAATAATAAACAGAAACACTGCTCATGGCCCCATGCCCTTCTCTCGGCCAGTGCTAGGGGGAAATCATGGTAATTCTCAGAATACGGTCTCAGTTTCTATTTGCTTGTCTCATAACACACATCAGTGGATTGTACCTTTTATGGCCCAAACCCCTGCCTTACTTATCCCCATGCTTCCAAAGCCCAGCACGGCGTTCTGCCTTGGTTATGTGACAGAATGGGCGTGTTTCCTAGAGAAGAGAAGAGGGGCTGAAAAGGTACGTGATAAGTCCCCCCAAACTCACACACTTAGGTGCCTGTAATCATCACCCATTTCTCCAAGTCCATCATGAAAAGCATCCCTCCCTTTCCTTCCCCTTCTCAGCCTAACTCCCACCAGCTACTCGAGCATCATGCAGCTTAATACTGAATTCCTACCGTCCTGTGGATCCCTTTCTTTTCCTAGCCCCGTGGTGGCAGGGGAATTCTGCCTTATTTGATGTTATAAAACACAGCAATCCTGCGTTTCAGCTCACCAACGGAGGGGATCCTCACAAATGGGTCTATTTCCGCAGAGGCACACAATAGGCCTAATTGCACGGGTTCGCGGTGTAGGTGGAGGTCGTTTGATTACTAGCTGTTTTGTGCCATGAAAGTGCACATTAATTATTTAAGAGATGGACTTATAATTATTGTAAGCCTTAAGTAATTACCTATAATTTTGGCAAGGGTTAGAAGAACTGATAGTCTAGCAAATTCAGGTTTTAGTCATTAGTGAGATCATAATTACATTTAAATTGCAAAATGAAAATTATGCAATTTATCTCCCCAATAATGCATAAACATTGCAGTGATTGTAGGTTTTAATGGACTATAAAAGCGGAAGCGGCGATGGGCAGTCAGGGGCAAGCTCAGCCCCTTGCTCTTATTTTATATTTTAATTGCTTCTTCTGTACCACTGCTCTGTCCACCCCTCCTCGGGTTAGCAGGGGCGCTCGAGCTTCTCTTTCGACATGAAAGCCATGAGCATTTCTCAGGACAGGAACAAAGGGATGGACTTTAAAGAACAGTCGAGTACTGGCACCAGAGCAAAGGAAAGAAGGAAACTGTGTAGGGACTATCACAGAGCTACGAAATACTTTCGAACTTGAATTTTCATGGGAATGAGATTACTGTACCTGCTTTACAGATGAGGATGCTAACTCCCGGAGTGGGGCCCAGCTGTTCCTGCAGCTTTGCCGCTGGACCTGGGACCTGCATGCCGATGGTTTGGAGTTGGCTGTCTCCGCCTCTTCGTGCCCCATTCAGGGTCAGGACCCATTCGGTTGCAGGTAAGGTGGTTTACGGGTTGGTTTTGCTGGGCCAACACAGCATGCCCAGTGTAGACATAGAATTATGACATTTGCCCTGGACATCCTCAGCCTCAAGTCTGTTCTCCTCTGGGTGGCCGGTGCACTTGCAAAATGAAGCCCAACTATCCCTTCGTGTGTGATGCACTTCCTGGGGGCAGAGTGCCTCCTCCCTTGCTTCGTTCCCATATGGGCCCGATACCTCTGTCCGTTGTGATTCACGTTCATAAACAATAAGCTGCCATCGAAGGCAATGTCTGCCTCACCGGACTGAGAGCCTTCCAGAAGAGCGTCCCCGTTCCTGCCTCTTTGGCAGTTAGTGAAAGTCAGGGAAATGTTTATTAATAGAGTCAATCAACTAATCAATCATCTATGGCTTGTCCACTCTGCTTATTATTTTTTATCTTGTGTGAGATGCAGTGGGGTTTAGAAAGAGAGGTAATAATAGCATCGCCAGATGCCACAATCCAGCAAGAGAAACAAACATCAGTTGACAGACAACACGACCATGCCGAAATACCTAGGATCGCTGAGCGAGCGGCACACCAGTGTTGGGAGCGTTTGCTGAGATCCGTTATAAATGGTCCCTCTGCTGGAAGGCCGCAGAAGTCGCCCCGCCACCTAACTGCCTGGCTTAATCAGGTTCAGTTTTACCTCGATGCGAGAAGATAAGTGTTTCCTGTTGTCATCATCTAATTACGGGATGATACTGACAATAAATATTGACGGAGAACCTAATGTGTGCCAGGCTCCATGCAGCGAGGTAGGACACCAAAAAGAACGAGCTCCAGCCTGTGCGTCACTTGGGGAGAGAGGCTCTGGCAGTACGGCATGAAGCCAAGCAGATGCATGGCCTTAATCACTAAGAGCTGTTAGAGTGGGGGACAGGTGGGGTGGGGGTGGGGGGCAGAAGAGTGTGAAATGCCCCCAGTGGTGGGGGCAGAGGGAGAGCTTAAGGGAGAGGGGTTTTGAGAGTGTCCTGAAAGATAAAAAATATATATATATATTTCAATAGACAGGGAAGAAGGGTTGGAATGGGCCATTCCAAGACTAAGTAACACTACAATTAAACACATGACCTATGTTCGGTCTACACCAGCGATGTCTCAGGCTCTGCACTCTGGATGACCTCTTAGGGTGGCAATCCCTGTGGGATCCTATAGGGTCGCAATCCCTGCTGGTTCTTGTTAGTTTCCAGATCCTAGGTTGATGCTGTGTTCTGATCCTGGCTCAAAATTCAGTAAGGGGTCCTCTTTGGATGGCCCCCCAACAACATCATTCCATGACCTTGCCAGTGGCTCAAAGAGAAGGGAGGTCCCCTTGGGCAGGGCTGCTTTGCAGAAATAGTAATGTTTGCCTACCTGTTTTGAGCAAAGACTAAAAAGAGGGGCTGTGGGTCAAGAGGTCTTAGGGTGGGTAAAGTGCCTATTCCAGGAACCTGAAACTCATGCTTAGAATAGAGTGTTGTTGCATGGAATTTGCTTGTTTAGGAAATTTAACTGCTTCCGGAACTCCGCTCCCATGACCTACAAGAATCTGAGGTAGATAGAGCTAAAAAAAAAAAAAAAAAAAAAAAAAGCGAAGTATTTCTTCTCACATGACTGTCCAAGTCTAAATACCATAGGATCTAACAAACCAATGATCACACAGTCTCTGGCCTCAGAAAATTTTGCAATTAATGGAGGATAGGAAGTAAGATCAGACACGTACATATATGGCTTTATTATAAGGGAGAAGAGGTCAGTGCAAGAGAGCAGAGAAAGTGCGATCACTTCAGCTGGGAATATTGGCCACCATTTTTAATTAAGATTTTGGCGTTTAAATTCAGTCTTGAAAGAAAGGTAGGATGCTGTGTGTTAGAGATAAGGGAATGGATTCGCAGAGGAAGCAGTACCTATAGGGGCAGGCAAAGGAGGAGAAGCCCATATCATTTGTCTAGTTGGAATTATTTTGGTTACAAATGACTAAAATACCAACCTGCCATAGCTTCGGTAACAATGGCAATTAAGAGTAAGGCTCACAAACTTGTAGGACCGGGAGGGGAACAGCTAGTCGTGATGACGCATGGGACAAGTGACTTGAAAATCACCAGGACTCGCTGTGACCACCTCTGTCTCTGAATCTCTTAGGTTGTCATTTTCATTCTTCTAGACTATCGGCCTCCTCCTGGTGGGAAGCATGGTACCATTCTCCTGTTCGCATACCTCCCAGATTCTGGGTTGAGTTCGAAAATCCCATGCAAGAGGCAAATAAAATAATAGATGTCTCAAAATACAAAATACAAGTGTGGAAGACATGGTGGGAAATGTTGGCCAGAGACGGGTCATGGGGCGCGTTGAATGCTGGGCTATGAGCTATATGATCCTTGTGCTTGAGACATTATCTAGCGCTGGTGAGTTTTGAGTCGATGTTTTCCTCATATCGTAGTCCCTGGCTTTTCACTAGCTCTCCATCAAATCAAGCCACTGTGGATTAGATTAAAGGCAACTTATCAGATAGAAAAAAGTTGAGAGATTTTTATCACAAACAAAGACCAGGCAGATACACTGGCCTACGGCAGAGATAATAAAACAAAGCATCCCCTTCGAAAGCATTTTCACCTACAAAAATGATGGTTAGTTTTCATTGTAAGTGCCCGCGCACGAAGGCATGCAGGAAGCTGGAATGGTAATGTTGCGTGGCATCTGCTTCCCAGAACTATGCCCTGCTGGTGTCCTGACGGCGCAGGGCGGGCTCATTAGACCCATCTCAGTGAACCGGTGCTTCCTGGCCCGTATATGAACTCAGCCACAGCCAAGTTCTAGTTCTTGTTTAATAAAACATGCCCACTATGGAGAGTGTGAAAGATGTGGACCCCGTGGGGATTTTAAGTGTAGTTTTTTTTTTTTTTTTTAAGTGTAGTTTTTCCTCTGGAGAGTGAACGCAAGTTCTTCCTCCCAAGGACATCAGGCTTCCCCTTGACGTAAGCTGGGGGACTCTGTGGGATTTCCTGACCTGTTGCCACCTGAACTGTCTCATCTAAAGAGAAAGAATTATTTAGATGATTATCCAGGGATAAAGGGTTCCTAAACTTTGCCCTGCCCTTCTTCCATTAATTATCTTTGAGCCGGATGTCGTTAAGGGGGGACCAAAGGACTCTGCTTCTTCAACTGAGGAATAGTTTTCTTTCTTGTGTAGGATGGAGTTTCCTGCATACACCTGAGCAGTAACAAGCCCAGGGCTGAAATGCTGACTTCTCAAGAAATGATGACAGGTGGGCTGAGTCAGGAGTTTGGTAGCGACGAATGAGCTCGAAAGAGCATCAGTTATCCTCACCGAAGGCTGGATTGCGATGTCTCTGGCTGGAAGGCAAAAAGTCCCTGTTCCAGGCACCATGAAAGCTCCTTCATTCTTGGGCAGGGATTAGGTCTGGAACTGCTGACAGCTGAGCCCCCACAAAATCTTGGAGGGCTTGCTACCTCTGTGTTCATCCATGGAACATGAGACATGTGGATTATCTATGCCCCAGGTCAATACAGCTGCTGACCGGGCTAGATCACACATCTGACAAGTTTCACGTGTGCCTGAGGCATTCAGGGGGGACGGGTGACTGCTGAGGGTCTGTAGGGAGGACGGGAAGCCAAGATTGGTCACCAGGCTGCACCCAGATGTCACAGAGATTGAGCCAATGTCAGAAGTTTGCCCTAGAAGTTGAGGTGATGGTGGGCTCAGGTGCGGTTGAGCAGACACCCGTACCAGCAGCATCTGTACCAGCTTCCAGGAAGGGGAGCATGATGTGCACATGAGATCAGGTTGAGTGGGTCCAAATTAGGTGAGTTGTCTTCATTCACAGCAAGACCTAACAAGCTTCCAGGAGTGGATCGGCTTTGAGCGCTGCAAAGACTCCAGGAGCCAGGGAGGCATGGAGATCTCATTTCAGTGGGCTGGCATTTCAGAAAGGGCTCAGAGACTCCTCAAAAAAGGGTAGGCGATGAATCAGGGTGGCTGGGGACAATAGAGTGGAATTCAAGCAGAAGCCAGGGCTCTGGTCTGCAGATGCTGGGCAGGCTAGGTGCGTAGGAAGAATGGTGACTTCTAGACGACAGAGTACCGCATCCTGGGTCTGGTACAGGTTCTTTTCTTTTGTGTCAGATGACCCTGGATACTGAGGCCGTGGCTGCTGAGGGGCATTCTGGCTCAATCAGACCCAGTCCTACTTGGCTTCCCCTGTGACATCCCTTACTATACCAGGTGGTGGGGGTTAAGAAGACCATTCCCGGGAAATGTCTGTGGGGCTGACCCTGTCAGAGAGGCATTTTCTAATTAGACCCAGAAGGCTAGTAATGGCAAAAGAAAATCCCCTGACTCTGACCTCTTAGAGTTTCCTTTGAAAGGATCCTTATCTGTCACAGGTGCCACAGAAGGATTCTTGATAACCCAAAATGTCACTTCCGAGTCCAAGATGATTATTTCTTTATTCCATTCTACATAGCTGAGGCTTACGGTATATGATTAAAGTCTCTTGTTGTTTTATTATAAATGGACTACGTGCTCATCACGGAACACGGAGAAAAATGTTAATAAAAAGAAGTAGCATTTAGTGAAGATGATGACAGTGTCTCAGGGATAAACAGCTAAAATTAGTGAATGAAGTAAAAGTCCTTAAAAATCTTGGGGTGATTTTTCACTGGGGTTTGGGTGTTCTGTTTGGCCATCCTCTTAGTCACACATAGAGGTGAGCTTACCATCAACCAGTGCAAGACAGGCAAGCAAGGGCTGGGAGGATACACAACGGGAGAAGCCAAAAAAACTTCTTTTTGATTTTTACATGCATTTTCATACTTCCGTTTGAGCAGAGACTTGTCTGGTGTATTTGAAAATTCACTTCAAAGGAAATAATAAAATCTTGGTGCAAGAGAAATTGAGACGCTTTCCAATTTCCCGACTTCAATAAAAGGCTCTCCAGCACGTCTCTGAAAGTCACTCTGGACAGGAAATTGACAGCCATGGTTCATTTCCAAGGGGATGAGGGAGGGACAGTAAGGAGAGCACTGAGCTAGGGCCACTATGGCACAGGGACAGGGAGACACTGGCCTCTCCAGCAGCCGATGCCAAGACTTCAAGGCTCCATGGGCAAAGAGCATGGCTGATGGTGGTCATGGTGCCGTAAAGGTCGAGGTGCAGAGAGACCCGAGTAGGGGTGTGTGGCTTCTGAAGCTGTAGGCAATATGATACCATCAGAGGACTGTCAAAATGTTAGATCCCAGAGAACCACTCCAGTGGAGACAATGGGCGTCTACTGTGTCTGGGCACTGAAATGGATCCACATTATCCATATAACTCAGTGTCAAGAAGAATAAGGTCAGCCAGGAGCAATATCTCCCTGCTTCTCCCTCTGGCATGTATCCCCATGGACCTCCCATGAGCCCACTGTCTGGATACCCCCTACTCATTCTCCTCAGATCTTAAGCCCTTTGGTCATTCTTGGGCTCCAGCTACCCACCCAGGCTTACTTTGCTCACCTGAGAGTTTGGACTTCCCAGCTCTCAGGATATTTGTCTGACCAGCCTAACTCTTTCCAGGCATAAGCTACTCCATAGCTCCCTTTGCCCTGATCCTTTGGGACCCTTCCAAGCAAGTGAATTCTGACAAAGAACAGCAGTTAAGGCTTAACCCTACATGGTTGGATGGAAAAACTCTGTTGGGATGAGGTCAAAAGGACAAGACCCCAGGCCACTAGACTGGATTCAGGGCTGAGAGATTTGTCCATCGGGGATATGAAAAGTAAATCCGATCCGGAGGGAAAGCCAAGCCAGATCAATGCTCCACACACGGACCATGGTTGGCTGGTTGCAGTTTGGGTTTCACCAAAGTATTATGATCCTCATTTTCAAGATGGAGACTGGGAGGCTGGTCCAAGGTCCCCAGAGCTGGAATTTGCAGACCTGGGATGTGGTCCCAGGCACTATCATCGTCCTCATGACACAGAAGAGAGACTTGAGGTTCGTAACTTGGAAAAAGTTATTCCCCAGAAGGAAGCAGGAGGAAGGTGGGATGGGTGCTGAAAATCTAGAAACTAACACTTGTTCACTGCGCTGAAGTGTCTACAGCCACTCTTCTTCCTCACATGTACTTCTCGAAACACCTTCGCTTACTGTTCAGTGTTCCAGATACAACCCAAAACACTCCCACCCCTTTACCAAAAAGGAGCAAATGAAACTCTTATCGATCAGGCCTCCAGCTCCACGACTAGAGCGCAGCTGGATGTTTTGCAGTCTATGAAGTAGACAGTTAATTTAACTACCACCCACCCAGCCTACATGCCAGGTGAGGCAAACAGAAGAGGAAAGAGAAGGGAAATTCATTAAAATACAAAAATGCATATTTAACATCGGCAACCTGCTCTGCCCTGTGCCCACCTGTATGTCTCTAGGTCGGCCTTTAGGTGTCCAAAACGAGCTCTAGATCTTCCCCTTTGACCTGCACAGTTTTTCCATCCCTGTGACTCTGGCCAGAAATCTTGGGGACCTCCTCAATCCCCCCCCTTGGTTTTACTTTCAAAAATACACATGGAATCCAACCACTCCGTATCCCTTCCCTGTTCTAAAATTCCATTACAAACACCACTGGCTCTTGCTAGGATTGCCGCCATGACCTCCCAACTAGCCTTCCTGTCCTTCTCTTGCCCTGCTACAGTCTATTCTCAACACAGCAGCCAGAGTGAACCTGTTGAAACAATATACGCCATCCAGCCCTAACCCCCAATGGCTTCCAGTAGTCTCTACTGGAGACCAGACTCATCCTCGTGCCTGTTGAGTATCCATGATCTGGCTTCTGTGACCCCATTCCTCATGCTCACTCTACTCCAGCCACCTTGACCCCTTCACTCTTCCAACAGGACTGCTCGTACTTGTGTGCACCTGTCATCACTTCAACTTGGAAAAACCCACATACCTTGCTCATTTTTCAAGCCCCTGATGTCTTTGTTCAAATGTCACCTTTTCAGGGATGCTGGCCCTGACTACAAGGCTTATACCCTCCTCCAACTCACACTCTATGATGGAAGGGAATTTTGTCTGTTTCATTCATTACTTTGCCCCTTGGTCCAGACAGTGCTTGGCACATAGGAGTTGCTCAGTAAATGTTTGTTGAATGAATGAATGAATGAATCAATCAATCAATCAATCAACTTTTCATGGGGCCATAGCATCTATAATGCTTCCCTCTTCTAGTACCCATTCAACTTTCCCTTGTCTTGTCCCAGCACCACAAACAATGGTGGCAGCGGGGGCGGGGGGTGGTAGGATGGCTCTTGGCAGGGTCTTGGGTCTTATAAAGACCCAACTGTGTATCCTGGGGCTCTAAGCCCTTGGCGTGCCTGCCTGTGCAGAGTAGCTGGCATCTCCCATGAATCTTTGTCATAGGTCAGGATGCTGTGACTGTCCCAGGGATGCCCTGAGTTCTGTCTGTACTTTTCCTATTCACCACTGTGTAATATGGCCTAATTTCCCTTTATACTCTGGTCAGTCACTCCAGTCAACAGGGAAACCACTTTTGTCCCAGTGAAATGAGAAGCAGGAAATATCTGGGTGGCAGTTTCTGCTTCCAGTTCCACTTTCAATCCTTAGAGAGTCAGAGTCATGGGTACAGGTAGGAAATGCTTACAAATGGGTCATCAGGTATGTTCATGACAGACGCCCCTCACCCTTTCCCCTCTGTGGCTCTGGACCCAGGTGCTCCACCCATGGGGGAAACTGGACCATATCCTGGGCGTCGATGCACACCCTTCAGAAAGACAGCACCCAACTTTGAAGGTCTTGTCTTCCACCTGGCCCTGGGACTGAGCCATCAGCGAGCCAGACCACCAAGCTGTGAAGTCAGAAGCTCCTGGCTCACAGGATTCATGGTAAGAGTGGACTGCATAGACATTAGCTCATTGCCTTTCTTCTCTGCCTGGGGAGTACATTCTTTGGTCAGAAGCAATGTTGTGTGCGACGGTGAATAACGTATTCAGTAACTTGACGGATGATAGTGCTGGCAGAGGCCTGACAGGCCAGGAAGGAGAAGCAAACAAACCCAGAATTGAGGTCTGTTCCAACAGGACAAATTGCACAGGCCCCTGTGACGGGAGTGGCTCAGTGTCACTCACCTACCCTCAGGTAGCTGGATGACCTCCCAGAGGCATTGTATCGTATTCGTCCTTCCTTGTGTCCACAGTTGGTTACTGATGTCAGCATGCTGGTCATTCTAGAGTCACAATAGGTGACAGGAGGGCCGTGGTGAGAAGAAGTACATTTTATTGAGGCTTTTCCTACCCTCCAGTCTTAGTCCCATAGCTGCCATTTTGATCGCTAGTTTCTGTCCTTGGTATTGGGTGATTGGTATTGAAGGAAGAGTCCCTCTGCCCATCCTCAGCAGAGGGGACTTTCTGGTGAGCATTTACACTGGGTACAAATATTCTCATATACTAGCCCCTGTAAAAGTTCCATCCCACCTATGTCTTCCCCCAACTGCCTGGTCATCCATATCCTTGGTCTTGCTCCTTCCAAGTCCCTGTTCATCATAACCACCCTTGCCTCCTGTCCTGGCCTTCTTTGTGTAGTGTATAGTGTCTCTTACAGGGTCTAGGGAGCATGGATTTTGATAGCCCCACCAGAACACAGCTGCTGAATAACCAAATGTTATATCATCTTCATTCTTGTGGTCACGACTCAAGATTCATGTTCTGTTGTGGAGTGTCCAAGTGGTCTAGCTCAGGTGCCACATCTCTGCTTCTTGGCTTCTCCATCCTGTATCTCATGGGAGGGAAGCTGTTTCCCAAAAGGAAGTCAAGATGCCAATACCATTGGCGAAAAGGACATGGCACAGCCACAAACTCTACAAATGTCCACTACGCTGGACCCTTCAGTCTAAAGATCTTCAAGAGGTTCAGGGGTCTTGTAGTGGGGTTGCTTGTGGTGGTTGGGCAGAAATGGGGTGACCAGTACTCATGGACTTATTCACAGAGCTGATGCATAATAAATGCTATATCCTTCTTACTACCCACCTCTCTCTTTCTCCCACTCATCTCTCGGTTGTCCACAGTCTAAATGGATCCTCCTGCTGTTTGATAGGTGCTCACCAGTCACAGTCATCTCAGCGGTGACCTTGGCCCCAGTGACCTGTACCCTATCTTTTTAAGGACTGCCCTGAACTCACACCTGCGCATCAGACCACACAGTCTAGCTGTGGCTGTGGTCGCTCCAGCCTGTTGGCCCCCGTCTCTGACCCTGGGCTTTCCAAACACAGGATCCTATAAAAGGCTGGCACAAAGGAAAGAGAAAAAGCAGCTCATAAGTGTCCGTGCTGAGCCTCCTGACAGGTTTTCATTAGGTCTTAATGAATCCGGGGTTGGTCGTCCCCGAGGTCCTTTTGAATTTCTACTCGATCTGGGTCTGCCAGCTCCTTCACCCTAAGGAGCCCTCCCAGAAGAGGCAAGACATTCCTGAGTTCCGGTGTCAGATCTGGAACTAAGCCTTGGGCTGGGGACGAGGAAGGGGAGTGTAGGAACCGCAAAAATGCTGTAGAGAGCTGGCTCTATAAGACATATTCCCTGCCTGGGTCTCTGCTGAACCCCAGCTTCCTGAGAGGTGACCCCCAGACAGGGAACCCAGGCTACGTGGGCAGGGAACCTTGGCTCAGGCCCCATCTCTGACAGTTTGCTAGCCCTGCCGCTTGCTGATTTCCCCTCCGGGACTCAGTTTCCTCTTCCCAGGGGAGCAGTGTCTGCGTGAGTGTGCATATGTATCATATATATCATATGTATCGTTCCGCAAGCAGCCAGGCACCCAGCAATGCATTTAGCTACATTGTTTTATTTAATAGCCATCAGGGAGATTCAAATTAAAACCACATCGAGATACCACCTTACACCAGTTAGAATGGCCAAAATTAGCAAGACAGGAAACAACGTGTTGGAGAGGATGTGGAGAAAGGGGAACCCTCTTACACTGTTGGTGGGAATGCAAGTTGGTGCAGCCACTTTGGAGAAGAGTGTGGAGATTCCTCATGAAATTAAAAATAGAGCTTCCCTATGATCCTGCAATTGCACTACTGGGTATTTACCCCAAAGATACAGATGTAGTGAAAAGAAGGGCCATCTGTACCCCAATGTTCATAGCAGCAATGGCCATGGTCGCCAAACTGTGGAAAGAACCAAGATGCCTTCAACGGACGAATGGATAAGGAAGATGTGGTCCATATACACTATGGAGTATTATGCCTCCATCAGAAAGGATGAACACCCAACTTCTGTAGCAACATGGTCAGGACTGGAAGAGATTATGCTGAGTGAAATAAGTCAAGCAGAGAGAGTCAATTATCATATGGTTTCACTTATTTGTGGAGCATGACAAATAGCATGGAGGACATGGGGAGTTAGGAGAAGGGAGTTGGGGGAAATTGGAAGGGGAGGTGAACAATGAGAGACTAGGGACTCTGAAAAACAATGTGAGGGTTTTGAAGGGGCGGGGGTGGGATGTTGGGGGAACCAGGTGGTGGGTATTGGAGAGGGCACAGATTGCGTGGAGCACTGGGTGTGGTGCAAAAACAATGAATACTGTTACGCTGAAAAAAAAACCAAATAAAGCAGTATATTATAAAGATTAAAATAATAATAATAATAGCCACAGCTAGTCTTTGAGCTTAAATACTACCGAAGGCATTTTATCGACATGAAAACTGGATCACAGAAGGAACAAATTAACACACGGTTTGGCCGGCATCAGAATCCCATGGGTCCGACCCCAGCCCAGGTGCGTGCACAGCCCATCTCTGCCTCTGTGCCTACCTGCAGCACACCGCGTCTGGGGCAGAGCGGCCACTCCATAATCGTCACCACTCTATTTGAACATATGCTTAGTTTCCATGCATAGGCGGCTAGCCGACTCCATGCATGTGGGCTCAGCTGGCACGAGCGATCTTTCGGCTGCGCTTGTCACTGAGAGCATTTTCATATGCTGATCAGAATTAATAATTCATGTGCAGTAC
The DNA here is from genome assembly GCF_002288905.1 of Enhydra lutris kenyoni. NCBI lineage: Eukaryota > Metazoa > Chordata > Mammalia > Carnivora > Mustelidae > Enhydra > Enhydra lutris. The sequence goes on from NW_019154097.1 coordinate 44,842,255, forward strand.
TCTGCCTGGTGTTTTTCCCATCCTCCTCTCTCGCTGGGGGCCCAAGCAGACCAGACACGATGCTTCCTGGAGGGAGGCGGTCTGCAAGCTATCTCCACGGAAGGCGAGGTGGGCCTGAGTCTCTTCTGCTGAAGGTAGGGAAATGACTAAGAGGGGAGGGATTACAGGCAATGCCCCTCTGTCCTTTATGGACTCCTTCATGCTTGGTGCTGGCATGTAGGCGAGCTGCAGGGAGCAGCCTCTGTCTGCAGTGGGAATGCTCTGACCTTCCGGGCGTTATTAAAGCTGACTTTTCATGGCGATGGCTTTAAATTGGGTGCCCTGTGATTTTCTGGATGTTGGGGAGCCTGAGTAAATACCTCCCTGGAAAGCAGACCTCCTGGTAGCAGGCCATGAGGGCTTTTCCTAGGCCGATGAATGTCTGTGTCACCCTTGAGCCTGGGGGAATTTTCCAAGCCACTAATTTGTACTTTGCCAGGAGACAAGAGTGATGAGTGGTATTATTTTAGGCTTTCTAAATTGGAGCAGCACTTTTGGGTACTAGATGTTCTCAATTTCCTATTTCCTCCAACTCCGAGATCTGGCAGTTTTTGTTGTGTTATTTAAAAGGGCAGTTGGGTTATTCAGAGAAGTATTTCTGGCTCCCTTCCTCAGTGTGCTAAATGATAACTTTGGGTTCTGCGATTGAATTCAACAAATATTTATCATGGGCTTATTGGATGTCGGGCTCAGAGCTAAGTGCTACGGAGGGATGAAGATTAATGACTTGTGTGTCCATTCAGATATTTATCTAGTCATTCTTCCAATAACATTTTTGGACAGTTCTTGACAGGTGCCAAGCTGGAGTTTTATGTCAATCAAGACTATTTTCTGCTCCCAGTAACAGGAACCTGGACAAAAGTGCCTTGAGTAAAGAAGGGTTTTGTTTTTCATTTGTATCAAGAAGGCTGCAGTCAGATAATTACTGGTATCAGCAAATATGCTCTGTGGTGTTTGGGATGCTGTTTCTGCTGTCAAATGAGCCTCATGACCTCAAGGTGGCTGCTGCAGCTCCAGCCATAGCTTCCAACCCAAGACAGGAAGAAGGAGATAGGCTAAGTGGGCTGTTAGGATATTTTCATCAAGAAGGCATAAACCTTCTCCACATCACTTTCTCTAAGCCCTTTACATCACCTTGGTCAAGACAAAATCACTGGTCAGTCCCTAGGTGCAAGGAAACCCAGGCAGGGGACAGAGCTATCATGATGGACTTTGTCCTGATAAGCTGTCTGGCTCTACGGCACTGGATAATACAACAATACAAACAGTATCTGCAAAAGTACTAAAGGAAAAATCAACGTACTTGCCTTCAGGGAACTTATCCTCTAGAGGCAGAGGCAGAGGCAGAGGCAGAGGCAGAGGGAAAGAGAGTGGAAGGGCATTGCTGGAGGGAAAGACCACAGTTACAAAGCACCTCACACATAGGAATTCATTTGATTGTCAGTGGAAACCTATGAGAGGCTGATCGGAAACCGTTAGCCTCATTTTATAGATGTCCCTGTCCACAGCATGAAAAGTCTGAGTGATGGTATTCTGGGGGCCAGGTACAGATGCAGTCATCCAGGGAACAAAATCTCGGTCTGCTGACACTTGCACAGTGTTCCTGTCCTATTCTCAAGCACCTAGAGTCTGACATGTGAAGTTGCTATCATTGTGTCTCCTTATAGTATAAATCAGCAAGTGGCCAAGCCTCCTCCTGGCCTCAGCTAACGGCCGAAGCCTACCTACCCCCAACCCACTGTTCCACTCACCCACCCACCTGCCTTCCCACCCCTCACACACATGCAACGTCAGAAACTTCCACTGGCTTCGGGCAGGCATGCCACAAACGCAAAAGCAAACGTTGGCTGAAGGAGTCACTGGTTAATCCTAAAAGTCAGATGTGTTTAAAGGGAACACAAACTCCATAGTCATACACTAGCTTTAATGGCTTTTTCTTTATGTCTTCATCCTCGCTTGGATGCCCTATGCAAATCCCAAGTTCCTAGCTCTGCTGCCAGTGGGCACTCCCACCCAGAGGAAGTGCCAGGTTGCTGACCTTCCGTACTGTTTACCTTTCCTCAAATCGACTTGCCCGAGAAAGCCAGCCAGAGCAGGGAGGCTCAATCCTGAATGACCTTCAGCAGTTGATCCACCTTAGACCGGACACGTGGCCCAGGGAAGGCCCTGGTGTTCAGCCTCCGGGTTGCTCTGACCTGCTCTGCCTTTTCCACGATGCATTTGAACTAAGAAGAACAGAGGCTACAGGTGTAGAAGTCCGAGGTTAGCCCTTTGCCTATCCTGTCTCATGGAACTGTCACAGTTTACCCTCTGAATGTCCTTCTCGCCCTACTGCCGACAAGGACTTGAAGCTCAGAAAAGGCAACATGGCCGGAGTCACACAGCGGAGATGGGTGGGACAGAGTTTGAATGCAAGCTTGTCTGAGCCCAAACCTTTGCTCTTAGTACTGGCCAGATTCACCTCTATAGGAATCTCTGCCGTGGTCCTCGCTAGAGCTCCAGCGCTGTGCGATCAACCTTTCTGTGATGACGGAAATATTATACAGCTGTGTTGTCGAATTAGGTAACCTCCAGCCACATGAAACTCAGCAAGGGCAGCTGAGGAACTGGATTTTTAGTTTCTTTAAATATAAACTCATTTAAACAGCCAGGTGAGACCAGAGGCTACCATATTGGACAACGGAGCTCTAGAAGAGTAGCAACAGCTGGGGGAAACTGAGGCCAAATAAAATGACTGATGTCCCTAATGTGGCACACCCTAGGGACTCTTGGCTCACACACGAAGGAATAAGTATGAGGGAATGAAAAGTCAGTGGGAATGTTTGACCTCCAAATTTACTACTTGGAAATCGGCAAATTCTGGTTTTTGGTTTGCTGGTGTTGGTCAGGGAAGTCAAAACTGCTCTAGGTGTTTTAGGCAGGATGGTGTTCCACTCAATCAACTCATCAGAACCCCGCCCACCCCTAGACCCACCAGTAGAAATGTCAAAAAATTTGGTATTGATACTTGACCTCAACTTTTGTACATAGGAGAACAGTGAGAAAACCCAGTTCCTGGGTGGGAGGTGGTGAATGAAAAGGAGTTACCGTTCTCCCCCACATCACATTATAAGGGAGCAGTAAATGTTCATTCAGTTCATGACTGTTTAGCAACAAAACAAACAGAGTTTGAGAATAAGGAGAGGAAGTAGAAGGTGGCAGAGAGCATTTAGACATCTTTGACAAATAAGCAGTCTCCTTGCTGTTGGTGTTGGTGAGTGGATAAGTAGGGAGAATTGGAGACAATCAGGCCAGAGTGTCCCCCAGAACATCCAGGGCTTGTCCACATGGAGCTGAAACTTGGAAGGACGGACACTGGGGAGGAGGCTGCAAACCCTTCCCCACCGTCTGGGTTAGCCCAGCCTTATCCTCTAAGCGATAGAAGATAAAACCAGCTACCTAGACCCTCTCCTGTCTCAGACAGTCTAATTCCTTTCTCATGTATGAATTCCTTATAGATTCCGAGCTGATTCCCTGAAAACCCAAGGCTGGCGTTGCCACAGGAGAAGAATAGAAAGTGTCCTCTCTAGTGTTCCTGCCTGGAACAAGGCGCTGATCTGATGGAATCAGGTCTCCAACCTTATGATCATTTAGTTTTAACTACTTTCTCATTTCCAAAATGCCTCATTTCCAAAATGCGGCCTCACTGGGGGCTTCAGCGTATGAATTTAGAAGGACCAAAAATATTCGGCCCACAACAATAGGCTTCTCATTCATTCTAGGAAGGGAAAAGCCCAACATCTCATAAACAATGTCTCCCATGAAAGATTTTGAGTCCCATAAAGGGGCAGACCAGATGGCATATAAAAGATGTTCTTGCCCATCCATGAATATGGTCTCTCCCCCATTTCAAGAGCATGTCTGCTTGCAAGCACAGTGCCTGTCCCACAGGAGGTGCTCATAAATGTTTATTAAATGAATATGTGGCATTCCACTCTTAGCATTGCTCAGATGGGTAGTGAAGGAACTCAGAGCTTTTTAGTGATGGGACCCCAGAGCCTGGACAGAATTGAGAGTCAGCAGAGAAGTGTTTCAGATAATATACAGGTTTATCTGGGGAAGACCTTCTTCATACCCACTTGCACCTTGTGCATTTGCAAAGGGGGCAGTCATCTTCTGACTAATCTAGGGAGGATGTGCAAGCCGGGGCTGTTTCTCTTCAGCACACGTTCATTTCATAATTGTATCCATGATTGAGAAAATGGGTCACCTGTCAGAAATTGTGAACATCAGATAAAATGTAAAGTATACAAACTGCACTTTCCTAGCCTCAAAATCTGACTTTGTTCAACTCCCCCCACCAGATTATTAAAGACTAATGGCATATTGAAGTAGTGGGGGGAAGGAGGGCATAGGGGGTCATCTGGACCCCATAGCAGTCAGAAGCAGCAGTGGGGTCATTATGGGAAACTTTGTACTCAACCACTATTCCACCATTTGTTATTTTCATGACCCTAGTCAAGGAATTGAACTTCTAGGACTCATTTTGTAAAAGCTAGCATTGTCTCCTCCCCACTGGGTTGTGGTAAAGATGGAATCAGATCACTTTTCTACAGTACTTAGCATCATGCCTGCAACTTAATAAGGAAGCTGGAGATGAGAGCCCTATCAGAATATGTAATAACAAAAATCATTTGACATGCTTTTCAGAACCTGACCGTCAAGGCAGATGCAAATGGAAATGATGAGAGAGGAATTTGCGTCTTAGATGATCAGTGGGAACGTTTGTCCCCAAATGTATTCTTTTCAAATAAATCAGTACATTCCAGTCTATCTAAGTGATATGGTTAAATATGGGTTTGCTGTTGTGATTTTAGGCTGAGACGCAGAAACCACTCAAGATGTTGTTGTTGGGAAGGGATGGAATGCAGGAAATTAGGTGCTGCAGAGTAAAAACCCAGTCCTTCCTCCTGTGTGTTCCTTCTTCTCATGTTCTTACCGCCAGGCAACATTCTGAAACACCAGCTGGGTGACTTTGAGTCTACCTGCACTCTAACACAATCTACCCGAAGATAACATCAGATTCCTCAGGTTAAAGGCTCCGTTCTGTAAGACCTGCCTTCCTTTCAAAAGTCAATCACAGGGGCACCTGGGTGGCTCCGTCATTGAGCATCTGCCTTCAGCTCAGTTCATGATACTAGGGTCCTGGGTTCAAGCCCTGCATCAGGCTCTCTGCCCGGCAGGGAAACTGCTTCTCCCTTCTCCCTCTGCAGCTCCCCCTGCTTGCATTCCCTCTCTCGCTGTGTCTCTCTCTGTCAGATAAATAAATAAAATCTTTAAAAAAATAGTCAGTTATACATCCATAAGTTATCACCTGGTTGATGGGCTATAGGTCACAGGTTCCCCTGATCCCCTCATCATATTTTATTTATTTGCTAGAGTGGCTCATGGAACTCATGAGAGCAGTGACTTACATTTACCAGTTTATTAAAGGACGTGATGAAGGTTTCAAATGAGCAGCCAAGTGAGGAGATTCATAGGGCAAGCTCTGGGAGAGTCCAGAGCATAGCAGGCTCTGTCCTGTGGAGTCAGGTAGCATCACTCTCCCAGTGTAGATGTGGTCATCGACCTGGTAACCTCTGAACCCAGTGCTATTGGGATTTTCATGGAGGCTTCCCCATATAGGCATGATGAATTACTAATTCCATCTCCAGCCCTTCTCCACACTCTCTGGAGAATGGAAGGTGGGACTGAACATTTCAAGCTTCCAATCACGACTTGGTCTTTCTGGTGACCAGTCCCCCATTACAGAGCTCATCCAGACTCTGTCATCAGAACAGAAGATGCTTCTAGTGTTCTTATCACTTGGGAATTGATGAAGGTTTCAGGTACTCTGTGTCAGGGACCAAGATCAAATATATATCCTATTGAATATCATAACATCACAGGTGCTCCACAGAAGTTTCAGCAAAGTGGGGAGGGGTGGGAGTACAAACAGCAGTGGAAATCATCGGTGGTGCCAACCATCAGGAAATCAGGCAGTCGGAGGAACTGTAAGAAACTGCCACTCAAAGCAGGTAATTCCCAAGGAAATGGAATCACAGGAAAATGGAAAACATCATAAAACATCACACAACCTTCTGCTGAAACCCACACCCTGCCCACTAATATCCAAGGATTATACTGTTCCTGCTTCTCTCCCACCTTCCACGTCTGTCATTCGCAGAATCTAGAAAATAATCCAGCTGACAAGGGACCCTGGAGAATACAGTCCTCAGGCTCTTTGCAGCCAGTATAAAGGGAGAGCTTAGAAGCAGAGGACGCTTTCAAGTCCAGGAGTTACCATTGGTCCTCATAAATCACAGATCCTGTATTTGCAAATTCACCCACTCACTCCCTAAAATTTATTTATAAATTTTCAAAGTACAATATGCAAAGCTTTTTCACAGTCATTGCAGATAATGTGCAGAGCGGCAAAAAATGTGGTTCATCCCAATATACACGTTCCCAGCTGAGGGTTAACAAGGGGGTGCTCTGTTTTCTTGTTTCTGATCTTATACCATGAATGAGTATCCTTTTCATGATCTAATCAATGCCTTTTTTTTTCCTTTACAGTTTTGTGCTTTTTTGTTGTTGTTGTCAGTGATAATTCTGTTATTTCAAATGGTCCCCAAGCACAGTGCTGAGGTACTGTCTAGAAGTAGGAAGGTGGTGTTGTGTTAAACATGCTTGCTGAAGGCATGAGTTATAGCACTGTTCAGGGATAATGAATCAACCATATATATTAACTAAGGTGTCTTTAAACAGAAGCACACATAAAATGGAGTCATGCATTGATCTGTGGACAGACATGTATCCAGAGGCTCATAGGAACCTAACTCTCTCTGTACCCTGGGAGCAGTGATTCAGGATTCACGAATTCAGCATTCACTGAAACTTTATAGCAGGTAACTGCTTGGAATAGTGCGAATTAATGGTAATATTTAGTCCATGATCAGAGATGCTCCAAATGCATCTGGGATCCACAGCTGGGCTTGTGGTCCTCTTTCTCTGTGATCCTGAGGACAAGAAAGTCAAGCTTTGATGTATCGGAATCTCTTTGTGAGGATGTATAGTTCAGAAGAGAGAAGGTTGAGCGTGCTTTGGCCTACTCAAGGTCACCACAAAGTCATGAATGGGATCTGGCTTTGTGTGTCTTCTTTTGTAGATTGTGTGTGTGTGTGTGTGTGTGTGTGTGTGTGTGAGAGAGAGAGAGAGAGAGAGAGAGAGAGAGAGACTATTGATAAGTAATCTCTGTCCCGAACTTTAAATGTTCTTTAAACTTTAAATGTTTTTTAAACTTTAAATGGAGGAAAATATAAGAATTCGTGTTGTTACCTTGGTGAGGGAAGGGAAATAGCAGGGTTGGCCCACTGTCTTCAGGCAGTAAGTTTGGACTTGTTTTACATACAAAACGCCTGAAGTCCACAAAGTTTAAGAGGTGAGCCAGAGGCCACCAAGAGGTCAAAACACCTGCCTTCTACTTCACGGTCTTTCCCTTCTGCTTGGTTGCTTTAAAATACAATGCAATTGCTTATAAAATGAGGAATTTAAACTAGCTGATCTCTGAGGTCCCTTGCAAATCTAAAATTCTATGACTTTGTGACTCTCATTTATGGAGGGCTTAAAACTGTTGAGCCTCACGCTTCTGGCTGCGGCTGAGCTGATGAGAAAAGATATAAAAAGAATACACACTGATAGCCTGCAGAGAATTCCTATGTGTGTGCAAACAGGTCACAGAGACATAAAAATTTAAATAATGGTGCGTTGTACCCTTTGTGCCTTTGAACAAATGACCCGTCCTTCAGGAAGCCCACCATGATTTCTGCCCTCTTCTCCGTGGGACCTTATTCCATCATCCCAACTGCTGTGGCTTGACATGTCTCATTAATGCGAATGATACATTTACGGATTGTGTATTAACAATCATTGCACTTTACAGAGAGTTCAAGTTCATCCTTGCAACAGCGCTGGGACACAGATGTTCTTACTGGCTTCATTTTACACGAGAACACACTATCTTTCCTCCTCTGATCCAGTCTCTTATTAGCATTCCAGCTCCTGCCCACTTTCTCCTTCCTGAGATACTATTTGCCACCATCTGCTGGTCTTTCCCTGTACTCTTTGGCCACTACTTTTCCATTTTTTAAAACGTAAAAAGTTTATTTTGATCATCTTTGTTAAGGTACAATTGACATAATCATCTGCTGACGCTTGAAGTACACAGTGTTACGTTTTGGCATACAGATATGCCTGGGAAGCCATCACCTCCAGGAAGAAAATGTGTGGACCCATCTCCCCCAAGAGTTTTTTTGTTTTCGTTTTTGTTTTTGTTTTTGTTTTATTATATGTGCTTGATGAAGTCAAGCCTTTACTTCCTTGTTGATCTTTTGCTTGGATGATCTGTCCATTTCAGCAAAGGGGTGTTAAAGTCCCCTACCATTATTATATTATTGTCAATGTGTTTTGTTGATTTTGTTATTAATTGGTTTACATAGTTGGCTGCTCCCATGTTAGGGGCATAGATATTTAACATTGTTAGATCTTCTTGTTGGACAGACCCTTTGAGTATGATATAGTGTCCTTCCTCATCTCTTATTATATAGTCTGTGTCTTAAATCTAATTTATCTGATATAAGGATTGCCATCCCAGCTTTCCTTTGGTGTCCATTAGCATGATAAATTGTTTGCAACCCCCTCACTTTAAATCTGGAAGTGTCTTTGGGTCTAAAATGAGTTTCTTATAGTCAGCATATTGATGGGTTTTGTTTTTTTATCCATTCTGATACCCTGTGTCTTTTGATTGGGGCATTTAGCACATTTACATTCAGGGTAACTATTGAGAGATATGAATTTAGTGCCTTGTAATGCCTTTAAGGGGACTATTACTGTATATTCTCTGTTCCTTTCTGATCTGTTACTTTTAGGCTCCCTCTTTGCTTAGAGGACTCTTTTCAATATTTCCTGTAGGGCTGGTTTGGTGTTTGCAAATTCTTTCAATTTTTGTTTGCTATGGAAGCTTTTCCTCTCACCTATTTTCAAGGAGAGCTTAACTGGATATAGTTTTCTTGGCTGCATGTTTTTCTCATTTAGTGCTCTGAATATATAGTGCCAGTCCTTTCTGGTCTGCCAGCTCTCTGTGGATAAGTCTGCAGCCAGTCTAATATTCCTACTGTTGTACATTCCAGACCTCTTGTCCTGAGCTGCTTTCAAGATTTTCTCTTTGTCACTGAGGCTTATAAATTTTACTATTAGGTGATGGGGTGTGGACCTATTTTTGTTGATTTCGAGGGGCCTCCTCTGTGCCTCTCATATTTTGTTGCTTGTTCCCTTTGCCAAATTAGGGAAATTCTCTCCTATAATTTGCTCCAATATACCTTCTGCCCCTCTCTTTCTTTGTCTTCTGGGATCCCAGTTATTCTAATATTGTTTTGTCTTATGGTATCACTTATCTCTCAAATTCTCATGGTCCAGTAGTTGTTTGTCTCTCTTTTTTCCAGCTTCTTTATTCTCCATCATTTGGTCTTCTGTGTCAATAATTCTCTCTTCTGCCTCATTTATCCTAGCAGTAAGAGCCTCCATTTTTGCTTGCACCTCATAAATAGCTTTTTTGATTTCAACTTGGTTAAAGTTTAGTTCTTTTATTTCTCCAGGTAGGGATTCTCTAGTATCTTCCATGATTTTTCAAGCCCACCTAGCACCTTGATAATCATCATTCTGAACTCTAGATCTGACATCTTACTAATGTCCATATTGATTAGGTCCCTAGCCATCAGTACTGCTTCTTGTTCTTTTTTCTTTGGCGAGTTTTTATGCCTTGTCATTTAATCCAGGTAAGAGTAGAGGAGTGAAGAACAAAACATTTAAAGGGTAGCAACAACCCCAGAAAAATATACCGTGTCTAACCAAATCAGAAGAGACCCAAAACACCAGGGGGAGAAGAAAGAAGGAAAAAAAAATATATTTTAAATATATATATATTTAAAAAATATATATATGTATATAATATATGTTTATATACTATATACATATATAAAATATAAATATAAATATATTTGTATATATTTAAAATATATATGTATGTAATATATGTTTTATACACAGATATACATATATAAATATTATAGATATATACACTATGTATATAATATATAAATACTGATATATTAATATAAATATATACACATATATACATATTTATACACACACACACACACACACACACACATACATATACACATATATATGTGATAGAACAGAGCCACACACTTGATTTTGGGTGTATTTTGGTCTGTTAGAAGAAGCTGCCTCCCAAAATTTTAAAGAAAGAAAAACTTATATATATACAAAAATAAGGGTAAACATGATGAAGGGATGGAATATGACTGTAAAGATGAAAATTTTAAAAAGATTCTAAAAAAGGACATGATAAGTTGGTTGAAAAAGAAAAAAGAAGAGAAAAGAATGTGATCAGGCTGGAGACTAGAGCAAAGCTATGAGCTAGATTTAGGGTATATTTTGATCTGTTATAAGAAACTGTATCCCAAAATTTTAAAGAAAGTAAAACCTATATGTATACAAAAAATAAGATTGAATGCAATAAGGGGTAGAATATGACTATATCAATGACAATTTTAAAAGATTTTTTAAAAAGGTATTGATAAGATAAAATAGTTTAAAAAGGTAAGATAGGAAAGATGAAAAAATTTTAAAAAACAGACTAAGAAAAAAATAAAATTTAAAATAACTTTGAAGGACTAAAGGATCATGGGAGAAGAGCCATGAATTCTATGTGTTGCTTTTCCCATCTCTGGACTTCCGCCGTTCTCACTGATCCGTGAGCTTGGTCTTGGCAGGATGTTCTTGCTGATCCTCTTGGGGAGGGGCCTGTTGCTGATTCTCAAGTGTTTTTGCTGGAAGCGGAATTGCACCGCCCTTGCCAGGGGCCGGGCTAAGTCATCTGCTCCGGTTCGCATTTGGAGCTTTTGTTCCCTGAGCGCTTTCCGTAGAGCTCCGGAGGCCGGGAATGAAGATGGCGGCCTCCTTATCTCTGGTGCAGAGGAGCCAGAGCTGGGGCTGCCCCTCAGTGCACCCATGGAGAAAAGCCAACCATCTCTCCTGGCTCCCTGGTCTCCGCCGGATCCGAGCTCGTCCGGCCTGTGACCGCGCGTCTCCGTCTCTGGCGCGGCCCCGTCTGGAGTCCGCAAACCCGCAGCTTCCCGCCGCGCACTCCCGCCCGCTCCTCCGGGAGAAGGACGGTGAGTGTCCCCGGATCCGCCGCGTGCGGGGTCTCTGCGCGGAGAGCCACGGCCGGGCTGTGCCTCGGGTCAGGGTTTAAGGTAACCCCGAGCTGAGAGCCCCTCCTCGGCTCTGTCTCTGCCGCTGGCGTCCCCGCTCCGATCCCTGCGAGCTCTGCTGCCCTCAAACACCCCTGTCCTTCTGGGACCCCGCGGGACTGAGACCGCGCTGTCCCGCGAGGGCCCCACCCCCGCTCCACCTCTGCAGCGACGTCCCCGTGGAGCGACTCCTACGCAGTCCGATTCTGCGCTCGGGCTCCGCCGCCCCTCCCCAGTGGTCGGTCCTCCCGCATGTGGCCGGTCCCGCCTCCCGGAACGTGGTCGCTTTTCTGCTCCTGGAATCGCTGCTCTTGTCCTCTTCGGTCTCCGGTTGGTTTGTAGCTTGATAACTATCTAGCTGAACTCTTGGGACCCGATGACATTTAGGTCTTGCTCTCTTCCGCCATCTTGCTTGGTGCACGTTGAATCTTTCTGGAACTACCCAAGGCCCTTTACCTTCCACCAGCAAGGCATGAAAGGCCCGTTCTCCCTGATCCTTGCCAACACGGCTGTCGTCGGCCTTTTGGGTTTTAGCCACTCTGTTAGGTGTGTGGTAGCATCACGTTGTGGTTTCATTTTCACTCCCTGAAGGCCAGGATGCTGAGCACATTTTCCCACACTTCTGTGCCAGCCTGACATGTTCTCTGATGAAGTGTCTGTTCAGAGCGTTTGCCAACTTCTTGTTTGTTTCCTTTGAATTGTATGTCGAGAGTTCTCTCCATCTTCTGGATGCGAGCACTCTGTCGCGTCTCTGTCTGGCAAATATTTTCTCCCGGTCTGTGCCTTTTCTTAATAGTGCCTTTTGAAGAGCAGAACTTTTTAATTCTGATCAAAGCCAGTGTATTAATTTGTCCTTTTGTAGGTGGTGCTTTTGGTATCATATCTAAGAAGTCTTTGGGTGACCCTAGTTCACAGTGAATTTCTTTGATGTTTTCACTTGGATCTTATACAGGTTCAGGTTTCACGTCGAGTTGCATGATCCATTTCGAGTTATTTTTCTATGTGCTGAAAAGGATGGGAAGATATTTGGGGGGGCGGGGCGGTTGTCCACTTGTTCCAGAATCCTTGTTGAAAAGACTATCATTTTCCCACTGAATTGCTTTGCACTTTTGTTGAAAACCACTTTTCCATATAAATGTGGGTCTATTACCTGACTCTTGGGTCCCCTCGATCTGGTTGCCTATTTTGACATGAAAACCATGCGAACTTGATTACCACAGCTTTAAAAGAAGGCTTGAAATCAAGGAATGCTTTCTGGTTCCTTTCCAGAATTATTCTGCCATTCTAGGTGCTTTGCTTTTCCATATGAATTTTAGCATTGGTTTGTCGATTTCTACAATGGCTCACGGAGTTTCCAATTGCGATCGCACTGAAAGCATAGATCGGTTTGGGAAGAATGGACAGCTCGGCAATATTGAATCTTCTGACCTATGAACAGGGTAGTTTCTCCATGATTTAATTCTTTGAACTTTCTCAGTGTTTTGTACTCTTCAGTATTTGGGTCTTTTCTGTTGCCATAGGCTCACTAAGCATTTAATATTTTTTCATGCTTAGTAAAAGGTCTTTTAATTTCAACTCTTCATTGTTCACTACAGTGCATAAAATTATGATGATTTTTGTATATCGATCTTGTATTCTGCAACCATACTAATCTCGCTTATTAGGTTTTTAGAGATTTTTATCCTCTTCACCGCATCATTGATTGTAAGGGAGGGAAAGCTTTACTCTACCTTCTTAGGCTCTGTAACTGGGGCCAGTGAATTAAATTGATAAAAGAAAAATTAATAGGGGAAAAGGAATTCAATTTTAATTAATATTTTTAATTTTACATGCAAGGAGGATCCACAGGAGAGAAGAAAGAACCCAAAGAAGCAGTTGGACTCAGAAGTTTATATATCATTGTAACAACGTGTGATAAGAACTAACTAGACAAAGGGAAAGAAAGTTCTGGTTTCTAGCAGCAGTGAATTGTGGGAAGGTAAACATGTGGGGAAACTAAAGGCATCTAAGTGTTACTTTAGTAAGGCTTGTTTGGCAGACTCATCTCAATGCCAATTTTCTGGCTTCTCCATGACCATAAAAATCACCTGGAGAAGGAATGTATAGAAGTCCCATTTTGCAGAAGTTTCTGGTCTTAGTCAGATAAAGGAAGCTCCAAGAAGTCTCCTTTCTCTGTGAGTTCTCAGTTCCCTTCAACTGAAAATAACCTGTATGCCAAGGTGGTGTGCTTTGGGGTCACAGATTCTGATTCCCTTCACTATCATGTCATCTGTAATCTGTAATAAGGGCACTGTTACTTTATTCTTTCCAATCTGAATGTCCATCTTCCTTCCTTCTCTCTTCCTCCCTTTCTCTTCTTTCTCTCCTTTTCCTCCCTCTCACCCTCCCTCCCATCCTCCCTTCCTTCCTTCCTTACCTGTCTCTCTCTCTCTCTCTCTCTCTCTCTTTCTCTGACTGCATTGTTAGAACTGGTGAGAGTCCTTCTCTGTCCTGTCCCTGACAGGGGGAAAGCAGTCAGCCTTCCACCACTAAGAACGATGATAGCCACAGGTTTTGCTTAAATGTCCTTGTCAAGCTGCGGAAGTTTCCCTCTGTTCTTGAGCTGTTGACAGCTTCTATCTGCAGTGGATGCTGGAGTTTGTCAAATGCTGTTTCTGCGTCTATTGACATGCTTGGATGGTTCCCCTTTTGAACTTTGTTAATGTGGTGAAACACGCTGATTGATTTGCTGATGTTAGGGCCCAAGAAACACTTTCCTTGGAAATCATTTTGTGTTTCCAAAACAGTGTTTCCTCGGAGAGGAAGATTGTGAACTAGAGCAAGTAAAGGTGGGAGGAGGGAAACTGTTAAGTCGGAGAGGTGAAAACCAAACCTAATTCACCAGTCAGTCCTGGGACGCTGTCTGCACCCCCCGTTCAAAGAAGTTGATTAATGGAGTCTGACTGGAGGGTGGGGAGATCTCTGAGAAGAGATAGGAGAAGACGCTGAGGAGGTGACAGAGGTGAGGCTCTAGGCACCTTAGTGTCACTTTTCACAGGTCATTGTCATTTCAAAATGTAGCCAAAATTTGAGAATTTCCTTACTAGAGGATTACTATAATTAGTATACTACAAGTATATTATATTATATTATATTATATTATATTATATTATATTATAGTAATTATATTACTACAATTACTATAGTGATTAGCCCTTGGCACATGACATCTCACTTCCTTTTAGCTCTTCCTTCAAATTGCTACCTGAGTGATTAGCTTAGATATCCAAATAAGCTCCTGTCTGTAACTTCACTGCCTATACCTCAACTATGAAGTGGCTATCCCGTTAGCGTGACTTACAAGACCCTTTCCATTCTCACCCTGACCTACCTGTCCAAGTCTTCTTCCACTACCTTACAGGCACACCCAGTGCAACAGAAGTGCTAACATTTGGGATAGTCAGAAAGTAACACTGCCTCTCCCAAGCCTCATTACCCTTGTCTGAAATGACTTTCCCTGATTTTCGATCTGTTTCTGTCTCTCTCCTTTTATAGTCTTGGGATGGGAGTACGGTTAATCTCAGTTTTAGTTCATTGCACACTAGCATCTGTGCAAGGGGTCACATTTAACCCCCCAGGACCCCAAATAACGTCTCAATGGGGTTGTACGAGAATTTCCCTGGGGGCTAGACCTCGGAAGTAGAACTGATGACTAGAGGGCATTCAAGTACCTAATTTTACTAAATATTCAGAGATTATTCTAGAATATGGCCACACCAGTATCTATATCCTTTGCAACTCGGAAACACCTGGCATTATCCAGCTTTCTAGACTCCCTAGTCCAGTAGGAATGAATTACAATGCTTTTGAATATATCATCATGTTCTCCTTATCTTTGAAACTGTGTTCTGTCAATTTCCTGTTTATATCCTTTTCCCTCTTCTCTGTTGCCTTTGGCTTTCTTCTTTGGCCAATACTCCTTTCCATAATTGTCAAGTGAGACCCAGTTCAAATGCTACCACATCTCTGAAATCTTCCCAGATGGATTTAAAATTTCCCTCTTGGGCGCCTGGGTGGCTCCATGGGCTAAGCCTCTGCCTTCGGCTCAGGTCATGATCTCAGGGTCCTGGGATCCAGCCCCACATCGGGCTCTCTGCTCAGCGGGGAGCCTGCTTCCTCCTCTCTCTCTCTCTCTCTCTGCCTACTTGTGATCTCTCTTTCTGTCAAATAAATTTTAAAAAATCTTTTAAAAAATAAATAAATAAATAAATAAAATAAAATTTCCCTCTTCGGGGTGTCTGTGGCACCTTGCTTATACCATATTACACATGGGTCCCCAGCTTACGATGTATGGTTCAACTTAGGATTTCGTTGACCCTACAATGGTGTGAAAACAATATATATTTGCTAGAAACCATATTTTGAGTTTTGAATTTGGATCTCTCTTTTTTAAAGATTTTATTCATTTATTTGACAGAGAGAGAGATCACAAGTAGGCAGAGAGGCAGGTAGAGAGAAAGAGGGAGGAAGCAGGCTCCCTGCTGAGCAGAGAGCCCGATGCAGGGCTCGATCCCAGGACCCTGAGATCATGACCTGAGCCAAAGGCAGAGGCTTAGCCTACTGAGCCACCCAGGTGCCCTGAATTTAGATCTTTTTGTGGGCTAATGATATGTAGTATGAGCCTCTCACAGTATGAGGCTAATGATATGCAGTACGAGGCTCACGAGCCTCTCTGTGAGCAAAACACAGCTCCCAGTCAGCTACACAATCATGGGCTAAACAACCAATACACTTAACAGCCCTTCTGTACCCATATGACCATTCTGCTTTTCCACACCTGCTACGATTTTCAACGCATTACGTGAGACTTTCGATACTATATTATAAAATAGGTTTTTGTTTTGTTTTGTTTTTTTAAAGATTTTATTTATTTATTTGACAGAGAGAGATCACAAGTAGACGGAGAGGCAGGCAGAGAGAGAGAGAGAGAGAGAGAGGGAAGCAGGCTCCCTGCTGAGCAGAGAGCCCGATGCGGGACTCGATCCCAGGACCCTGAGATCATGACCTGAGCCGAAGGCAGCGGCTTAACCCACTGAGCCACCCAGGCGCCCCATAAAATAGGTTTTGAGCGAGATGATTGTGCCGAACTGCGGGCTACTGGAAGTGCTCTGAGCACGTTTAAGGTTTGCTAGGCTGAGTGATGTTTGGTAGATTAGGTGTATTACATGCACTTTTGACTTACGATATTTTCAACCTACCTTGGGTTTATTGGGATGTAACCCCATTGTAAGTGGAGAAGGATTTGTGTATGAATCATACTGTAATGTCAACATTCATTTCCTTTTTTGTCTCTTCTAATAGAAAATGAAACAGAAATAGATAATAACACTATCCCTTTATCAAAAGACATAACACAGGGCTTGGCACTAAGCTAGATCTCAGTTACATTTCATGAAAAGAAAGGGAGAATTACGTATATTTTCCATGGGCAACATGCTTAAAAATAACCAGAGGAAAAGCCAGTCTATGAAATCAAAGAGAATGTTGCATAGAAACGTAGATGACCCAACAGCGTTACCGACGTTGGAAAGAGAGGATGGTTATGATCAGAGGACAATCCCACGTCCAATTCTTCATGCAAACATCTGTTTCTTTCAATTTACATGTAAACTAGCTCAGTAAAGTCCCTGCTTCACAACCAAATGCATTTGTTGACATTGAGCCAAAAGGTATCACACTGAATTCAGATGATTGGAAGGACAGATTTGTTAACGCGGCGTCTCAAGGCACTGCCAAGTACATTCACATCAATTTGCAAAGCCACCATTCCAGTTAGAGGTGTCATCTTGCGGGGATGCACTTGGAACTCCAGAATTGCTTAAAGCAAAATGAACACAAAGGTTTAAATGCCATAGGTTGAAAAGTCAAGTAGACCTTTGCTGGCAAAGAAGAGAAATGTTTCTATTCCCAATACTCAGTGAATGTGGTCAGGGTTGTCCTTCAAGCTGCGTAAATAAGGATAACATTGAACTTCAGAGTTTTTATGAGAGCGTTCTTATGAGAGCTGCCACAGTGGGTCAGGCGTGCCCAAAGGAAATAAATCTGGTCCCCTGTTTTGCAGCTTTGGGGCAGTGAGTCCTCTAGACTCTGAGCTTGGCCAGGTCTTTCCAGAGTGAGTCTGATGACTGGCCAGCACACCAGGACTGTCCTGTGTGTGGTAGGGCTCCCATGCTCCAGCTGCTACCTGGGGTGTGAGAGGGCAGCGTCTGAATGAGCAGGAGATCACCACTGACCGAGCAGCAGTGTTTTTTCGTGGCTTCCTGGAATTTCTGCTGAGATAATGTTTGTTTGGGCTTGGCTATGGGAGATTCCAGGATAGTGATGAAAGGGGAGGAAATAGGGATGAAAGGGAGTCCGGTCTTGGACTGGCCCTTAGGAATTAACCAGTCTTAATAACTGATCCCCACACAGACATGGGATACCTGGTCCAGGCATTGGTTTCCAGCTTGTCTGTAGTGGGTGAAATGTCTGGGATGAGGATAAACACCATGAGCAGGCTGGCAGGTGCACCTTGGTCCTTGGGCTGAGGGAGTCCAGCTGGTGTGGTGTGGAATTCCAGGCTTCCACACAACACCTCTAAGAAGACGAGGATGTTTATAATAAGATATCCACTTTATAGAACATATAACTGGGACACAGGAAGGATGTTCTTGCCAAATATCATCCATTCACTCACTCACTCATCCAGTGACTTTTAAGTAAGGCTCTACCATGTACCAGTCCCTTTTCAGCCTTTGGAGATACAGTAGAGAACCAGACAAAATGGATTCCTGGATACATGAAATACACACACCTAGTTAACAGAGATCCCATGTAATTACAACCATGATAAGTTCTCTGAAGGACCAAGAACAACAGCCTGGGAAGCTGTAGGACAGGGGACTCCAGCGTGTCTTAGAGAGCCTGGCAATGACAGTGAGCTGGTCCAGGAAGGAATGGGGGAGAAACGTTTCAGCTGAAATCTGATAAGCACACATTCTCGGGAAGAAGAGAGGTGGGGAGGTTCTGAAGGGCATTTCAGGCTGGGGGAACAGTAAGTGCCATGGCCCTAAGGGACTAGAACTCTGTACATCGAAAGAACGGAAGGCTGGTATGACTGCCTGTGGATGATGGCAGCTGTCAACCAGACCCCGTAAGGGTGTAGAAGCTGCACTGAGAATTTTCTGCTGGTCCTCCGACCAATGAGAAGCCATTAAGGAATGTCAAGAAGGGGATGCTATTATCTAATTTGTGTTAATAAAACTCAGCCTGGCCGCAGCCTGAAGAATGAATGGATGATGGGGGCTGGAGGAGATTCCCATGGACCCGTCAGGGGGCCTTTGCAATGGACCAGTTGAGAGATGTTTGTGCCTAGGAGTAAATGGTTGGGAGCAGAATTCTAGATGGGCAGATCCTGATGTTTCATGTGACTGTCACCGCAGATCCTGATGTCTCATGTGACTGTCACCTTTCCATGGCCCATCCTGTCACTCTTGTAGCTGCTGCAATGGGGACTAGTAGATGGGTACTCTGGGGACATCAGCAGGAAGGGACCAGCCAGAGAGATAGCCAGGAGAAGCTGCCAGTCAACACCCCTCTTCAATGGTAGAAATTCATTTCAGGTCACCTTGTAATGGACAAACAACATATCCACTCCCCCGCCCCAGGCCACCGTGAACAAGACAATGCTCTTTTGAGGCGAGAAGAGGAAGGGAAGAGAAGATCTACAGCCCCCATCCCATCCCAGGCATCCACCCACTCTCTCCATGCCCGGATGCCTCAGTGTATTAAATCAAAAAGGAGAGAAGCATTTCTCTTGCTCCTACCACGAGAGCCATGGAAACCATCGTCATCATCACCCTGAGTCAAACCAAGAGTAGCCATCACAATCCTCTTGGAGAAGAGACAGAAACATATACATGCATTTATTTAGGATTCTCTCATTTCTGGGATCCTATTTCTGTAATTTTTCCAGCGATGCAGTGAGGAAAAGCACTTTGCAGACAGGAACACTGGGACTCCAGAAGATTTGGGTCCTCTGCCTCAAAGTCTCTTAACAAATAATGGCAGATTCACATTTTACCGAATCAAGTAAGATGAATAGTTGAGTCTCCTCTGGCCCCAAAGTCCTTGAGGCTCAGAACGTTAGCCCCATGATTCTGTGATTACACCATGGATCCCGAGCTGAGGGGACAGCTGAGAAGCTTTGTGTGTGCCTGGCACCCATGGCCTAGCCTTTCACACTGCCGGGGAGAAAATTCTAGAAAGTGTCTTCCTTCTTCTATATGAATTGAAGCTAAAGTTCGTTTCCTCCCTCTCCTGTCCCCCGCACACTAACACACACGCTGGGAGGAAGACAGGAGTCGTGTTCTCATGGTGTCCTTGCATAGGAAGAAGGTCCTCTGAGCTGTTAATAGATCCTGTCTAGTTGGAGTTCTAATGAGCTCAGCAGGGGACAGTGTGTGCTGGCCCCGGGCTCAGCCGTTCCTTCTCACGGGTCACCCAATGCTTCAGCTTCTCACATGTCCAAGGGGGCTCAGAATGCTCGAACTGCTTCCCGGACACAGGGCAGAATTGCTGGGCCGATCGCCCATCTGGCCATGCAAGGAAAGAGGAATTGTAAGATATTGGGGTCAGTTTTCTATTATGTGACCAAGGTGAATACATCCCTCTAGGAACATGCCTGACATTTATCACAGGCAGCAGCTCCTTGGAAAACAAGGCGAGAGTCATTGTTGCCTGCTCTGGGTCTCTGGGACCTCAGAGCCTGCCTCACCTTCTCCAGCCTGCGCTGTCTGTGGGGCCTGGCCTGCAGACTGCTTCTCCTGGACTTTATCTGGGTTCAGCCAATGGAGGAATCGGCAGGAAACAGAAGGCTCTGCTCCCACCCTCCCTGGGCCAGCATCTCTAACATCACTCCCTCCCTTACTCTGTCTCTGTCTCTGCACCTCTCTTCCCCCTCCCTCTCTCTTTCTCCCTCTCTCCCTTCGCTCTGGGGAAAACCCAGCGCTCTGACCTGCAGGCCGGCCCACAAAGTGCAGCTACTCCCTGAGGCTTACTACCCTGATTTTGCAAGCAAGCACATTCCTATTTTTGCCAGATACCTTAGAAATCCCTCACTGTGTTATTCAACACCCTGTCCCACTTGGGGATGGTGCTGGCCTATGCTGGGCCTTCTTGGACTGATTAATCACGTGTCATTTTTAGGACATTTGGCTGGTAATGTGATGCTGGTAATGTGATGGTCTATTTCACAAAGTCGGGACCCTGGGTATGCCCACATAACACCTGCTGAGAAAAGACCACAAGTTTTGCTCTATTGGCTTGTCCTTGGGGCCTCGAAATTCTTGTGGGCTCCAGATTTAACCCCTGAGCACTGTCAGGAAGTGGGTTTTGTTGTTGCTGTTGTCTTTGTGTGTCTGTTTATTTTCTTTCTAGAACTCAACATGGGCAGACCCCTGCTTCAGCTTATTCTCTAATAACACCCACCACAAGGTGAGAGCCACCTGAAATGCGGTGTACAAAAGGGAGGTTTCTTCTCGTGGCCCAGGTCGCAGGCTGTGGACGGCCTCCTGGGGAGTGCATTGGGATGGAGAAGAAGGAAGGTCCTTGTGGGTGAGCCATGGCCAACCAGCCCAGGATGAATGAGGTCAGAGTTGGGGGTCCCTTCACCTGGAAACTCCTTCATCCCCCTCTGGGCTCTGGGTGGCCCTCACCCCTACCTGCCATCCTGTAAGACTGTCAACCCGGAGGATGATAAGGAGCCCAGGAGAGCAGGGCCTTAGCCGCTCCAGACAGCAGAGAAGCCCTGCTAGTAGGAGGACTTTGCTATTCAGATGTGGGTTATTTTATTCAAAACCAGGAGTGCCTATTCCCGGCAGGCACTTACGGAACAGAACGCACACCTGTGCCCTCTACTGTCCTAGGTCCTGGATATAAAATAGTTTGAGCCAAAATAAATAAAATAAAATAAAATAGTTTGAGCCTCTGTACTAACGTAGAGCCAGTTCTCATGGGGAAGCCAGTAGAGGAAATCAGCAATCAAAGATTCAGCCCACGATGGGAGGGCACCGTCTTCTTGTTACTTTCACAATTGACAATGAGGCGCGCGCACGCGCGCGCGTGTGTGTGTGTGTATTTTCTGCTAACAAGAGGTAGTATGAAAAAGAAATGGGTTTTGAAATCAACCCTGAGCCATGGTATGCCTTCATCTAAATCTGGAGACCCAAGAGACATTACGATAATAATAACATGGGCATTTCTTTGAGGGAGGAGGAGGCGAAAGGTTAGCTTTGAAAATAGGCAGTAGGAGAATTTGACATTTGACAAATACGGTTGGGTAGTGTGTATCGTGTGTGTACGCTTTCGTTCTAAGATATATCAACTTTTCTCCAGCGGGGTCCTAGGGGATCAGGAACAAGGGGTTGATTTTAAAATAAAGGTTATGAAAAATGGTAAGACCCAGGAGACACTTTACATGAATTTCCAAAGCCAAGAGATTGTCAGCTGGGGCCACGGGGTCAGCACTGGGCTTTCAGGGACAAGCTTGCTTATTTTTTTTCCAAGTAAAACTGGGAATTGCCTTTATATTTCCTGAGCTAAAGTGGTTCAAGTCACGGGTGAGATCTCATTTGCCCATCAGATCCTGGTGGCCAGCTGTGAACAGGTGAAAAATAGATTAAAGACAGCTCTGTTGACTGTGTTTATGGACTGCCAAGGAGCAGAGTCCAGTTTCCCTGCCAATTAAATCAAAAAGTTATCCAGGCCACTCTGGATTGAGTTTTCTTGGTTGTCCCCAAATCCCTACTTTGAAACCCTAACTCCTGCTGTGGTGGTATGTGGAGCTGGGGCTTTTGGGGTAACTATGAAGTCATGAGGGTACAGCCATAGTGGGATTACTACCCTTATACGAAGAGACCAGAGAGCTTGCTCTCTGTCTGTCTGTCTCTTCGCCTCCACAATAGCATGGAGTGCATACACCAAGGAAAGCAAAAGCCATGTGAGGACACGGCAAGAAGACAGATGTCTGCAGGACAGGAAGGGATCCCGCACCAGGAAGAGATCCCGCACCAGGAAGATATCCCACACCAGGAAGCACGTCTGCCAGCACCTTGAACTTTGACTCCTCAGCCTCCAGGACCAGGAGAAACAAATGCTGTTTAAGATGAATGTCTGCCCGGTCTATGGCATGTGTGTTAGAGCAGGCTGGGCTGACTAAGACAAAAGCGGGGTGTTTTAAAACGTGCCCCCAAATCAGAGTTACTGACTTACTCCCTTAATCACCTCTTGTTTTTGTCTTTCATAGTGGGCAGAATCACCCGCTTGCCCGGCCTAGAGACAGCAGAGTCACATGCGATCTTTCCTCATCAGACACGTTCCATGACCAAGTCCAAGAGAAGTCCACTCCCTGCCCCTCCGCCACATCCATCCATCTGTCTCGTGACTGCAGCTTCCAACCAGCCTCATTCCGGCTTGAGTTTCCTCCCCCAGCCATTTGGCACTCCACTCTACCATAAGGGATCCTTTAAAAAACAACCTTGGGGGCACCTGGGTGGCTCAGTGGGTTAAAGCCTTTGTTTTCAGCTCGGGTCATGATCCTAGGGTCCTGGGATCGAGCCCCGCATCAGGCTCTCTGCTCCGCGGGGAGCCTGCTTCTCCCTCTCTCTCCCTGCCTGCCTCTCTGCCTACTTGTGATCTCTGTCAAATAAATAAATAAAATGTTTTAAAAAATAAAAATAAAAAACAACCTTGAACTTGAAGACTGTGTTTGTTCCTCCTTTGTCTATGGTCAACAGTCAAGGATCCTCAGCACAGCATGTAAGACCCTTCACCACTCGGCCACAGCCCGCCTTTCTAGTCTCATCTTCTGCCTCTCTTCCCTCCCCCTCTACATCCCTGGCTATAACTAAAGGGACCACCGCTCCCTCTTTCTCTGGCTGCACCTGCTTCCGTGTTTCTGGTCCTTGGAGCACACTGTTCCCCATGCTCAGAATGCCTTCTCCATCCTTCTTTGCTTGGAATGCATGAACTACACTCAAGGCCAGGACCACGGCAAAGCAAGTGAGGCATCTGTGGCTCAACATTGAGCTGCCCGTTCTCAGGGTCGTGTCAGTGTGTGTGAGCAAGTGCCTACTTTGTTCTGTTCCTTAGGCCCTCTGTTTTCTCCCCCTTGTCCCTGCTCTGTTGGCCTCCTCATTAGGCCAGTATGCTTCGCACACAGGTCTGTTCCAGAATACATTTAATTCAACCCATTGGACATTTATTGAGAATTTACCATGTTGTATGAATAAACAAATGGCACTATAGCCCTTTTGTTCTGACCTCCCATGACAGCTTCTTGAATCGAGTGCAGAGTGAGTGCCGATCAGTATATCATGCCTACTACTGGTGTACATTTATTAACCCACTGGCTTCAGACTTGTTCTCTATATTAGTAGGAGACAGTTGTGGATGAAGATCTTAAAAAACAGACAAGTTAAATTTACAAGTCCCTAAAAACTCATCCTTTCACTACAAAGTAAAGACGTGTGAGACAGTCAACTATTTGGAAGGTAATTTATAAAGATTAGGAGATAATTTCCCTTTCTAATCATACAAATTATTGATTACATCAAATGCCCCAAAATATCTAGTAGGCAAGTAGGATCTACTTGAAATCCAACTAGCTGTAGGTTCAGTATATGTAAATAGTCAGTATTGCCATGATGTGGGAAGAGGGAGTTGATATTTCTATACATAAATCTATAGTCATGGACATTGAGTAAATAATCTAGGGGAAAGGTAAAGAATCTTTCTAAGGGGAGCAGCAGATAGGGAATAGAGGATGGTTGAGAGCACACCCTCGGGGGCCTACTAACATGTCATGTGGAAATCACAGGGCACGATGTTTTCATGAACAATATCCATCAATTGTGAAAAGTTGGAGGCAGCTCTCTACATCATTTCTGGTTTATGAGTTTGCAAGGATTTCTCAGGGTTGAAGAAAATGGGTCAGAAATTAGAACCAAATTCACTTAACAGATATATCTTATTTCAACCAATATTCAAGATTATTTGGAAAATAACTGGCTTGCTACTTGCATTAATCAAGTCTCTTTTGGCTGAAAATAATCGAAACCAAAAGAAGAGCAGTTGTTGTTTTGGGGTTTTTTTTGTGTTTTGTTTTGGTTTGGTTTGGTTTTTTTAATGACTACAAAGAGAGTGTATATAGCTACAGGCATCCCTGAACCCAACTGGCTAAAATAATAACATCAGAAAAGTGTTCATCTTTCAGTTCTGCTTTTTCTGTGCTGCTTTCATCCTTAAATTGGCAAAGATGGCCCCCAGAAGATGCAGGTCTGCATTTTATCAGCTTAGAACCATGGGAGAAAAGAGCTTTTTTCCCCCAGCATTCCCACAAAAGTGTTGCTGGGACCCACAGTAGTAGAGTTTGGGTAATACTCCTGTTTCTTAGTCAGTCACTACGGATAGGGGAAACTGCTGCGACTGCCCGGTTTTGAGTTATATGCCCCATTTGGGAGCCATACATATGGCTAGACCTACCATCACGCTGTGTGAACTGAAAGTGGTTTCCAGTAAGGACAACATATTCACTAATTCTATTTGACCCATTTTTCCAAGAGAGTTTATTCATTCACTCATCCTTTTTTTCTTTTCTTTTTTAATCTGGTCTGACATTCTTTACTTTTCCATCTCAGAGTTTTGTGTATTTACATTTAGTGTATTCTGATATACGGTTTTTATTTAAGTCAACCGTTTCACTCTCGGTTTTTTATTTCTCCCATCTGGTTTTTGTTCCCATGTTCCTTCTCTTCTGACCACTTGGAACTAATAGAATATTCTTAATATTCCATTTAAATTCACTAATACCCCCTTAAGCTATAATTTTTTATATCCGTGTTGTAGTGGTTGCTCTAGGGATTATAATATGCATCCTTGTTATACTCTACCTGGATTTAATTTTATACCACTTCACATAAGATGTAAGAAACCGGCCATAGTACAATATAATTCCATTTACTCATTCCCTGTGTTTTGTATTTTACATCTACTTACTTTATAAACCCACAAAACAGTTTTAACATTTGTGTACTAAATGGTCATGTGTCTTTAAAGAAGCTGATAAGAAACGACTGACTCCCCTTCCCATATGCAGCTGATGCTCCATTATTCATGGCAGTGTTCTATTGAGTTGCCATGAATAGTGAGTTAGTGAATACTGAGCTGTCCTTTTATGGGAAATACAGGGTAATGTTCCTGCAACACTCTGGTCACAACATTTCCATCAAGTGATCAATACCTAACCCTGGGGACACCTGGGTGGCTCAGTCGGCTACATGTCTGCCTTTGGCTCAGGTCATAATCCCAGGGAACTGGGATGGAGTCCCTTGCTCGGCAGGAAGCCTGCTTCTCCCTCAGCCTCAGCCTACCGCTCGCTCCCCCTGCTTGTATGCTCACTCCCACCTCTCTCTCTGACAAATAAATAAATAAAAACCTTTAAAAAAATACCTAACATTGTTTTATGTGTGTTTAGTTTAAAGACACTTTAGTTAATATATGTCATTGATTCATTAACATTGAACTCATGCCAACAGAGTTCTAACTCATACCTGAATGAAGCTTAATAAGTCCATACACATTTTTCATGTCATAGCCCGCTTACACTTAAGAACACTAGACAGATGTTCAGTACTACACTAAAAGTCCTTTTAAAGATTTAATTATTTATTTGACAGAGCAGGAAAGGGAAGGAGGGTGGGGATATGAAAAGGGAGAATCTAAAGCAGACTTCCCACTGAGTACAAAGCCCAACTCAGGGTTAGACCTCATTAGCCTGAGATCATGACTTGAGATGAAATCAAGAGTTAGACACTTAACAGACTAAGCCACCTGGGCACCCCAAAAAGGCCATTTTTATGTTATTTTATTTTATATTATTTTATTATTTTTTTAAGTTTTTATTTATTTATTTGAGAGAGAGAGTGTGTGAGAGGGAGAAGGACAGATAATGCAAAGGAGACTCCACACTGAGCTCAGAGCCTGATGCGGGGCCTGATCCCACAACAGTGAGATGATGATCTTAGCTGAAACCAAAGTCTGATTCTTAACCGACTGCACCTAGGTGCCCCCCAAAGGGGCCATTTTAAATAGCAAAGTCACCAAACAGAAAGCAGAGATATGTGAAAAATGCGGCACTAAGTAAAACATAAAAAGGTCATTTGTTTACATTGTGAGAGCTGAAACAAGAAAGCAGGGGTCACTGCAGCTGAGACCAGGCCTATGAGGCAACTCACATTTTCCACCACTCTGCACCTGTCCAAGAAGAACCACAAAGGAGCCACAGGTATTCATGTTTTAGTCCCACATAAATTTTAGTGAACAGGTGAATTCACAAATATGAAATCCATGAATAATGAGGACTGACTCAACTTACCATTTCTGGCGTTCTTTGTTCCTTCCTATAGAATTCATTTCTATCAGGTGTCACTTATTTTTAGGCTGAAGATATGTCTTTTGCATCTTTAAATTAAGGTCTACTGACTATGAATTCTCGGAAATTGTGTTTATTTGAAATGTATTTTGCTTCCATGTTCAAAGGCTATTTTTACTAGATATAGAATTCTAGGTAGACATTCCATTGTCTCCTGATCCCCATTGTTCCAAAAGAGAAGTCATTTATAAATAGTATCATTGTTCCCCTGTATATCATGTGTCAGGTCTCTCTGGCTGCTTTGAAGACATTTTTTTTATATTCTTTTTGGTTTCCAGTAGTGTAACTATGATGACCTACTTATGGTTATCTTTATATTTATCCTGATAAAGGTTCTCTGAGTTTCATGGATGTGTAAGTTAATGGTTTTCACCAAATTTTGGAAAGTCAACAATTACTTCATATATTTTTCTGGTCTTTAAAAAAAAACTCTTCAGGGGCTACAATTACACTTATGTTAGAGTATTTGATATTGTCCCATATGTTACTGAGAACTTATTGAACATTTTCCCAATTTTTTTTCTCTTTCAAGTTCATAGTGACTTTCTCATACTGTACCTATCTATAATCTGCTACTTAGCCCATCCAGTGACTTTTTTTTTCATTTCAAATGTTATTTTTTAAAATTCTAGAATTTAATTTTGGTTCTTTTTTGTAGTTCCTATTTTTCTGTTAGTATTCCACTTCTGTTCACCAATTATAACTATCTTTTACTTTACATTCTTGATCATATATTTAATTACTGCTTCAAAGTCCTTGTTTGTTAATAACAACACAGTTGTCTATGGTCTTGGCCTATTGACTGAGTTTTCTCTTCACTGTGGGTCACATTGCATGATTCTTCCTATGTCCAGTAATTGTTTATTGTGTATTGGACATTGTAGGTGTTGCAGAAACTCATCTCCTTTGGACGAGATGGCTTTTGCTCTAGCGAGTGATCTGTGAGTCCAGTCCAGTAATTGTTTATTGTGTACTGGACATTGTAGGTGTTGCATAAACTCATCTCCCTTGGACAAGTTGGTTTTTGCTCTAGCGAGTGATCTAACTGTGAGCTAGTTAACTTGAACTTGTGGATGTTTTGTTTTATCCTTTGTTTCCATGGGTCAGTTTTAATATTTCTTTTAGCTTCGGATGAATCTTTATTTCTGGGAAATAGTCATTAAGGCATTGCCCTTAGAATCCGTCAAAACCTGACATGTTCCCCAATACTCTATAACTTGATGGGATTCAAACACCTAACTCTGTCACTTCTCAAGTATGTCACAGCTGAAATCTCTGCTCAAGTTTTTCAAGTTCCCAGTTTTCGTCTCTGCTGAGTGTCTTGTCAGCATGTACCCGCCTCACGTATATGTAATTCTGACGGCATTATGAGTTCAAGGGCAGTTTACATGTAAATTTGGAGACTTCTCTTTCTGTAGCTCCTTCCTTTTAACCGTTCTCCTCTCCTTAAATTTTCAACTACCCTGGAAGCCCCAAATTCTTCCCCCTGATACTTCAGGCTGAAAGGCTGTATATTGTTGTTTGAGTTCTAGGCAACCTACATTGAGCATACTGGGGTAGCCCTCAGGGGAAAAGCTATATAAACATAGCTCTCACCCAGTGCATTTTCTTTCATTCAAGTGTTGAATCCTTTCCAATTTCTGCCTGCTTTTGATCGTTCTCCAATGCCAACAGAAACATCGTTCTTTGCTTTTTTGTTTTGTTTGGTTTGTCCCAGTTTCATTATTGTTTTCTGCATGAAATTTAATCAGATAAAAACTATTTCACAGTTACAAGAATTGGAACTTCTACTTATTCTGTCTTTAATCCATTTGTTTAATGAGAGACTTCCAACCTGTGATTTGAATCTCTCAGTGGTGTTATGGGCAGCCCAGTGGAGAAATGATGGAGTGGACGATTTGGAGACCCTCTATACATGGCTGGAAAAGGCATTTTCCTAACAATATAAACTGAGTAGAAAATATTCAAGGAGAGAGCAAAGATTTGCCCCTTGGTGAAGTGGGCAAAAGTCACATGGCATGTGAAGTTGTTGTGAGAGAGAACAAAATGATACTGCATAACTCTGGGGTGACCAGTGGGCCCTGGTGGGGTGTAGGTTTGATGAACTTCTATAGCTTTGTTTGTTTTCTCTATTTTGTTTGGTATTTGAGAAGCTTTGATGTGGGGAAAATTAGGGGTTTCGAATAACACAAGCTTACTTTAGTGATTTTATTTTCTCGGAAACTTCTCATTATTTTTTGTTTCTCATGTTTTCTATTTAAAATAATCATTCCAGGGCGCCTGGGTGGCTCAGTGGGTTAAGCCGCTGCCTTCGGCTCAGGTCATGATCTCAGGGTCCTGGGATCGAGTCCCGCATCGGGCTCTCTGCTCAGCAAGGAGCCTGCTTCCCTCTCTCTCTCTCTCTCTCTCTCTCTCTCTCTGACTGCCTCTCTGCCTACTTATGATCTCTCTCTGTCAAATAAATAAATTAAAAAAAAGTTAAAAAAAAATCATTCCAAGTCTCATGTATTTTGAATTTTATGTGTGTGTGTGTGTGTGTGTGTGTGTGTGTGTGTGTGTGTAGAATCATACCTATGCTTTGATTGGCTGAAGGACATAGAAGTCCATTACTTATCCACATATCAGCATAGTACAGTTCACAGGAAGCTAAGGAAGGGAGTGTTCCATATGGCCACTCAGGCATCCAGGCTAACCAGTCTCCTGGCTTCATCATGTGCTTCCCAGTGTCAAATCAGGTGCTGCAGGGAAATAGAGTATGTTGAGCACTCATGAGAGCTGTTGTTGCTTATGAGCTAGGCTCTTAAAAAAAAAAAAAAGTAGCACACAGTCCTCTGCTACCATCCTACCAACTGGAGTTCAGATTCATTTCTGCACTGAGCTTTAAGGGATATGGGAAGTGTCTCTTACCTGTGCAGATACAGGTTTTGGAGTTAAGTCGTGGGTGCTTTGGCATACACATATTCTTTTCTTGAGATAAGGCTCCTGATTCTTTCAGAAAAGAACCTGAGCACCTGACATCAAGTTATGTGTCATCTGAGCTGTCCGTCATGGCCTGGGTTCTCCTGGAAGCATACCTGGAGACAAGTTTTGAATCCATATGGTTTGGTTGAAAGATGGTCTCAGGAGGCACTGGTCAAGAGCAGAAGTGAAGATATGAGCCAGGGGAAAGAAGGGCATATGAGCACATGCACGAGTTTTGAACTGTGAGCAACTCACAGTGGTTAATCCCACTAGACACCTTTGGGAGACTAGAAAATACTACCTAAGGGTTGAAGAAACTGTTGTACTGACTCACCACCTCCCACTTGTCGTTGGCTGAGAGCTGTTCCCAGGGTTGTTAACTGCTGTGCACGCCGGCCCGCCATGTGCCCAGAAAGCCCTCGAATAGAGGATTGCTGATGACTGCAGCAGAACACTACTGGCATGTACCAAAATGATGAGTGTCAAGATCTGGGCAGAGCACCAAAGCATCTGTTACTCTACCGACTACGAACTGGCTATTAACTGACTCACCACTTTCAGATATGCACAGCAACCATCTCTCATCAAGTTCGAATGTTCTGGAAGAGCTCAGCATTAAGCAGGTCTGAAGGGGAGGTAAGATGCATGAACAGGAGGCCCAGATTCCTACTTCATCTATTCCCACTGCGGAGTCTCCTTTCCCTCAATCCACATCTGTGCCCTCATATATGACTGGTTTACTGAAAACCAAAAAAAAAAAAAAAAAAAAAAGCCTAGATCTGGCTCACAGATTGCTCTGCACAGTGTGTTGCCACAATCTGAAATGAACTGCTGTGATGTTACAGCTCCGGTCAGGAGTATTCTAGAAAGACACCAATAAAGGCCAATCTGCCCCAATGGCAAAACTTTGGGTAATTCCTTGTCCAGTTTGGTTGGACTGAGTGACCAGTAATCTGGATGTATCCTGATTCGTGTGCCGTAGCTAAGTGTCTGGCTGGCCGGTCAGGAATCAGAAAGCACAGAATTGGAAGACGGGCAACAAAGAGTCTGGGAAGAGGTATTGGATGAGCACAGGGTGTCAACATATTCATGTTCCAGTTAATGCTAAGCAAAGGCTGTGCCTTGCAGAGGAAGCTCTCAATAATGACATGGACAAGGGGCCCCTGGGTGGCTCCGTGGGTTCAAGCCTCTGCCTTCGGCTCAGGTCATGATCCCAGGGTCCTGGGATTGAGTCCCGCATTGGGCTCTCCACTCAGCAGGGAGCCTGCTTCCCCCCGCCCCCCACCTGCCTCTCTGCCTGCTTGTGATCACTGTGTGTCAAATAAATAAAAATCTTAAAAAAAAATAACATGGACAAGATGACACATTCTGTAGATGTCAGCCACATGTATGACGTTCCCACAAAGTCAGAGGCAAAGGCTAGGTATTGGCTCACCAGTGTGGTCTGAAGGCATAAGCTTCCCACAGCAGAGCCCCGCTTTGGTGCCTTTGTCCAGGGTGACCAGATAGCCACTTGATGAGTTAACATCTCCAGTCTCCTTCTGGCATGAAGAAGGCAGTGATATGTTCATATTAGGATGGATATATATGTGCCTTCTTTTCTTCCAATGCTTGTGCCAACATGAAAACTTATTAAATGCCTTATTCTCAGTCTCTGTGTGCCATACAACATTGCTGCTGATGAAAGAAACTATTTCCCAGCCAAAGAAGTATGACAATGGATTCATGCCCATGGAATTTACTAGTCTTATCATGTCTCACATTCCACTGAAGCAGTTGGTCAGATAGATGGGGAAATGGCTTACTTATGAGTTGATTATAGTTCCAGTTGGGAGAAGGAACTCTGAAGACCTGATGTTGAGGCTACTTTCAAGAAGTGGCCAATGTATGGTGCTGGTTCTCTCATAATTTATTTGAGAAAGAGGGAGAGTACAAGTGGCCAGAAGGCCAGAGGGAGAGGAATAAACGACTCCCCACTGAGCCAGGAGCCCAACGCAGGGCTTAATCCCAAGACTCCAGGATCATGACCCAAGCCAAAGGCAGATGACCAACTGACCAAGCTACCCAGGTGCCTCCATTTTGGGACCTTTATGCCATTGGTCCAATAGACAAGGAGGGCTACTGTTCTCTTGACCGAAGTGATAGATCTCGATTATTTAGGGTTGCAGCTATATAATAGTGATATTCTGGGTCATGCTTCAAACTCAGGATTCTCCAGAGAAGCCATTTCTTGGTTCCATGCTCAATAGAAAACTAAACCAATCAAACAAAGGCAGGGCCACTCAATATTCAGACCCATTCTGAAATGGAGGTTCACATCACCACACAACGTCAAGAACCCTGACCAGTTTGGGATCTGATGAAAAGCAAAGGGAGCATGGAATGGTAGTGAAGAGGAAAGTTATGATCATCAACAATGACTAGCTACAGAAATGCAACTGTTTTCCTGCATGGACTCTGAATAACACACCCATGAAGAATGGGATATTGGCTTTCTAGCAATGTATACACTTTGCATAAACTTCTAGCAGTCTCTACCAGACTGCAGATGGGCAAATGATCTTATCTTCATTAATGACCATGATAGAAGTGAATTTGGGCATGGTTCATTCCAAAATCAGAGTCACTGGACTTTAAGACATTTTTTGACTCCTTCTACCACAGACCTAGGCACCCGTGATGTCCCGGGGGTCCCTTTCCTCTCCAGATATGGAAATCTGCTTCCGGCATAGCTAGAAACCTATCCAGTCTTACATTCTGCTCCCTGCTCGAGAGCCATGCCTCTCCTGAAACCAGATCATAACCTTGTTCTATGATTCTAAGTCTCCCGAAATGGCAGCGAACATGATCTATACGGTACACAGACGCGCCCTCTCCCATCATCTGAGAACAACAAAAAAAAGTTGAAAATTCAGGTTTTACAAAGTTCTCCAGCTAGAACGCAGAGAGCCAGTGAAGGGACAGAGCAAAGTCAGACAGAAGGTAAGAAGACAGAGTAGATGCTGACTGACAATAAGCTTAGAAACGTGGTTTACCAAGTTGACAAAGAGTGAAATATGGAATTGGGTGATCCAGGGCCAGCTGCCAATGCATCAGACCCACGCCTCTGGCTGTGGGATTTTGCGGGGGGAAGCAGTTATTATCTCTCTGTGAGATGATCTTTCTTAATGTGAACAAAAGACGACACTTGGGTGCATGGCATGTCACCCGTTTGCCAGAGCCTCTGGGCTGAGCCATGCAGCTGAAAGCCGCCGCTCCGTAGGGGTCACAGAAAAATCTCTAGTCCTTAAATGGCAAACAGTGGCCTTTTCTTTCTCTCTGAATGACCACCTTGAAGGCAAATCAACAGGAGTGACAGGGGAGGAGAGAGAGCCATGCAGCTGGGCTGTCTGCCGGCCAGAAGGGAGCATTCAAGAGTGCTCTCTCCCGAACTGAGCCCCGAGTCAGCCTGTCTGAAACCCAGTGACATTTCTGCCTGCTAGTGAATGGAAATGCATGCCTTTCACTCCAGAGTCCGACGATGGTGTTTTGTCTGCGGTGTCCTTGCTCTCCTGGCCTGATTGTTTGCTGAGAAAAACAATTAAATCTTCCTTTCAATTATGGCCTGTTTGGGTCTGAAGAGCTGTTTAAAACCAGAGAGCCTTATCCTATTAATGAGCACGGCTGCCAAGATTAATACCTGAGAAAGGGGATTCCCTGGGGAACTGAGGAACAGAGCTGAAAATCTTAGGGTGTTATGATCTTCACTCGATGGAAAACTACTGATAAAATGGCACATTACCCCCAGAGATAGGGACTTCTGTGTTAAAAAGGCGTGAAAATGAGCCATATATATTTCACATAACCTGATAGACAATTCAAACTTAGACGAAACGTGCATGCACTCATAACTAATTACTGGCCTGGTATCACGGGAGACCCAGTGCTGACTTTCTCTACACGGTAGGGGTCAGGATCGGGAACCTGGTAACCAGGGAGGCAGAGAGGTAAGCCAGCTCAGACTGGTGGAGGTCTGTTGATGTCAAATGCTGGGGTAAACCAATGGCAAAAGCAAATTTCAGAGCCAGAAGCCAGGTGGAAGACAAGACTATAACTCCAGAATCTTGGAGTGGAAGGCGGGGGCAAGAGGGATGGGGGCCGGGGTGAGGGTGGAGTAGGGTATTGGAAAGGGAGGCCCAGTCCGTGCAGTAGCCATGAGTGGCTCTGCAGCTTTGGGAACTTCTGCTTGGTGAACTCGCGGGAGCTAGGATGCGTGGACTCATCCAACTGGTTCAGAGGGTCAGAGGTGGGAAGATGGATTTCCAGATTAACACAAATTTCACTTGTTTGTTTTTTAAACTGTCACTAGCTCAGACTCTTAGCTATGCAGAACAAAGTGATGGTTACCAGTGGGGAGGTGGGTGGGGCATGGGTGAAATAGGTGATTGGGATTAAGGGTGCACCTGTTGTGCTGAGCCCCGGGTGTTGTACAGAATTGTTGAATCACTGGATTGTACACCTGAAACTAGTAGAACTCTGTATATTAGCTAACAGGAATTAATGTAAAAACTTCAAAAAAACCACTCCTCAGCTTCAAATAGAATATGGTCAGTCCTCACACGTGTGGATAATGCAAGTGGATGGGTCTTCACTATTGGGTAGTTTTACTCTTGTTTCATCTACCGTGATTCACTTAACACACTTACCTTGATTTAGCCATGAGGTTGCCTTACCCGTAGCTCATTCTTGTTCGTTGCTGTGTAGTATTCCATTGCAAGGCTACAGCACCTTCTTTTTATCCACTCACTTTTAAGTGGGTGTTTGGGTTGTTTCCGGTGTTGAACTATTAAAAATAAAGCTGCTTGGCATATTCATGGGCAAGTGTTTGAAAGGACACATACTTTTTTTCTCTTGAGTGTATACCTGGGAGTGGACCGGCTGGCTCATATGGTAAATATATGATGTTTGAAAGAAATTGCCGAACTGCTTCCCAATCTAGTTGTTCCCATTTTACATTCCCACCAGAGTTCCAGTTGCTCAACGTGCTCCTCAGCACTTGACATTGTCGGTATTTTTTTAATTTTCACCAGCGTAACAGGCATCTTATCATGGTTTGATGTATATTTCCCTAATGGCTAATACTATTTAATATACATATATATTTTTGTATATATATTTTTATATTTTTAATTTATATTAATATTATCTGGTAATATTAATATATATATTATTTCACGTTTAGCAAATATTTTCTCTTAGTTCATGGCTTGTCTTTTCATTTTCACTGGTGTCTTTGGAAGAGCAAAAGATTTCCGTTTTTATGAGGTCCAGTTTGTCTATTTGTTTTCTTTCAACGGATCATGTTTTTAGTGTCCCATCTAAGATGTGGGCTGCAAAATTAAAAATATTTTCCTTATGTTTGTTCTAAAAGTTTTATAGCTTTAGATTTTATATTATGTAACCCTGTATCTATTTCCTCTTTAAATTCTTGTAGCAATATTTTGTGGCTGTCAGTGTAGGGGTAGGTCTTGCTCCCTTGGTCAGGTGCATTCATAAATATTTCATACTTGGATACTATTTTAAATGTCACTGTTTCTTTAATTCCAATTTCTGGTCACTCATATGAAATACAATTTATCTTCATGTATTGATCTTAGATCCTACGACCTGGCGCTTTCTAGATCTAGTAGCATTTTTTGGTAGATTCCGTTGGATGTTCTATATAGATTATCAGGTTGTCCAAGAATAAAGGCTGTTGTTGTAACTTCTTTCTTTCCAACCTGGCTGCATTTTTCCTCTTTTTTCTACTTGATTGCACTGGCTATGAGCCCAAATATGTATAGTGTGTAAGTGATGAGAGTAGATATCCCTGGCTGGTCCTCCTCTTCGAGGCCTTGTATCTGATGGAGGAAGTTCTTCCTGCTACACTGCTGAGAGGTCTGTTCATTTTATTTTAGTTCAATTAATTAACCCATAGTATATTATTAGTTTCCGAGGTAGAGGTCGGTGATTCATCTGTCCCATACAACACCCAGTGCTCGTTACATCACATGCCTCCTTTCCGTCCATCACCCAGTTACCCCATCCCCCCACCCCACTCCACTCCTGCAACCCTCAGATTGTTTCCTATGATTAAACAATCATAGGATTAAACAATTATGGTTTGTCTTGAGGTTCGTTCATTTTAAATGTGGAG
Source organism: Enhydra lutris kenyoni (assembly GCF_002288905.1). Lineage (NCBI taxonomy): Eukaryota > Metazoa > Chordata > Mammalia > Carnivora > Mustelidae > Enhydra > Enhydra lutris. Next base: position 44,878,292 of record NW_019154097.1, read on the forward strand.
TAAGTTGTGTATTTTTAATGCCTTTCCCCCATCTACTTAGACGTTCAGATGAGTGTCCTTTTTTCCCCATTAATACAGTGAATTGATCTTCATTGCCTTCCTAATGTAAAACCGAAATTGTACTATTGAGATAAACTTCACTAGCTCATGACATCTTTTTATTTTTGTTTTTTAATTTAATTGGCTACAATGTGGTTTTGAAGTTTTGCGTCATGTGCATAAGGGATATTGGTAAGGGATATTGGCTTTCTTCTCTTGGGATGTCTGTCTGGATTTGGTGTATGTATAAAGTAGCCTCATCAAATGAATGGGGATGTATTCCCCCTCCTCAGTTTTCTAGAAGAGTTGTGTTGAATGAGAATTGTCTCCTCCTTGAATGTTTGGCAGGACTTACCAGGGCTGTAACCTGGTGCTGGAGTTTTCTGTGTGGGGAGGATATAGACTACGGATTCCATTTCTATAATAGATACAGGACTCTTCAGGTTATCTATTTATTCTTGAGAGCTTTTTGGAGAATTGGCCCTTGTTACCTAAATTGCTGAAATTATCGACATACCCTTTTTATTATCTGTAGCACCTGGAGTGCTATTACCTCTTTCATTCGTGATATGGATAATTTAGTTTTCTCTCTCCCTTACCTTCTTTTATTCCTCCCTCAACTCCCTCCATCTCTCTTTCCCTCCTTTTCTCTCTCTCTCTCTCCCTCTCTCTGAGTCTGCCTAGAGGTTTATCAATTATATCGATATGAAAAGGGTTGCTGGGATTGCCCACCAGACCCCTGAAACCAGGGTTTTTTTTCTACACTCTGCCTATTTTTTTTCAATGTCCATACTGAAGGACAAGGAGTTAAAACAAGTAAGATGAGGTGTAGGGCTGTATCTCTCTCAGCTCAGAGTTGAGGCCTTTGTGAACAAATGGACAGATGAAGAGATGTCTTTCCGGGTAGATGTAAGAGACAGATCCGAAGTCTAGACTTGTCTATGGGGCAACTAATGAAGTTAGGGGTCATTGATACATGACTGCAGTCAGTCAGGGTGCCTGATTCTGAGCTGGATTTCCACTGACATGACCTGACAGGATAGCCATGCTGTAGAGAGAGGCAGTGTGAACCCGTGTGTGCTTTTGGAGCCTGTCAGAAATCTCTGTGGCCAATCAGCCTCAAGCGGAGGCAAACGTAATCTGTGAGCACTTGGCATCTCAGGGCCTAGATTAGATTTTGTCACTTAGCAGAAGTACAGGAATATAAATATGGCTCACGGGAAGTTGATACCACCCTACACCCCAGTCCCCTGGCTTCACATCGGCAACGTCACTTAAGACAGACAACGTAACTGCCAAGCACAAAGGCAGGTCTGCTTGTTTTGTTGGTGTCCTTGGCTCTCTGGCCTAGCTCTTGGGAGGTAAAGAACATGACAAGGGAGGAAACCACGTTTTGGGTGGCTGACAGCAAGAGGGCGTTTCGCATGAGGCCTCCCAGCTGCAGCTCGGGGAGATCTATTCTCAGGACCTTTGGCTTTTCTTTCCCATAGTTCATTACTTCCTAATCAGTTACCGCCCTTATCAAGAAGAATGTCTCTGAGACTCCCAGAGTAGAACAAATCCATAAATCAAACACAATGAAATTTTTTTATTGTTTTCTCTTTGTTTTTTTCCTCATATCTACACATCTTCACTGGCTCAGAAAAGAGATGAGATAGAGTGTCCAGGCTAGCACGAAACACTTGTCTGGAGACATTTTTAACTGGATACTATTATGGAGAAGCATTGGGACCGGAGAACTATGTCCCACATAATGCAATCTTCCATCTTACTTATCTTTGAGTGCGAACTCTCCTGGATACTTATCAGCCAGGCCTTGGGCCACAGCGAAAAGATGGGCATCAGAGGCCGGTTGCATAAAATAGATATAAAACCTATGAACACAGGATTTCTTTTTTTTTTTTTTAAGATTTTATTTATTTATTTGACACAGAAACCACAAGTAGGCAGAGAGGCAGGCAGAGAGAGAGGGGGAAGCAGGCTCCCCGCTGAGCAGAGAGCCCGATGCGGGACTCCATCCCAGGACTCTGAGATCATGACCTGAGCTGAAGGCAGAGGCTTAACCCACTGAGCCACCCAGGCACCCTGGAACATAAGATTTCTGAATCTGATTCATATAGCCTGTCTTTCCTCATTAACATCCCTGTTTCTAGATAAAACCTATTGGCCTACAAAAACAAACAAAGTGTTTGTAAGTAAGTTAATTTTATAAACATAGGCCCCAGGAGAATGATTAAACTACTTAGGAGACAAACAACTCTTCAAACTTTGCAGAAGTACCTTCTTCTCCTCCTTCTTTAGTTTTTTAAAGTCATGCTTATCACAGATGTGTTATGTATTCATGAAAGCAGGTCCCCTAAGGATTTTTGTGAGACAATGTTTTGTTGACCCAATTTTAATTCCTTGATGCATTTGGAAGAAACAAAATTACACTTATTTGGAAACGGTCTATAATCCGTAATCCCAGAATAATGACTTTATTGAGTTGGCTTTGACATTATAGCCTCAACTCTCATTGAGAGATGCTGTAAGAAACAGCCTTATTACTTACTGCCAGGATTGGGTTCCAAGCATCACCCACTGATTTCTCATCATCATAGAGATGGTAAATTTATTTTAGAATTAATTGATGGCAAAGACTTGGTTCCCTTTCCGGGATCCATATCAAACTTCCTTGCGGACAAGGAAACACGTATCACCAGCTTGTTTTCCTTTTTGCTCTGTTCCCAGGTAATTTGAGAGCCAATTTCACCGCGAAACCATCCATCTAAACCAGCCCTGCAGGTGACTCGTGTGCATGCTCAAATTTGAGAAGGCACTGTTCTGGATTATTTCCAATTTATGGCTTTTATTGGGGTATTTCCTCTATTCTTCTTGGGGGAAATCATTTGGCAATTCCAATCTGAGGGGCCCAGGCCATTGTTTCCTGATTCTACCCACTTATTCAGGTCTTCCTACCATTTATATGTTAAAGCCTTAACTCCTCCCCCATCCTGAGGCTCTCTTTGCAGAGGGGACCCCTTAGGAAGTAATTAAGGTTATAAGAGGTCATGATGGTGGGACACTGATCCTATGGGATTAGAATTAGTGTCACTGGAAGAAGGGAACACGGATAACAGGCTCTCCCTCCCTCTCCTTCCCTCCCTCCATCCCTCTTCCTGATGCTGTCCCTTTCTCTTTGCACCTGCATGAAGAAGAGATCCCATGAGCACACAGGGAGATGGTGGTCACCTACAAGCTAACAGAAAAAGCCTTTGGTGGTAACTCACCTGGTTGGCATCTTGCTCTTTGCTCTATCAGCTTCCAGAACTGTGAGAAATACATTTCTGTTGCTTACAACTTTCAGTCTGTTCGGGTTTTTTGTTTTTGTTTTCGTTTTATTTGTCATGGCAGCCCCAGTTGACAAATACACTACAGTCCTTCAATTCCATTCCATGCTGCCCAGCAACAAGTTAAGGGTTAGAATGTGCGGATTTTATTTTTAGTTCAATTGTTATCTTACTGTTTAACCTTAAATCCATTTTTCCACTTCATTCACCACAGTGATTTGCAAGATATCGGAATTACACAGTAACTGTAACGAGCCTTATTTCTTTCAAGTATACAGATTCTTCAGGGTTGGAGGAGAGCTTAATGGTCATCCAGTAAAAACGTTTTATTCTATAAATGAGAAAAATTCAAGTCCAAAGAGCTAATTGGTCTTAGGATCAAGATGAAAGCCAGTGTCCCCGGATCCTCAATCCTGCTGATTGTTTCCTGATGCCAACATATGGCATCAGCTCCAAGTTCCTGATTGCCTGTAAGCCAGCTGGTTAGAATACTGCTCTATTGATGCCCATTTGGATGCTCATTGTCAGTTGTCTTCCGTGGAAAGCTAGCCACAATGAGATTACGCTCAGATTCATATTTTTAAAAGTCACAGGAAGCCAGATGGACCTAAGTTCAAATTTGGCACTGCCCCATAAGAACAGTGTGACCAGGGCAGGTGCCTAACTTTTAATGGAATTCACTTTCTTCTCTCGAATAGAGAAGAAAAAGGCCTTTGTCATGAGCCCCTTGTGGGAATTTAGTGGATCATTGCTAAGGAACACGTACCATAGTGTTGGGAGGGTTCCACAGATGTTGGTTCTCCAGACTATGTATATTCCTTTCCCATTCCATCAACTCCTCACAAAGGGTCAAATTTTACTTGAGTTCCCAGCTGGTTCCCTTCCTTGCCGTCAATGTGGTTTTGAAGGGTGCTACCCAACAGGCCCCAGAAGAAGTAAACGTGAGGCAGAGAATCCAAGATGGAACCCACAATGACTGCCTCAGTAGGGGCAATTGCAGGGAGTGGGAAGGGGGGGAATTGGAAGGCAGAATGGGAGGCGTCTGGGCAAGATGAGCTGATAGGCTATCTCAAGGTCAGGCAAGATGAGCTGATAGGCTATCTCAAGGTCAGCAGCAGACACAGAAAAACCCCTGAAACAGGACGATGAATTTCTCGAAAGTGATGGGCTCGGGATATGCTTTATGAGGGAGATGAGACAAAGGGTTATTTGATAAGCTAACGTCGTGGTGCCTTAGACCTTTGATGAGGAAGTCTTCAGAAAAGTATGTGACTCACACGTACAGTGAGACAGAAGCTTGAAGGAAAGCCAGAGAGTCACTGCTGCGTTTTTCTGATTTCACAAAAATTCAAGTCATGTGCAAAAGTTAAGATTCTCACATTTGGTCTGAAGCAAATAAACCAGTTATCTTGAGGTGAGTCACAATTTCCCAGGAGAGGATGGCAGTTCTTAGTTTTTTGTTTTTGTTTTTGTTTTCATTTGCTAGAATGATATTTTAATTTTTTTCTTTTAAATTGTAATCACAAGATTAGATGCATATGTAAAAAAATCAAATAGTTTAAAAGTTATTTTTTTAAGATTTTTTTTTTAATTTATTTGTCAGAGAGTAGGGGGAGAGAGAGAGAGCACAAGCAAGGAGGAGAGGCAGGCAGAGGGAGAAGCAGTCCCAGGACCCTGGGATCATGAGCCGAGCCAAAAGCAGACACTTAACACATTGAGCCACCCAGACGTCCCTCAACAGTTATGTTTTAAAAGATTTTATTTATTTATTTGAGAGCAAGAGAGAAAGCACAAGCAGGGGGAGGAGCAGAGGGAGAAGCAGGCTCCCCACTGAGCAGGGAGCTGATGCCCTAGGACCCTGGGATCATGATCTGAGCCAAAGGCAGAAACTTAACCCGACCAAGCCACCCAGGTGCCCGGAACAGTTCAAAAGTCCTTGGACAAAAAGGAAACAGGCTTCTCCTCTGAGCCCCATCCTTAACCAAGAAGCCAGAACTTTCAACTCATCTTGGCTTTGCCTCTCTTCCAAATAACGTGCTTATAGCAGTGTTTTCTAATTCATCAATGGTGAAGCAGACACAGAGACCTGGTAATAGAAAGGAGGAACCTGTCAGTCACTCACTCGGCTCCCCTCCTCCCTCCAGCCTCACTGTATTTACTCCACGAGGACTACAACAGGAACCTCTTCCGTCCTGATGTTTGCTATTTATGGTTGGGATTTTTTCCCTCCCAGGTAGACTGACAGTTTTAAGTACTATATTTGAATTTCTAATTCCTCTTGCGTAACCATTAGCAGATACCTGACTGCAAACCATCCAAGTGGACTGGTAGCCTTTTAACTCCTTCCTCTCCTTCCTCCCTCCCTGCGGCTGCTCTCAGACCTCTGCCAGCTTCACATCACCTTTATGGGATCAAGATGAAAAACACAACCGTGATGTTCCATAACCCAAATGAGGACCTGCTTCCTTTTTCTACAGATTAATTCTAGAACTTGAAAAACAATTCACCCTAACGTAACTACGTAAAATTGCTAGTCATACTGTGGGCGAGGATTACATTTCCTTCTTGGGAATGATGCCCACTCCACAGAAAAGTTTTCGAATGTGTAGACGAAGTAGAATTTCTCTCTCCTTTTTCTGAATAGACTGTTAATGACTCAGAAACATTCCGTTTTATTTGGCTTTATTTTTGGATCCTGAGTTTCTTTCCCCCATTGGGACTCCTCTCTTCTTCCTATCCCTCTCTCCCTTCCTTCCTTCCTTCCTTCCTTCCTTCCTCCTTCCTTCTTGTCTGTTGATAAAACAATCCTGGGTCTCACCCATGTCCTCAGAATTATCCAGTCTGTTGAGGATCCCACCTATTATGGCACCCAGTTTCACGTCCTGGAGCCTCCCAAACTCCCCTTTCAATCTCAATCCCGTTGCCTCCTGGCTTCCATCCTACAATGGCCCTCATTTCCATTCCACAAGAACAAACATGGGGAAAGGGTTCATGGAGCATTCATTCTGAAGACAAAGAAATGTTCAATTAAGTCCTGTGCTTTTGCTCTCCTCTCCTTGAAAGCCTCTATTCTTCCAGAACTCTAGTCTGGGGTCTGTCCTGACCTCTTCTGAGAAGACCAGCTTCTCCACCACTGCATGCCTCCCTTTACATATTCTGGGCTAAGGTTCTTCCTGTTTTATCCATCAATACACCTCTCTCTGGCTTCCATCTTCTTCCAGTGTCTTGAGATCTCTCAACCACTAATGACAGTGGCCTACTCCCATGCCCCTTCCCTTTGGACGGACATACTTTCTCTTCTGCTGGGATTCCTCTGGGGTCTCACGGGCAAGTTGGTAATGGTCAGTTTGTCCCCATGACAGGGAAAGAGGAGACACCAGTGACAGGTGTTGAGTGGAAGTGAATGAGCCTGGTTGGTGAGAAGCTGGTAGAGTTCTGCTTGCTACATTCATTCCAGAATTTTCTTGCTGCTTCTGTCTTGTCCCTACTCCCCCCCACCCCCGGCCACTTTTCTAGCCACTTGGTCATGGGGAAGATGGAACATTTCTTTGTGCTCAGCAGAAGTTGGGGAATCCTTCTTCCATGGATGGTATTGTTTTGTTATGACGTCAAAGTTAACAGTCTACTGACGATGGGGAGCTGGCGATTGATAAAAATCATGCCTGCCTCGTGAAAGTACTTAAACATTGGTATTAATTTAAACAGTCACTCAGAGACTCTTGAAAAAGTGGGTGACTTTTGTGCTTTGCATAGCAATGAATAGATCATGGGCTTACAGACTATTGCTCAATAACAAATGTAAAATGTATATGAAGGTTTTTCTTTTGTAGGAGGGGAAGAGACAGGTGGGCATGTTGGCCGGGAATGCTTCCCTGTGCAGAATCCTAGGAAGCAAATGGAAGATTCCCCTATGGTGTAGACACCAAGAGAGCCATGAAGAAGGTGGATGTGGTGAGAAATACAGGCATCTTGGGTGGTAGTTTGTATGGCTCCCTCACATGGGCATTTAAATAAAGTAGAAGGCATCAATGCAGAACAGTAAGTTCCAAGGTCCTGGGGTCATCGACTGGGTTTTCTTCTTTTGTACCTTACTGTGTCACCATGCCTAATATTCCATGTTGACTGTATAAGGAAGGAGCATCTTATAGTGAACAGAATTCAGGCTGTGGACATTAGGCCTTTCTTAGCTGCCTCCATCCCATGCAACTTACATAAATTCCTTGTGCTTCAGGTACCTCCTTTGTGAAGCAAGAGATAGGGACGAGATGTTGACAAATGGGGGCAAATGACTGCCATTAAAAATGGCAACAAACACTTGGTAAGTGTTTTATTAGAGTGGGGGGGGAAGAAGAAGAAAGGGGAAAAGGTATGGTCTATACCCAAAGGAAGAAAAAAAAATTCAGAAAAACATTCCACAAAAAGTCATTTTTTATATTTTCTCTAGTGACCTTCTTGTCACCTCTGGCCTCCCCTTCCCCACTGGGTTCAGTGAAACCTGGGGCAGTGTTGGCTTTAGGCAGTGGGTCTGAGCTTGCTTTCTAGAAGCTTCTTCTGGAGGCAGTAGCTAGTGTGGGAAGGTCTGTGTTTAGTTGGACCTTCAGGACAACAGGGTCACATCCATGTGACCTCCAGCATCTCCTGGTCAACATGGTTGGGGCAGCATGGGGCAAGGGTGGCATATGAGGGACAAAACTTAAGGAGGCGGCGTAAGGTTCCAGGCCTACTCCAGACCCATGTTCCCCCACTGGGGAGGCCCAGATTCCCACCTTGTCGGAACACACAGGGCTTTGCTCTCGTCCTTTGTTATTTGCTTCGCATGGAAGGAACTTTGCGCAAAAAGGAACTTTGCCCATAACATTTATGGAGGCTTCTCAATTTCTTCAGCTCTTTCAGCGATCGAAAAACAAAGTCTAGGTTCACCCTTGATGAATTCCGTGATGACTTTGAGCAAGTAACTTCACTCTTCTGTGTCTCAGCTGCCTCATCTGTAAAATGGGGCCAAGAGTGGCGGGATTTCCCTGAGTTAACGTGCGCGACGTGCTTAGGATGGAGCCCGGCCCTCACGAACCCTCAGAACACCCTTTACGACAATCCAACCTCCTGTTCTAGAGCTAGGTCTTTAATCCTAAGGTGATGGTTACTGGGTGACTTCCTCTAAAGTCCCAGAAGACTACCCTTCAGAGGAGGGACGGCACAGACGTTCTCACCCAGTCTCAATGTGACAGGTGATACCCAGAGGTTTCCCTGTGCCGACTTCTTCCTCCTCACAAGGCGTCAGCCTGATTTTTCCGATGAGCAGCTCAGGTTTTGAGAAGTGAATCAGACCTTCCAGCCTCAGCTTCTAGAACCAGAGGCTGAGTGGGCAAGGAACCAGCCCAAGTCGTGAGCGCCTCCCCACGCGTTGGGTCTTGCTGGCCAGACCAATTTCTTGGGTCACACTTTGGGAAAGGGATCACTGAAAGAGACTGGAGAGCAGGAGGCTGGTCGGAGGGATGTGGACAAGTGTCTCCCAGCATCGCCATTCACTCTCATTTCCCATCCCAGACCCCTCCCGTCCAGGATGGATGGCCTCTGTCCTACAGGCTCTAGGCAAGCTCTCAATGAAAATCGGACATTTTGTGTGCACAACTGTGTGTGTATGTGAGAGACAGAGAGAGAGAAAGAGAGAAAAGGGAGGGAGAGGTGAGTCATTAAAAAGTGGTTCAGCTAAATAAAGGATCTCATTATGTGAGCTATTTTTATTCCTCAAATGTCTGCCTTCCTCTCCCCGCTCGAGGTTCCTACTGAAATCTGACAATCAGGGTTGAACTTCACTGTCAGCTTCCATTAGGCAAATCAAGCAGGAAAAAAGGGAGTGTGTGTCTGGCCTTGGCAGGGAGCTGAGTCAGCAGTGATAATCTGTTGGAGCTCTTGGGGGCCCGATACCAAAGGCTTTAATTAGTCAGCCGAGGTGTTGTCTCTGCCCCGCCCCCCCTCCTGTCCCTTCTCCCACCATCCTCTGCGAGGAGTCTCTTCCCCTGCCTTCTCTGCCTCTAATTCCTGGGAACACGACGGGAACAGCACATACCCAGGGCGGAGGCCCCCAGCACACGCTGCCCCTGTCAAGGGCATTTCTTCCCTGTGGAACTGATGGACTGATGTTCCTGCACCGGCTGTCTCCCTCCCTCCTTCTCTGGGCTCACCCGCTGTGAGCAAGACTGGACCCCTCCTGGGAAAATGAGGCTGCGTGGGGCCTTTCCCAGAGGACACCCCCCCTCCCCTCCCCGATCCGGGCTCCCTCTCGCCTTCTTCATGAGGCACGCAGTCACTCTTTTCAAACCCAGATCACCCCGTCAGTAATGCGTGACGGCTCAGTTGCAGGGAGGACTCTGGAGACGAGGTCTCTTGATGTAAAAGAAGATGTTGGATGTCAAGAGGACAGAGGAACACAAGGCAGGTGGCTGTGGTCTAGAAACATTAATTGGGGCAAATGGACTACAGCCAGCCAAAGTACAAGACGGAAAATAATGTGTGTAATAAAAGGTTAAGAGCTCTGGGAGCTCCAGGAGTTCGGAGGGGGATGACCCATTTCTAGAAAAGAATGCTTCTGGGAGTGTCCTTGGAGCTGGGTTTTAAAGGTTGAGTAAGATATAATCAAGTGGAGAGGGGAACCGGGGTCTCCCGTGGGTGGGGTCCCTCGGGCATCATCTCAGAAGACTCCCCCCTTCCCCTCTCTCCTGGGGGGGGTGTCACTGAAGTCGTCCAGCTACAGCTTCTCGGAGGAAGTCAGCTCCATGTCACAGCTGACCCTGCCATCTTGCCCCTCCCCCTCCCCACCCTGGCTCATGCTGGGTCGCAGGAGGACTGCCCCACTGTGGGGGCTGAGTGGATGTCACCTCCGCCTGCCCTTAGCAGCTCTTGCACACCGACTAGCCACACTGGGGTGGAGGATGGCCCTCTCTGTGGCTCTGTGACAAGTGTCCTTGTAGTCATTGGCCCTGGATGGTTCTGTTTACTCAGTGTCTCTTCAAAGGCAATGGTCCCTGCCTTCCCCATCCATCTCATCAGTCCCAAACCGCACATCCCCCTCCCTGCTGGGTGAAGTCACGAGCGGGTGCACACAGGTGGGAAGTGTGGTACCTCGAGGCCCCTTGGCTCTCCCTGGTCTTTCCTTCCTGCCAGGCTGCTCATTCTCTGTGGGGCTCAGTCCCTTTCCTCCAAGCCACTAGGAGTGCCAGCTGCACCCTGCGGGGCTTCTGCTCTGGAGCATTGAATGAGATAGATAGGATGAAGAATTCAGAAGGCACAGCGCTAACAATTGCGAGGTGTTGGTGCTGCAGACGTGGCACTCTCCGGGGTGAACGGCTGTTCCAGACAATATTACTTCAGGGAACTAGGACCCTGGCTCTGAAAGGCCTTTGACCCGGAATTCACAGTGTCGCTAGCCATGCAGAGGAAAGAGCGCGGTCTCGGACAGAATCCCGACTACGCTGCTAGCGTCGGTGTTCCCATCTATAAACTAGGAACAAGTGCGATCACTTACAGTGTGCTTTTGAGGGGCCGTGTGAACTTGCCTGGCACAGAGCCGTGGGGCACCCCCCAGGCTTTATTGGAGAATGGACTCCGTTCTCAGCAGCCCGTTGGAGAAGGCGAGGGGGATACTGAAACCCCAAATCCAGCCCTGCCTTTGTTCGCCCGAATAAGCACTGAATTTAGGGCACTATGAACCAAACCTGGAGAGGCAGGAGTCTGAACACCAACATGTCAGGTCACGCCCCCTCTTGAAACCGGAGGTGGATCCCTATTTCCCAGGCAGTAAAATCTCAATTCTAGAAATCACACGGGACCTTTCAGCTTCTGGTCACCCATCCATTCAGTTAACCTGCAAATGTTTACTATGTGCCTCTTAAGGGCTAGAATCCTGATACTCCTTTTTGGACATATGTCCCACCACTGCCAACCATGGGCTCCTGCCCTGTCCAAACACCATGACTTTCTGCCTTTGTGTCTCTGCCTTTAGCTGCATTCTTGGGCCCATTCTTCTCTGCACCTTCTTAGACTGCTCCATCCAAGATGCTCTTTAACTGTTGGTTCTGCTGACAAGTCCTCCCCAGGACCCTCACACATATGTCAAGTACCTCATGGCACCCTACCCAAAATCCTGGCATGGTCCTTGTCACCATGGAAGACATCTGGGTTTTGCATCTACAACCTCCATTAAACTGGGATTTGCTTACCCCTTAAAAAAGGTAAGACTTTTTCCTTCTTTTTGTCTACCCCCAGCCTGGGGCCCCAAACAGTCAGGTGTTCACAGAGCCCTTGATAAATGAACAAACAAATGTTTAGAAAAGATGAGTATCAAAAAAAAAAAAAAAAAAAAAAAAAAAAAAAAAAAAAAGAAAGGAAAAAAAGGAAAAAAAGAAAGAAAAAACAAGTATGAACTCTTCTTTCTGTCTTCCCGTGAAAGTACACATAACTAAGGTGGGGGGGGGGAAAAGAAGCTTAAAAGAGGGAACTCAAATGTACAGATTGTACTCCAAGTTAGTTTTATGAAATAAACTTTAACTCTGGAAAAGCTGCAGATGTTCTCAAGAAGTTACAAAGACAGCACAGAGAGTTGCCATGTACTTCATACCCAATCCCACGCCGCCTTAACACCTGTGAATGAACTGCTACATTGTGATTACCTAAATTCCCTGCTGTATTCAGATGTCCTTACTTTTTATCTAATGCCCCTCCTCCCTTTCATTGTTTCAGGATCCCATTGTGAGAACCAGCCTTGATCCCCATAACGGATCACGGGCATCTTGAAGTCATGAGTCAAAACTGGGCATGTCCCCACCGTCTCTGGGGTGTTTCAGGCCCCAGAAATCACATTTCAGCCCTTCCCAAGGCGAACCCCAACCTCTGTGTTCTGCTTCCTGCCCGACAGAGGATGCCCACCGCTAACAACTTCCCACCACTCCAGAATAAAGGTTCTTATCTGTGATCTCCTGTCCCTCCCCCACTGACTCCGGTGCCCCCTTTTCTGGCCCCTGCATGATGTGGTGCGCCCACCCCTCCCCCTCAGGACTCGTAAGTAATCAACTCTTCTCCCAAGGCAGTTGTCTGCCTGTTTGTCATCTTACCGTACTCGATTAGAACAAATCCCAGGTACGTTTCAAAATAACTGGTGTGACAAGCCAGTGCTCAGGTGACAGGCAGTGACGATGTGCCTCTCTACTGCTCTTGGCTTACTGATTAAATTCACAGAATGGCATGCACGGCCTTGAAAGGGATCGTAGACTTCTGACACACACCTGGCTGCAGAGCCGCCTGCTGAATGGCCCCCTAAGTTGTTATGGGACCTGAGGGAGAAATCCCAGGACTCCTGCATAGCTTGGGGTATCCCCGTCTGGACAACGCTCCCCAGTTAACCAGCATTTACGATGTGCCTACTGTCTAGGCAGGACTCAGGGGGTCCCAAGGGTAATTGGCTAATTTATTAGGCTAAGGCTCCTTTCCAGGGAGCTGGAAGGAGTTCCTAAAGGCACTGGGGGGGGGGGGACCTATATTCTGGGCAGCACCTGGGTGACCCACGGAATCGCTCTGCTCTTTCAAATGTACTTGAGCCAGTACCCTTCCTCCTCATCCTCTTCCTCAGGGTTCCCCCGCACGTTTGTAGTGTACATAGAGGTTTTCTCCCGCCCCATTCTATATTCCATCCTGGGATCTCCTGAATTCCTACAGGACTCTCAGTTTGCCTACATTAAGTTTCGCTCTTGATGTTGTCAGATTCTGTGGGTTTTAAAAAACATCTAGTGAGTGTCATGTATCCACTGTCATGGTATCACACAGATTATTTTCACCTCCTAAAAATCCCACATGCCTCATCTGTTCAGCTGCCCTTTCCTTTCCCAAATCCCCTAGCAACCCCAGATGTGTCTGCAATCTCTATAGCTTTGTCTTTTCTGGAGCATCATACAGATGAAGCCACTCAGATGTATAGCCTTTTCAGATGGCTTCTTTGACCTAGCGATGTGCCTCTGAGATGCCTCCATGTCTTCTTATGCCTTGCTACCTTGTTCCTGTAGACTGCTGAATACTGTTTTTTGTAGAGATGCACCACGGTTTGCTTACGCATGTAAGCATCATGCTTGCCTCCAGTTTTTACTGATCCCAAATAACGCTGCCATGAACATTTTCATGCAGGTGTTTGCGGGCACATGAGTTTTCAAATGACTTGTCTATCGAATTTAATTTTAACCAATAATCACGTCATGGCTGGTTGGGTGTCAACCTTTAAACACTTCCCTCGAAACTGCTCGAAGGGCCTCTGGCACTGGGTTGAGGGAAGAGAGTCCCAAACCACCTTTCCACCACATTTCGCCCAAGAATAAAATACTAGGTCTCACGGTTGTCCCAGGAAGGAGAACTAAGTCACGTGCAGTATGTGGGCGACCTTGGTCTTGAATGCTCAGGTGAACACCGCTGTTTAATTCAACGATCACCCAGTTATTTTGGAAGCAGCTGCTCAGTGAGCAGATTCGAGGGGAGGTGAAGTCTAGTAATTGATTCTTAAAAGCCGTTGTTTACATACACAACCTGGTTTGGAATTGGCAGCCAACATCGTTCCTATACGAGTGATACGGCTCTTCGCTTCCGGTCTAATCTCCTCTGCGGCTGGGCTCACCCATGTCTTGTGAATATGGTCCTCTCTGCTACTCATCAACCTGCTTTGTTTTTGTCTCCTTCCCTTACTAATCCAAATCTGACTGAATCCTCTGGGGTTCGGCCCCATCCCACTTTCTTTCAGTAAATCATCTCAGATGGTTTTATTTCTCGATGTCTCTATATCTACCACGAAGATTAGCCATTGTGTTGAATAATAAATGAAAGAATTAAACATCTTCAAAATCCACTATATCCTTGATATTTTTGCTCGGCTTGAAGTGTTGTAGAATGTCTTCGAAATTGGCCTGTGCTCGTTTTTACTCTTTGCTTCGGTTATCTTGCTTTTGAATCTTCTTCTGCAATGAAACAATATGATGTCTGTTGGTAGAGATATCTTCTTCTCCTGGATCTTCAAGGATACCCCAGCGGGAATGGGGGATTTATGATAATGACTCATGGTGACTGAGGGCTTACAAAGCATTGGCACTGTTCTTGGTGCTTTATACCTAGACCAACACGTCTTCATATCCTTATATGCTTAGCATCTAATTGTTACTACTTGACAGGTTAGGAGCCTAAGGCAGAGAAGGTTACGTAGTTTGTCCCAGATTGCTCGCCATTTAAGCGGAATAACAAGAATGGGAGCTCAAGCCCCTGGACACAGAGCAGTCGCCGGCTCCCCTCCCATCCCGAGTTGCACAAATGCAAAAGGCCTCTAGTCTCTCTAGTAAACACGTACTCGAAGATTTGATGCTTTTTAAATTTATAACACTTCATGGAATGAGACGTGTGCAAACCCCATCATCGTGACTTGTGCCCATTAACTCAAGACAAGCCACGGGCTGGGAGAAAATACTTGCAAAACACACATCTACTCAAAGCCCGGTATCTGAAATATACAAAGAGTGCTGAAGATTCAACAATAAAGAAACAACTCAATTAAAAGATAGGCCAGGGGCGCCTGGGTGGCTCAGTGGGTTAAAGCCTCTGCCTTCGGCTCAGGTCATGATCTCAGGGTCCTGGGATCAAGCCCTACATCGGGCTCTCTGCTCAGCGGGGAACCTGCTTCCTCTTCTCTCTCTCTGCCTGCCTCTCTGCCTACTTGTGATCTCTGTCTGTCAAATAAATAAATAAAATCTTTTAAAAAATATATAAATAAATAAAAGATAGGCCAAAGATGGTAACAGATATGCATCTGGCAAATAAACGGCCCCTACATCATATACCATTGGGAAGATACAAATTCAAACAGTAAGGTGAAAGCCTTAGATGCCTATTAGAGTAGCCAAAATCCAGAACACAGCACCACATGCTGGTGAGGATGGAGAACAACAGGAACTCTCCTTCAACACCGGTGGGGATACAACAGGGAACACCCACTTTGGAAGGCAGTCTGGCAGTTTCTTAAAGAGGAAACTTACTCTTACCCCAGGATCTAACTATCTCACTCTCTGCCATTTACCCGAAGGAGCAGAAAACTGTCCACACAAAAACCTGAACACAGACGTTTATAGCAGCTTTACCCATAATCGTCGAAGTTGGAAGCAACTAAGTTGTCCTTCAGCAGATGATGGGTAAATCAGCTGCGGTCCATCCAGATAGCGGGATATTATCCCGCACTAACAAGAAATGAGCTACCGAGCCGTGGAAAGTCATGGAGGAAACTTAAACGCATATAACTCAGGGGAAAAAGCCAGTTTGAAATGGCCACGTGCCATATGGTTCTTAACCATAACACGATCTGGAAAAGGCAAAACCACAAGAGACAGGACAATGACCAGAGCATGCCAGGGTGGGGTCAGTGGAGGGACGGGAGGAAGGGACAAACAGGCAGGGCACAGAGGATTTTTAGGGAAGTAAAATTATTCTGGATGGTACTATAATGGCCAATACATGTCATTTATTCTTTTTAAAAAAGATTTTATTTATTTATGTATTTATTTATTTGAGAGAGAGAGAGAGCAGGAAAGAGAGGGAGAGGGACTATGAAGCGGACTGCGGGCTGAGTGCAGACTCCGACACAGGGCTCCGCCACCTGACCTCGAGATCACGACCTGAGCTGAAACCGAGAGTTGGTTGCTCAACTGACTGAGCCACCCAGCCACCCCCTAGGTGCCATTTATTCTTTCGTCAAAACCCATAGATTGTGCAGCACCAGGACTGAACCCTAAAGTAGACCTGTGGACTTTGGGTGACTGTGATGTTTCCTTGTAGGTTCTCCAGTTGCAACGACACGACACTCTGAAACTGGGCATTGACAAACGGCAGACACTGCACATGGGTGGGGGCAGGGGGTAAATGGGAAGTCTCCCCGCCTTCCTCCTCATGTTGCCGTAAACCTAAAACAGCGTTAGAAAAAAAAAATTAGCCTTTTAAAAATAACCAATCTATCCATCGTATTTCAAAATCACCCCCGCGATATGCCCTACCCTGGATCTTAGAGATGTGTTTGACTCATCTCACAGGGAGGTGGGTGTCCCACTTCACCTTGTCCCCAGAAGGATTTTTCCTGCTGCTTTTTGGTAATTCTCAAGCTTTTCGTACGACTTTCTCCGAGAATATTCCACATACAGAGCCCTGGAGTGGGTGGACACATAAGCATTTATGTATCGGCTCAAACATACCCGATTTATTTAAGTTGTATGGACTGTCTTGTGGCCTCTGGGAATGTGGGTAATTTTCAGAGGCAATGTTTAATCCAAATCAGACTGAAAAATGTATCTTTAAGGAACAACTTACAGATGGACTAACCAAGGAAGGCTGCACTGAACGGAGATGTTGTACATCTATTATTCTAAGTATCCTTTGTCCTGACACCATTTTCCCTAAAGCCTTTGAAATGTTAAATTTCTGTCCGACAAGCACACATGAATTCCAGCAACTGGCTTGATGGATTTTTTCGGCTTTTCCATGAATCATATCACAAGCCAAGAATACCCTGGAAGGAGAAGCCACCAGAGTGGTGAGCCTGCTAAGCCAGAGAGCACAAACCTCAAAATCTGGGGGTGAACTGCAGTTTGGCTTGATGCGGGATGGCAAAGTTTGAGGGGGTGGGAGGGTCCATTAGGAGTGTATTTCTAGGAAGTTGGGTGGGGCTATCGCAATCTTCCGCTCAGAAGTGCCTACCTATGGTACAAAAACATCTTTGGGGGCCTCTGTAGGAAACAACCAACAACAGCTGGTGGTTGTAGCAGAAGCATCGTCCAGTTGTGGGCTGTGGGAACGCAGAACCCACAAGGTCGCTAGGGATCCTGCCGACATTCAGAGGTGAACCCCTATCCAGCAGGCAAAAAGGAAAAACCAGGAACCATGGCCAAAGACATCATGGTGAGTTTAGGTAAGGAGACCATCATCTTGCTTATCCTTGTCCAGGACAAATGCCAGGTTAGGAACCAGGAATTAAACCACGGGTCTAATTCCAGAAACCAGCCAAGGAGAGAGAGTCTGCCGGTGTCTCCATTCATTGTTCCAGCCCTGAGCCAGCAAGTAGAAAGGAAGGGCAGGACCTCAGCATTTAGAGGAACGGCCAGAACTAGCTAAAGTAAGCCATTGCCTAAAAAATACATACATATATACATGCATTTAAAAATAAAGGAATTTGGGGCACCTGGGTGGTTCAGTGGGTTAAGCCTCTGCCTTCGGCTCAGGTCATGACCTCAGGGTCCTGGGATCGAGCCCCGCATCGGGCTCTCTTCTCAGCAGGGAGCCTGTTTCCCCTTTTGTCTCTGCCTGCCTCTCTGCCTACTTGTGATCTCTCTCTCTGTCAAATAAATAAATAAAATCTTAAAAAAAAATAAAGAAATTTTAAAATAAACAAGTAAAAATAGAGTAAGCCACTACTTTGGTATCAGGTAGATTGTATCTCATGTTTTTGTGGAAAGAAAAGTATGTTACAAAGAACTCTTGGAAAATCATACGTCTGTAGTTGGCATCACAAGATTCAAACTGAGAGCTGTTAATTCCAGAAAATCAGAGGCTTCTTTGTAAGATTAATTACTGGGGTTTACCAAGCCCTACGTTTGAGTTGGAGGAGAAAGACTTTGAGGCTATTTCCCTAGTCCCAAGAGTTTGGCAAATAAGGTGGCCCTCTCCTGGCCTCTAGTGCTAACTAGACAATAAGAGCCACAACTGACCCCCACCCCTGCACCCTCACGTTCACCATATGTGGTGGGATGTTTTCTGAAGTAGTTGTAACACAGCACACTCTCACCAGCAGACAACAAAAATTCTGCTTGTCTCACCAATGTGCAGCATGTGTAGCATTGCCAGTTTTTTCCCCTGAACTCTAACCATACTCCTTTTGTGTGTTTGTTTGTAGTGGTATCTTATAATTCTAATATACCGTCAACCAGTAATGTTAAGCAACTTTTCATTTGCTTACTGACCATTTGGGCATCCTCTTTTATAAAGTACCATATCACAGATTTTGCAATAGCAGGGCTCCCGACTGGCTCAGTCGGTAAAGCATGCAACTCTTGATCTTGGGGTCATAAGTTCTAGCCCCACATTAGGCATAAAGATTACACTGAAAAATGAACATTAAAAAAAAAAGAGTTTTGCAGTAGCATATTTGTTATAGATCAGGTGACTAATGTGTATGGTATTCCATTGGCCTGGTTTTGATCTAAACTTGTGCCCACACCAATTGCCATTTTCTAAGTGAGATACAATTGACACACAGCACTTCTGTAAGTTTAAGGAATATGAAGTATTGACTTGATATGTTTATATGTTGCAACATGATTACCATTGTGGTTTCAGCCAGCACCTCTAACACATCATGTAATTATCACTTCTTTTTGGTGGTGAGAACACTTGGGATCTCGTGTCTTCTTAGCAATTTTGAGTTTTGTAGTATGGTATTGTTGACTATTATCACTATGCCATGCATTCGATCTCCAGAACTTCTTCTTCGTCCAGGTGCAATTTTGTTCCCCCATAGTCGCCCTAATCTCTGGTAACCACCATTCTATTCTCTGTTTCTACAAGACTTGTTTTTTTTTTTAATTTATTTTTTATTTTTTATAAACATATATTTTTATCCCCAGGGGTACAGGTCTGTGAATCGCCAGGTTTACACACTTCACAGCACTCACCATAGCACATACCCTCCCCAATGTCCATAACCCCACCCCCTCTCCCAAATCCCCTCCCCCCAGCAACCCTCAGTTTGTTTTGTGAGATTAAGAGTCACTTATGGTTTGTCTCCCTCCCAATCCCATCTTGTTTCATTTATTCTTCTCCTACCCCCTTAACCCCTCATGTTGCATTTCCACTTCCTCATATCAAGGAAATCAGAGAAAGGGGAACCCTCCTACACTGTTGGTGGGAATGCAAGCTGGTGCAACCACTCTGGAAAACAGCATGGAGGTTCCTCAAAATGTTGAAAATAGAGCTACCCTATGACCCAGCAATTGCACTACTGGGTATTTACACTAAAGATACAAACGTAGTGATCCGAAGGGGCATGTGCACCAGAATGTTTATAGCAGCAATGTCTACAATAGCCAAACTATGGAAAGAACCTAGATGTCCATCAACAGATGAATGGATAAAGAAGAGGTGGTATATATATACACAATGGAATACTATGCAGCCATCAAAAGAAATGAAATCTTGCCATTTGCGATGACGTGGATGGAACTAGAGGGTATCATGCTGAGCGAAATAAGTCAGTCGGAGAAAGACTTGGTTTTTGAAGAGTCTACATATAAGAGATCTATAAAACATTCAGTTTTCTGACATAACATACTCTTTGCAGTGTGTTTTTTCTTAAACAATTTGCTACATAACTGTGCTTCTATATGGATCATTTAATCTCTGCTATAGGGCTCTTTCTAGAATTTTCTTTAGTGAACTTTTCCTGGGTACAAATGTTGTCAATATTTGCTTGTCTGAAAATGACTTTATTAATGACTTTAATCTAATTCCAAGCATGTTAGCTTATGACCATGCCTTGTATGTCCTGTATATTCTTTTCTATAATTGTCAGTGTTATTTCTCTCTACACCTACTTTGCATTTTTTTGTATATGCTGCTTTCCAGTCTATGAATCCCTACCTCTGCTATGCCTAATCTACTATTAAACCATTAATTTCTAATTTTAGCCATTACTATTACTTTTTGTTCTAGAATTTCTATTTTGTTATTTTTATACACTCTAATTCTCTATTGAATTTTTCCACCTTATCTGTTTTCTTAAACATATTAATCGTAGTTAACGTACTCCCCTTAATATGTATTTCACCTGTAGGTCTGTTTCTTTCTTCTGTTTTACTTTTTCTCTTGGCTTTGGGGGCACTTGCTCCTGTCTCCTGGCATGCATGGTAATTTTCTATTGAGTGACAAGCATTTTGCATGAAATGTTGTAGGGTAATGGGTAATTTTATATTCTTCCAGAGAGGACTTAAAGTTTTTTGGCTCTCGGGTACAATCTTCATCTAATCAGGGTCTGAGATGATTCAGGACTAGATTTAAGGTTCCATATGGGCTTGCCTATTTTTGTCCATACTGACTCCTGGAGCATAGCCTTTTATGGGTCTCAATTAAACTCACCCATGAGTGCTTAGCCAACTTCTTGGCTCTCTCTGAAGTTCAATTTTGTTTTCCTAGCTCCACAAGACACTGAAAGCTCTGATTATAGATTTTTCCCCCCCATAAGTTTCCATTTTCTGCTTTGCTTATCAGCTTTTTGTCCAGCTCAGTCCTGGGTTCAGCAAATACCATGCGGTAAAAAGTGGCACAGAATGTCTCTGTAGGTGCTTTTTTCCAGGATCTTGACTTCTCAGATCCTGGAAGCCTTTGAAACCCTGAACTCACATTTCTTTCCCATCCTCATGATAGTGCTGAAAGCTCTAGTCTGACATTTTCTGATGGCCATCTGGACTCCAGGCTGGGACTTGGCAAATTCCCTAAGGAAGAGAACACACTGTTCACGTGGTTTCTCAAGACTTGGTTGCCTTGGCTGTGCACGGATGCCATCAAGAAGATTTTTTAAGTCTTCTGGATTTCATCAAGAATTCATGCTGCTTTCAGTGAGAGGATAGTTCTAAGAGAAGATGCTCATTATTTCTAGAAGCAGAAGCCCTCAATAATTTCTTTTAAGCAATCAAAAGTTGGAGTGAGAGTTAGAATTAATGTGAGGGTGTATAGTAGCTTAAGTGATGAGCAGTGGTATACTGGAAAAGGTTTAACAGGAGGCTCTCTTTTGTGGTGTTTTTCCATTTCAATGATATAAATACTCTACTATGGCCAATTTCAAGCTACCAGTGTGATGTCTCCTTACATGGAGTTGGAAAAGATGCACGCAATGCCTGCTCATAGCCAGTGAAAGCTGACTCTAGCATACCACTGCCAATAGGGCATTCTTCTTCAGCAGACCATTGGTGGCAAACCAACTACATTAGGCCTCCTCCACACCTGAAGGGCCAGGAGTTCATCCTTATAAGTCTATGCATTTAGACCAGCAAAGAGTTGGTTTGTTTGTCTCTTCCCCCACAGAGCTTACAAATGCCTGATCCATAAGTATAGAATCTCATACAACATAGCATTCAGCCAGGGGCCCACTCAATAGTGCAGATTTGAGCATGGGCCCATTGTCTACCGTGGTCATATGCAATACTAGGCCATCCAGAAAGAAATGGCCTCAAAGTAGCTTAATAGCCTTCTAAATGCACAGCCGAACTACCATCTTGAAGGCAGTACTTTAAAAGCATAGAATGGCATCCTTCAAAATATACATATGTGCATTAAATCAGAGACCTTCATTTGATACTGTGCTCCATATAAGAAGACTATATGGGGCTAGGAACAGTGGGGTGGGGCAGGCTTGCTCGTAATTATCATCACAACCAACGAGCCCCTGGGAGACCTTGTATTTTCTATTCCTGAAATTCTGGGTTCTGTAGGCTGGTCCCCAAAGAGTAATATACTTACTAGAGGACACAGCAAGGGCTCACCAAACTATAATCCCTAAGTGTTGTCGAGGTGATTTGGAATTCTTGTGTCTCGGCATCAGCAGATAAAAAGCGGAGTTAACAACCTGGCAGAAGGTGAGAAAAGGAGTCACTAACTTGGCACCAAAAATGTCATTGCCTTCAGCTTCACAGTGGGGAGCAATAGGGCATTGCATGGGGTGTGGCAAGTAGGGGAGGAGAGATAGGTCCATTCTCAGGGAGAAGAAGATATTCAGCCTCAGCTGATGGCTGTGTTTGTGTCAATATTCAGAAACCTCTCAGGTTTTTCAAAAAATCCATAAATCTGTAGGTTGATGGTGTATCTCCTAGCTTTTGGAGGTTGGCTACCGAACTTGGGTCTGGGGTTCACATTGCATGGCTGATGGGTTAAATTCTCTGTCCTAGAGGAAACACATTTTATGCATGGCCTCCCTGGGAGGCAGCCTCTGAGGTGGAGCCCAACATGTAACAATTTTATGAGTGAGTGCCCTTGCGAAGGTGGGAGAGAAGCAATGCTGGGCAGAGGGAGGCATCGAACTTCCATGTAGTCCCGGCGGAAGCCTCAGCCAACCCTCTGGGGATTTCTCACGGTGGATTGACCCTTGAGAGTTTTCCTCCAAGTTGGGGTGAGAAGACCCAGCTTTCACTCCTCCACGTTCATCTGTCACTGGATGCAGTTTGTTCCAAGAAGGGACAGAGGGCTCGCTCTCCACTTCTAAGGGAATCCCTAAAGGTAGCTGATTACAGCTGACTATCAACTGGCAGTGTTCCCAGCTGTGGGGGCAAGAAGTCCTTTATTCCTAGATCACAGCATCCACTACAGATCCCGAGCTTAGAGGAGACCTGAGACAGAGGAGGATCCGCTTTCTCTCTCGATTCAAGAGGGACAGTGTTGCATTTAGTTAGAAACACTGTTTCCTTAGGAAGGGTTCAGGGTGATGTCTGTGGGTTCCCTGATGATCCTTATAATCTTGGTGAAATGGAATGTCAATCCTCTCCCAAGAGTGGAGACTGGGACCCAAAATAGACATGGCCATTCTGGGAGCTATAGGCAGGGGTTCACCTAATCACAGAATCCTGATGACCCCCTAAACCAACCCAGTCATTGTACAGATGAGAGCACCTGGGCTCAAAGAAGTTGAATGA
Source organism: Enhydra lutris kenyoni (assembly GCF_002288905.1). Lineage (NCBI taxonomy): Eukaryota > Metazoa > Chordata > Mammalia > Carnivora > Mustelidae > Enhydra > Enhydra lutris. The sequence continues at coordinate 44,901,393 of NW_019154097.1, forward strand.
GTTGCCTAGTATCACATGTGGCTAATCCCTGTAGGCTGAGAACCAGAATCAAAATCCCCCATTCACCCCAGGGCTCTCCAGGTCTTTGGAACACCAGGTCACCTCTATACTGTCCCATCCACCATTTTAACCTTGCAATCTAGAAGCCTAGACTTTTAATACAAATTGCAACTGACTTACACAGAAACTAGTGAGTCATACCTCGTACATCCCCTAATGAGTGTGAACCAATTGAAGTATTATGTTGAAATAATTTATGTGCTGTGTCAAGGCAAAAATGAGAAATTCAATTTGCATAGAGCACTATTGATTAGCACGCCATATCATCACACCGAACGCCATTCAGGATGGCATCCAAGGAACTCTGAGATGAGAGAGAGAGAGACGCGCAGCACACAGAACGTCTCTATTTGTGAGCCGAGCAAACCCTATCGCCAACCCCAGCTGCCTCTGTCACCCCTCCCCGTTCCCCCAGCACTACAGCACTGACAGATCTAAAGATGAAGAAGAAAAATGTCTCCGGCAGGCTGTTATTTTGCTGCCTGAATTGTGTCAGGGAAGTGTAAATATAATCACATTTTATCCGCCAATCTGAAATGGATTTCAGAGGAAGGGATCACAATGTTAGGAGAAATCTTTTTCGTTGGAGCATGCTTTGATTGAAAATAACTCCCTTGTTACCATCAGTAATGTGTTCAAGGGAGGAAAAAGCAGTGCAGTTCATGACAGAATTACTAGGCAATTCAATCAAAGCCCCGCGCCTTGCTTTTCAGGTTATAAGGGATATAGGTAGGTAAGTCCAAGATTTGCCTCAAGAGCACGGGGATTGTTCTGGAGATCTTCATCAAAACATCTACATTTCCTGCAGTGATACTGGAGGTCACTACAGAGATGCTGGCGTCTCCCGATGTGGCTATTCGATCTGTTGGCTTGGCCAGTCCTGTGCCCATTCAGGAGAGCCTTTGAATTCCAGAGCAGGGTGGACAGGGCCCTTTTGTTCCCCGAGACCTTAACACACTGCGTTTATAACCTAACCATGAATCACTTTGCTCTGATTTTTTAATTAAATGAATATATAGGCACGCTTGCCAGTTAGACCTTGTTTTTGTTTGAAAGATTTATTTATTTATCTGAGGGAGTTTGGGGAGGGGATAGGCAGAGGCATAGGGAGAGAGAATCTCAAGCAGATCCCGTGCTGAGTGTGGAGCCCAACATGGGGCTCAATCCCAGGACCCTGAGATCACAATGACTTGAGTTGCAACCAAGAGTCGACGCTCAACCAAGTGGGCCACCCAGGTGCCGCCCCCGCCCGTTAGACCTTCTTTTCAACCTTGGATGGTCAGGATGGATTGAAATGATTTGATCCCCAAACAGAGGCAGCTGTAAAGCCTTTGTGTGTGTGTGTATGTGTGTGCGTGCGTGTCTGTGTATGTATGCATATACTTAACTTTCAAAATATTTAAAATCAGCCCTAAGCATGCCAACAGCCTTTCATTCCTTCTTTGTTGCTATGGCTCTTAGAGCATATCAACGGACTCCCAGAGAATAAGCCCCCCTTTAAGGATGATCAAATGCATGAAGGACCATTCAGACCGTCCTAGCGGCAGCCGGCTCCCGGAGATCAAGCAGTCTGTTCCAAACCGCTCCCTGTTGTCATAGCCCATGTAATGTTGCTTGAATTAGGAGCAGGGAAAAGCAGCAAAGATCACCTTAGGTGTCTGCCAATAATGGGACTTGACATTTTAAGCTGGTCTCCTATTACTTTTGCTCTTTTCAAAGAGAAACACCCACATGACACCTTCTCAAAATTGTCAGGGCGCCACTGTAGCCCTAATCCTCCCCACTCGGGCATTAGAGGAGAAGGAAACCCAGAAGGATTCACTCGGTGGTTGCATTCTTGGATAAAATTACTGATCTAATTTTAGAACTAGGCCAGGCTTTGAGGCTTGCCCTTCATTCGAGGTCTAGTGCATGAAAGACCTCGTGTTGGGGAATTTTCCAGGCTTGCTTGGAAGGGGGCATTTAACCCAATTTGATCTCCAGTCAATGCATCAGGAGCCGATTCTCCGCCGCCAGGAGAAGCGCGCTGCCCGCCCTGCGGTTTCTCCACACTTTGAGAAAGATTCTTTTTGATGTCAGTGGGAGCTCCATTTCCAAAAAGGAAGCCACGGCACAAGAACCCGCACCTAGAAATGGAGAGCCAGGGTCTCTGTTTCAGAAAGTCTCTCTCCAGGTTCGCCAGCCAGTAACACCCACCGTGCCCGGGGTTGTGCCCATCGTGTTGCTGGCACAGTGCTGGGTGTGTGTGTGGGCGGGGGGGCGTTGGTGGTGCGGCGACATTCTCTTCTCATGCGAAAATCAAGATGGGGATATTCAGCCTCTATATTTTAAGGCAAAACCTCTTTCAGCAGTGAACAATGAGCAAAGCACTGTTTCCTAAAAGCACACAGTCATTGTTGTCCCCAGTAGGAGAGAATGAGCTGGAATTTCAAACATCTTCACTTCCACCCTGGGCCATACCCTCAGCCAACACAACCCCTCTCTCCCCACTCCAAACAAGGCCCCTGGGAGAACTTCAGTTGACCCTTGGTTAGCCTTGCCAGTGTTCTCGTAAGTAAAAACCCCAGTAATTCCAGGTTCCCTTCTGTTGCGGCAAGTTGTATCCCTCAGGTTTTGCTGCCTAAAACAAAACAAAACAAAACAAAACAAAACCTAAAAAACCAACAAAAAGAAAACAGCTTCATTTGTAGCTCACATGGGCTGGCAATTCGGAGCGCAGGGGACGGGGACTTCCTCTGTGGTTGCGGTTGGGCTCACCACGTGTTCAGTGAGCTGGCGGTTGGCTAGGGGGTCAGAGGCACTGGGCCACATCTCCTTCTCAGCAGGCAGGTTAAGCCTGGCTGATGCCCACGGTGGTGGCTGCAGGTTCCCCAAAACAGCAGCAGAGGAGGCTGCAAGTCTCCTGAGGCTCCGGCGGGAATGTCGGCGGTGTCATTCCTGCCCTGCTCAAGCAAGTCCAAAGGCCAGCCTGGATCCGAAGGATGGAGCAGCAGACTCTGCTCCTTGATGGAGAAGCTGTAACCAAAGCGTGGCCGGCTTTGCAGTCTACCACCCAGGGGCTCACTGGGGTTAAAGTTTGAAGACCTTAAGACCTTTAAGACCTGAAGCCGAGAGGGGTCCATGAGTAGGAACCACCTTGAACCTGAGTTTCCATGTCTGGTGCTCACCTCGACTGGCCGAGAAAAAGGATGGGACCAGAGAGTGATGTTGAATGAAAGCAAGTGGCCAGTTTTAAAGTATGTGTCTCTGTTCTGGGGACATGAACAAAGGTGTCAAGGATTAGGATCGTCTCGCTTCTGCAAGCTGAGAGAGCTACTGGTCCCGATCGGGGTCCCCCTTCTATCTCCCCAGCTCTGCATCTCGTTTTTCCTCCATTCTTTATGCCCAACTTCCTCATCTTTGGGAGAATTTGTGTGCCTCAGCCCTCCCAAGTTTTTAGCTCTCAGCAAGGGTAACATCCCGGTGATACATGGGTTTGGCTAGCTGGGCCACCTTTCAGAGGTACATGCAGGATTCTCCTATTAAATCTGAGCTCTCGTATAAAATATCAGTCTTTATTGTCTGTTAAATAAAAGTCCAGGATTACTTTTGATAGCATAAATTACCTGCAAAAGATGGAAATTAGCTTTGGATGGAAAATGAACTGCACCTTAAAAAAAGGGGGGTGAGTCTTCCTTGGTAGTTCCTCAAATTGAACCCTGTGGTCAGATTGACCATTTGCCTCTGACTGAGATCAAGTTGAAGGCTTGGAACCTTCCAAACTGCCTCCTTATTCAGTCTGAATTACCTCCTCCCCTTATGTTCTTCTGATACCAGATCCCAACCAGAAGCCTTGCAATGCACCCCCATTGGGTATATTTGCCCGTGGTTCCAAGGTGAGAGCCTCAATCAGGGTGTCCCCAAAGATCTGAACCATCATCCCTGGCTGTATTTGGAGAACTTTCTGAAGTAGAAACTTCTGCTGAGGCTGGAAGAAGCCAGAGTCTTTACAGCCTGTCCCAGAGGGACGTCCCATGCCTGCTCTCATTCTGACACAGTGAGGACAGTAGGAAGGAGATGGACTGAGCCCACAAAGCCAACCACAAGACCCACAGGTGTTCCTTCAGTTAAGCTTAACCCATTGCCTCCACTGCCCCATACATGTGCACCACGCTTCCTCTACTTTTATTACAGAAAGAAAGACTGACAGAAAGAAGAAGGGCAAACAGGTAAGATGGACTGAGCCACGGTCGATGGACTCCTCATGGCTCCCTGGGAAGGGGGTGATGATCCCCCCGGTGAGCGCACAGGCTCCAAGTGGGCTAAGGGACACGAGGCCTCCTCAGTGAGCCTGACTCCACCGTCCAATCATTACCCTATTAGGCCTCCTTGCCAGTTTGCAAAAATGAAGATTTTTTTTTTTTCTAATGAGAGGAAATTAGAACTGGAGAAACGGTTGGTGCTGTCTAGTCCATTCCCCTTGGTTTTAAAGATTAAAATATTATCATGATCAGTAAATGGGCATATTAGTTTCCTATTGCTGCTGCAAAAAAAAAAAAAAAAAAATCAAAGCCATAAAAACTTAGTGGCTGAAAACAGGGCAAAATCGTTATCTTGCAGTTCTAGAGGCTATTAGGTCCAAAATGGGGGAAAAACAGGATGCCTGCCGGGATGTGTTCATTTCTGGAGGTTTGGGGGCTGGGGTCCATCTCCTTGGCCAGCTTCCACATTCTGTGGCTGGCGGCCTCCCTTCCATCTCCGAAACTAGCAATGGCAGGTTCAGTCAGCCTCACTGAACATCCTTCTGACACCGGACTTCCGCCTCCTTCTTTCGCGTTAAAAATCTTCTATTTTTAACCATTGGACCCACCCAATTTTTAACTCTGGGTCCACTCAGCTAATCCAGGATGATCTCCTTATCTCAAGGTCAACTGATTAGAAATTTTAACTCGATGTGCCACCTTAATTCCCTCCTTGCCATGGGATGTAACATGTTTATAGGATCAGAATGCGATTAGAATGTGGGTCTCCGCAGGGGCCATTGTGTAGGGCACCATGCTGGCCTAGAGGATAGCTAAACCTGTGCTCTTCACCCACTTCCAATATTTCTTTATAAAGGAAAAGCAAGATAATTTCTAAATATCCGGGGGTGCCTGGGGGGCTCAGTCAGTTAAGGGTCTGCCTTCGGCTCAGGTCGTGATCCTGGCATCCCAGGACTGAGCTCCATGGCGGGCTCCCTTCTCGGTGGGGAGTCTGCTTCTCCTTCTGCCCCTTCCCCTGCTTGTGCTCTCTCTCTCTCTCTCTCTCTCTGTCTGTCTCTCAAATAAATATATATTTAATGGCAATCTCCTTCTTCCCAAGGCCAAAGTGTCCTTGCATATGAATTTCCAAAGGTCTGTACCTCCGAAATCACTAATTCGCTCTAAATGTTAATGTAGCTAAAGGCAAGTTTGCAGCGCGCACTGGGAAAGTTACAGAATCATGCCAGATGAAGCAGGGTGTTAGGTGGGGCCATCCATAGACGTACGGAGGAAGGAAAAGAGGAAGGACTGACAGATGGAAGAAAGGAAGGAGGGAAAGAAGGAAGGGAGGAAATTCATAGGGTCTCCACACAGTGAGACAATACATGTATTGAACAAGTGTCTGATTGAACTCCTTTTTGACGAATACCATGGATCAGAGCCTAGGTTCTGGGGCTATAACCCTAAACAAGGTGATGAAAGTTTTTGCCCATGAGGAGTAGTGGAAGAGCCAGGCAATCAAAAAGTGAATACAGAAACGAATAATGTTAAATTAAATAATAAAAAAAAGAAATGAATAATGTCGTATGGTGACAAATGCCATATACATACTAAGGAAGGCAGTGGCACAGTCAGTGATGGAAGGCACGCGGCATTGCATTATTGCCCCCGTGACTCTGAACACAAATGCCCCTTTCCCCAAGGCTCAGTGTGCTACACAGGGGCATGTGCAGTGAGCAGCGCTATGCCATTCTAGCAATGCCATTGTCTAGTGTTATATGCTGTTTATATGTGAAAATACTATATATACTCTGTCTGCCTGCTCCCCCATTTCACACATGTTATGATGGCCTCAAATGCAGGACACATTTACCTTGAATGTGCTGCCATCTCCGGTGAGCTCCTGGAAGCCCACTTCTCTGGTATTGTCATTGAACCTGAAGACTCTTAGGTGGAAGGACAGAGGTATGCAAATAAATTGGCTCAAGACTTTATTTCACCCTCTACTCACCCATTTTTTTTTTTTTAATTTACTGGAGAGAGATTGAGAGCACAAGTAGGAGGGGCAGAGAGAGAGGGAGAGTCTCAAGCAGATTCTGTGTTGAGCACGGAGCCCGATGTGGGCTCAATCTCTTGACCCTGACATGATGACCTGAGCTGAAAGCAAGAGTCAGATGCTTAACTGACTATACCATCCAGGTGCCCCAACTACTTACCCACCCTGTTTTTATATCTGGACTTCCCAAATTGGTTTAAATGCTCAGAGGAGCCAATCTGAAGGCTTCACAGCATCAGGAAGACCACTCAAGGGACAAAAGGTCAGTCTTTACAAAAGAGGGCAGAGACCGTTTAACCATCCCAAAGGGAGATGTCAGGTCATCTATCATGGCTCTGACACCACTCTGGGTAAGGTGCTAAGGAAAACAAGCAGCCTGAGCTGCTCAACAGGGAAAGACCACCAGATTGGTCTGCTGCCCCTCTCTACAGCCTTCTTTTCCAGGTGTCCTGCAGCCCAGGGATACCAGATCACAATGTTGCTCCTAGTTCTTCACTCTCTTACTCACAACCTGTGAATTTGCAGTCCCTCCCTGTGCCATCAGCGTGGGGTCTATTCTCAGCCTCGTTGATACCGAGCTTATCCCCTTAAAGGCTGCTGGCCACTGTGACTTTAGCAGACATGAGCAGACAAAGGCTTGAAACCTGCAGGTGTATGACACTTTGCCTCTTGCATATCTACCACTACCTGCCCGCCCAACAAGGGTGACAGGTAGGTGTTGCAGCAGAAGTAAATTTGCGACCCGGATCCAAGATCAACCAGGCTGAGCCCAGATCAGCTGAACCCCAGCCGAGTCCAGGCACATGAAAGAGAATGAATAATCACTTCTTGAAGCCACTGACTTCTGAGGTGGTATCTTTCGCAGCGTCCCTGTCGCAATTAGCTGACTGATACACCGGGGAACGGCGTTCCCCTGGGTGCCAATCTCAGCAGCAGGAACAAATATTCAAGAAAGAGCTTTGAAGCCATCGGAGGCAGGCTTTTTGAGAGCTGCAGCTGAACACGGAGGCAACTCGGTCCCGAAACCTCAGCACAAGAACCGTGCCGAAGAATAAGTCTTATTAACGAGAAAACACCAGGACTGACTCACTTGGAGACTCCAAAGACCCAGGGTCATGCTTTCTCCAAAGCCAGCAGCTCTGCTCTGCATTTGACCTCTGCCAGACTGAGTTATTTTGGATCCGTTCTTGTGACTCTGGGGCTTAAAATAGTCTCCGCTGAGCCATCTGTCTTGGGATCCATCTTACTCCTGAAACGTGGAGCAGCTGTGGCTCGATTGAAAGCAGCTCCTGTTAAGAAAGTGAACAATCTCTCAGCTTTTCTCCAGCCTCTGAGTGTGCCCTGGGGAGAAGATAAAATAGAGGGCATTTGGCTGCCAGAGGAGGATAAAGCTTCAGAAGGGAACCTGGGAGATGCTGGGCAGATAGAAACCGAGAACTGGGACAGCTGCCAGAGGGCCTGGAAGGGAGCCAGGTTACATAAAGTTCAGACAAAGACACTGTCAGCTGGGGGTGCGGGAGTAAAGCCGAATGGTGCAGAGTGTGGCCCTGGGAGAAGAACTGAGAGGTGTGCTGGAAGGGGTGTGGGGCCAGGGGTCAGAGACCTCGAGCCAAAGCCTTCACTCTACCATCAACATTGTCACCGTGTGCCAGGTCTCTGCAGTCGTCCAGCCTGAGCTCACGCACCCTTAAAATGGGGATATTGATGCCTAGTGCAGGTGGCGAGGGTTGATCTGAATAATGTAGATGAGGACTGGACTGCACAGACCTAAGCAACACGGAGTCAATCGCATAGGTCTACATGGTCAATTCCCTGAGGCAGGAACAGGGTCCATCCTTTTCTGTGTTATAGCGGGACTTACTCAACGTCCGGTGTATATATGCGTGTGCGTTCCCATGCACACACATGCTCAGTCATTTCCTAAATTCATAAATGCCATGAACACATGTACTGAAAAATATTACTGGGGGTCCTGGGTGGCTCAGTCGGTTAAGGGTCTGCCTTCAACTCAGGTCATGATCCCAGCATCCTGGGATCGAGCCCCTGGTCGGGCTCCCTGCTCAGTGAGGAGTCTGCTCCTCCCTCTGCCCCCAGCCCCACTCGTGTGCTCTCTCTCTTATGCTCTCTGTCTCAAATAAATACATAAAATCTTTAAAAAAAAATCACTCAAATTTCAGGCAAAGCAAGTAAAAGCTGTTGTCGGGGCACCTGGGTGGCTCAGTGGGTTAAGCTGCTGCCTTCTGCTTGGGTCATGATCTCAGGGTCCTGGGATCAAGCCCTGCATTGGGCTCTCTGTTCGGCAGGGAACCTGCCTCTCTCTCTCTCTCTCTGCCTACTTGTGATCTCTCTCTCTCTGTCAAATAAATAAAATCTTTTAAAAGAAAGAAAGAAGAAAGAAAGAAAGTAAGAAAGAAAAAAAAAGAAAGGAAGAGCTGTTGTCTTTATTCATAAACTTTCTGGAAATTGCATTTCAATGCAGAATAGTTAGCCACAGTCTGACACCCATGTCAGAACCCCAAGAGCCATCAGCCGCCCTGAGCTGGACTCTAGTCCACAAGGAAAGATAGTGGCTAGAGTGTGGCACTGAAGAGATCCTAGGGAGAAGCTTGTAATAATGAAGAAGCAGCAGGTTCTGGGAGAAAGCACCTGCCTTCCATCTCCCTCTTCCTAAGGTGGGTGTCTTTACTATTTGCACAGTGTTTACATGAGCACTGGAATCAACACACCCTGATTGCCCCCTAGAACCTGTACGATCTTTGGAAATTTGCTGAATCTTCTGTCTGTGCTTCATATTCTCCATTTGTAGAATGAGTGTTAATAACATAATTATTTCAAAGAGCTGTTTAGAGCAGGAGCAGGTAAACAACAGCATGACAGGCCGCAGGCCAAGACTACCCCTGCTGAATGTTTGTCTAAATAAAGTTTTATTGGAACAAACCAGGCTCATTTGTTTACATACCGGTTATGGTTATTTTGTGCTATAGTGGCAGTGTTAAGTTGCTGCCCCAGAGCTCCTAAAACCAAAAAGAGTTACTCTCTGGCCCGTTACAGAAACAGTTTGCTAACTCCTGGTTTAAGGATTAAACAAGGTAACAAATGTAAAACCATTTTCTTTTCTTTTCTTTTTTTTTTTTTTAAGTAGTCTCCAAGCCCAACACCAGACTTGAACTCATGACCCTGAGATCATGACTGGAACTGAGATCAAGAGTCAGACACTCAGCCTACTGACCCACCCAGGTGCCTCCATGTAAAACCTCTAATTCAGAGTCTGGGACACGGCCACAGCCATGCAGTGTTGGTATAACGAGGGTAAATATAAAGAACTGTGTTTACGTTTGGGAAGAGAAGGGATGTGGACTTAAGTTGGGGTTGGGGTGTGGACCACAGGTTCAACAAGAATCAACAGGCGTCTTCTTCGGAGAAGTGTCTGTTCAAGGAGAGAGTCAGTTATCACTTACTTGTGGAGCATAAGGTTTCACTTACTTGTGGAAGCATAAGGAATAACACGGAGGACGTGGGGAGATGGAGAGGAGAAGGGAGTTGGGGGAGACGGGAGGGGGAGACGAACCATGAGAGACTGTGGTCTCTGAGAAACAAACTGAGGGTTTTTTGCGGGGTGGGGGAGGTTGCGTGAGCCTGGTGGTGGGTATTAAGGGCACGTATTGCATGGAGCACTGGGTGTGGTGCATAAACAATGAATTCTGGTACACTGAAAAAAAAAAAAAAAAAGAATCAGCAGGAGTCCATGGACTCCCCAGCCATGTAGACGCAGGCTGGCGTCCACATTGAAGGCTGAGAAGGGGGATGTGGGAAAGCTCATGAAGCTCCAGGAGACAGTGACTAAAGGCAAGAAGGGCTTAAAAGCATGACATTGAGTTAGGAGACGGAAGCTGGCAGGTGTTTCCGTGAGGATTTGCTCCTGAGTGAGAGCTCTTGGCAGAGGAGTTCACTCATTACATAAGGAACATTTTTAAGGAACTGCAGGGGGGAAAAAAGTGCTCTTCCAGTTGGAAAGCGTGCGCTGTGTGAAAGGAGATTCCAAAGTGAAGTAAGTATTGCTAAAAGTCATTCAAAATGGGCTCCCAGGGATACTGAGGAAGCTAGACGGGGACCCATCTCCTGTTTCCATCTTCGGAACACCACCAACTTTTGACTTTTGTCCGTTGCAACTCAGCTATTTCCTAGAACACATCTTTCCACTCTGGACTGAAAGAGTGATATTGTAACTACATGTGTTAGCAGGGTAGCAATGCTTTATTACATAGTTTAACTCCCTCCGTCCTGAGCACAGTTCTTTCCAAACGAGTTATGTAAGCTTGCAGGTTTGCCTTTCTCAGTCTGTCCTCCCCACCTGCCATTTGGGGCACGCTTTCAATTTCTGGTGACTCTTTGTCTCCTGGATTGCAATGCCTAGGACCCTAAATAAACATTTCTGGTTTCTTTACAGTCTCTTCTCACTCGACACCTGGAAAGCTGCTGGCTCTGCAGAAACGCTTCGAACACCTCTCACGGCCACTCTCCCTTTACACTCACATATAGTTTTATCTCTCTCTATCCACAACAGTTTATCTGTTTAACACCCTCTGCTCGTCATACGGTGCTTTGCCCACTCAGGTGTTTCCGGGGCTGCCCTAAAAATTTCAGGGGCTCCCTCAACAACCCTTTTAACAGGAAAAAGAAAATGAGAAATAGAGGACTATTTAAGTAGGCTGGGTGCCAGGCAAAAGGGAGCAGAACAGTAGAGACAGATCTTTCAAGAATCTGTCTCCAATTTTAGTGTTTATGGAAATAAGAACATGTGAGCATTCTGAAGTGGGCTGGATGTTAAGTTTTCTTACTTCAGTTGCACAACACTACCCACTTTTTACTTCTTGGACTTCGGGTAGCTTGGGGATCGATTGCCCATCAGCTCACAAGCATTGACTCCTATTCAAGAATTCTGTATTTTACTTCATGAGGCATCTTCAACTTCCAGAGTTACTGTTTTATTATAAAGATAGACTTAAAAAGATCAGCTATCGTCTGTTGAAGGCACAACAGCTGCAGAAGGTTTTTACACATAAAGTTTCCTTTAATCCTCAGGACGAGCCTTTGGGCTTTAGAGACAGCCATGCAGGGCGTCCGCTCCAGGTGAGATGGTCCGCGGCAATCCAAATGCAAACCAAGTCTATCGGATTCTGATGTCAGTGTCCTTCCAAGTCTCCTGCCCACCCCACCGTTCTCAAAGGACAGCCCCCAGGAAGGAGTCTGACCACACACTGCTCATCGGTAAAAACGGGCATTGTCACTAAGTTTCCGATCAATACCATTGACCTGTTTTCCAACTTAAATCATCTCCCAGATGGCACCGTAACTTGACATTGTTTCACGGGTTAGCTCTGGGCCAGGAGTGGAGGAGCACACCTTTTAGAGAAAACAAACCAAAAGCACATTGCAATTTAGTAGACTTAGCAGAGGCTTTGGAAGTCAAACTGCCCTTTAGCGACGTTTCCTACTAGAATAGATTTAATAGTGTATTAAACCTGCAAGCCCAGTGAAACTTACAGTGTGTAGTAAATTTCCCGATAATGCTATGTAGCCACATTGAAAGTGGTCCAAGGATCCCACATTGTCCTCCAAAGTGGACCTCTAAGCGAATTTTATCTCCCCCCCCCCCCATCTGTGCCTCCTGTATGACTCCTAGGGTCTCCTAGGAAAGTTTCTACAAGCGGCAGTTTGATTCCCTACATGAGGTTGTCAGGGGAGGTCATCCAGAGTACATGACCACTGGCTGACCCATGAGCAGGACCCAAGCAATGGGAGGCTCCTCACTCATTGCCCCGTCCTGGGCATATGCATTCTGCCTGCCTCTCTCGCTCCTAGAGGCTCTTGCAGGGACATAGCCTTGAGATAGTGATGCGGTGTGGAGAACACCTGCCACCGAACCCAGTTAAAACTTCTATATAAACTATAAAAAATTTTTAAAATTTTTACATTTAATTGAAATACAGCTGACGTGTCATATTATATTAGTTTCTGACGTCCAACATAGTGATTCAACAATTCTATATATTAGGGACCCTTCCCCATGGTAAGTGTCGTTACCACCTGTCACCATACAATGTTGTCGCAAAATTGTTGGCTATATTCCCTATGATACATACGTGGATGCAGAGCCCAAGACAAGCCCCACAGGTAAGTTCAAGTTCTCTCTCCCGTGTGGAGTGACCTGCCTCTTTCGTGGTCCCTCCCTGCCCTCTAAGAACAGAGGCTGGTTTCAGATCACACCGAGGAAGCTCCTCAGGGAGCTGCAAGTCAACAGAAGCCACATGTGAAAGTCCAGATTTTTACCACCAGAATGAAAAGCATGACCATATGGACCTCTACCCACTTCCCCCCACCCCCCCCCCGCCCCGAAATTCATCTCATTCTTGGGACTCACGAGCCTGTCCTTCTGAGGGCACCACGACCCTCCGATCCACTCTTCCAAGCTCGAGTCTAAGTGTGAACTCTGTAAGGGCCTACTTAGCCAGAGTGACTCCATCTCGGTTAAACAGGCATTTTGTTGTTTGTGCAGTAAACTTAAATTGTCCCTCCCCACCCCCGCCCCCAAGGAACTTACTTAGAAGCAAGTCCGGGAAACCAGTAAAATATGGTTGGCCAGTTCCTAATAACCGAGCCCATACTACAAGGACGAGTCAGGCCAGGTGGAGACATCCAATCAGTAAAAAGCACACATACTATCTCCCTAACCACAAAAAAAATGTAAACCCCGCCTTTTGGGCGCCAAACTCGGGCGCCAATTCTGACCAGAGTGATAGGCTAATTCAAACAGCTACTATAGGGTAAATTGTAATTCAATTGACCACCTGCGTGTGGCCTAACGTGATTATGCAACTTTCTCTGTGTGTTACAATCTCATTGGCCACCTGTGTGTGGCCAGGCTCAACCACATGGCCTTTGCTCTATAAACGTTAGTCTGTGAGGCAGGGAGGGGTCGCTGTCTTTAGAGGAGCCCTGACTGGTCAGTTGATTCTTGAGCCTGTAAGACTGAGAGTCGTCGCTCTCTTGGGAGACGGCCCTGGCCGGTCAGTGTGACTTCTGATGCTTGGCATGAAATAAAACTTTATAGAACTTTCACTTTGTCTCAGTCTCGTTCCTTTGATAACGGACCCCAACAAACTCGAGACCCTCCCCCTTGATTTCCTTTCTCAGAATAATAGGGAGAGCACCACAAAATTCATAAAAGGCAATTCAAGAACCACAGCTCCTCACGTATGGGTTTCCTGTCATAACTTACATGGAAAAACACATGGACTGGGGATCCCGCTGCAACTTTTTTCTGTCTCTCCATGTCCCTTTAGACTTTAGTTCATGGGGTCATCGCACTCTCATCTCAACTCACCCTGTGTGATGATTCTCCTAGTGAGCGAGTCTTTGCTTTCTTTGCTCACTCTCAGGTAATAGGACGTCTCAGCATGACCTGAAATCGCAAACCAAAAGCACATTGCAATTTACTATCCTTAGCAGAGGCTTTCGAAGTCAGCCTGCCCTTCAGCCATGTTTTCTTCTACACTAGATTTAATGGTGTTTATGTATTTCCAACCTGCAAGCCCAATGAAACTTACAATGTCTGGTAAATTTCAATTGATTCAGAAACCGCAAATGGATGTTTTCACCATAATTTACATAAAGACTCTGGACTTGGCTGGACGTCTACAGGAAAAAGGGGGCAGAGGAGCCAGCGGTCTCAAATTTCCCTTCCCCTGATCCCTCCACCCCCACAGCTCCAGCCTCTGGGGGCTGCATGGAGGATGAGGACGGGACGGGAAAGTTGGTCCTTGAACGAGTTCTGACATCATCTGCTTTTTACTCTCTGCATCTGGTCACATTGTAAAGTTGTTGCTTCTTTATTTTGGGTGCTTTAGAAGAGTGTGTGGCTCCCTTGACCTGGGGACTGGAGTGGATGTTTCTAGTCCAGATTGTGATTTACCATCTTTCTCCACCCCTGGGCATCCTGCCATGGTCTTCTGGCCTTTCTGCTGGGATTCCTTGCCCCTCTGGGCAGCCTGATGGAAAAGGAACCAAGATGGCCCCATGGTTGCTTTCTCTCTGATGTCTCTTGCCTCTGCTCCACGGGAAAGCTCACACCCCCCCAGTCCTCTGCAGACCCATTACTGGCCAGTCCCAATTGCCATCCACCCCAGGCACCATTATCAAGGTGAAGGGCCAGCCATCCCTTCACATCTCTCCCTGAGATCTTTCAGGTTGGAATCTTATGCGGTCAGTGGTCCATGTTCTTATTCTCAGGCATCAGTCTCCTGTGTCTCCTGAAAGTAGGAATGCATTCATAAGCCCTAAGTGGTTCCTTAAAGCCCTCTTTCCCTTACCTCCTCTGGGAAGGAGACTCAGCTTTTATGACAGTCCTTTATGACAATACGTCTCCAGAGTATTCCCCATCAGGCAAAGTGAGGTCTTTGGGTTCTCTGCCTCTTTGGGTCTGTGAAGCCATAGAACAGCTTCTCCTGGCTTCCTTTTAATTAGCTACATATGCAGATTTGTCTCACAGCTCAGTTTAGAATGGAGAGCTACCAGTTGTTACAAAGTGGAAACCGAGGCAGGAGGCACCACTGTGCTTTCCTGCTCTGCTGCTCCCTTTTCCTGGGAAAGCTGCCACTTTGCCTTCCATGATGAGATGCTCTCCAGACACTGAGTCCTTTGGGGAAGAGTCTGAAAGGGAAATTCTAGTCTAAGTTCTAGCCAGATCCCTCCGCATCAGTCCCCTTTCTGATCTGCACTGCAAGCTGCTAATCTGGGGGTTGATACCACGGAAGTCCCTGTCTTCCATGGAGATCCTGCCTCCTAACCTCCACCGGAGGCAAACCGTATCATGGGTCCTGGATTAGTCTACATACAGAAAAGCCACAGAAGCTGACTTGCAGGGCAATGGGAGGATAAAATGCCACAAACGAAGGTGTCTGGCGATCACCCAACCAGAGCATCAGCGTCTGAGTTCCCAGGGAAAGCAGTGTTGCACGGTAACATGGAACGTTGTGTCTCTAACACTCGGGGCAACTCAGCCACAGGGTCCTACATTCCCCCCGCTCTGTACCCCCAGCAACAACATGAATAAACAATAAGAAAGGGGGAATCATTTCTCTGCAAGCCAACAAGAAAGGTCAGGGTCAGGGATCTGGAGGTGGGTGGAGAGGGGACGGGCAGCCTTGCCACAGCAGAAAAGCCAGAGCTGAGAGGCAGATGCGTACCCCCTTGTGGAGGGCCCAAATAAGGGTGCTGAACCCGTCAAAAGCATTGGATGTGGCAGGAGTCCTGTGGGAGGCAACTCCCCCCTCTCACAGCTATCACAGGGATGACATGAGGCCACACGGCTTGTCCAGTGAGGGCTATGATTCTAGCAGAGTTAGGGACACACCTTGAAAATGACCTTGGTCAGCATCCAGAAGCTTCTCGGGCCTGGTGGAGTAAATATATCCTCACCTCCACGCAACATAGCATCTACGAAGGCCTCATTCATTTGATGAGAACTATTACTTTACACGAGTAATAAAGGGGACACGAGGCATTCGGGAATGGGCAGAGGCTGGCTCAGATCCTTCAAGGATGATGATCTCATTCAGTGGTTCACAACCTGGAAAGGGCACCCTGGGACTTTGAAAATAGAAACGTGTCCTGGTCCCCCCTACCTGGAGCTCTAATTCACTGGTTTGGTGGGAGTCCTGGGCACATAGATCTTACAAGATGCATGCAAATGACACGGGTCCACACCCGCGGTCGAGAGCCACTGAAATAAGTCTTGAACAGGTTCACATTTCTTTTTCACCTTTTTCCATCTGCTTCTGGCTCACTTGTGACCATTTGATTTTCTTATAACACATCAATAAGAGAAGGAGAGGGAACAGAAAAAGCAAAAAGCAGTGGCTAAGGCTTAGATTCCTGAAGTGGCTCAGATGAGTTTTCAGGGGCTGAGTGCACGGAGGCCGGTGCTCCCAGACCTGGGTCTTGCTCGTCCATTTCCATGGGGCCTTTACACAATCCATCCAAACCTCAAACTCCATGACACAAACAACGAAAAAAGGGCTGAATTAAAACACCTGTGTTTGGGGCGCCTGGGTCGTTCAGTGGGTTAAGCCTCTGCCTTCGGCTCAGGTCATGATCTCAGGGTCCTGGGATCGAGCCCCACATCGGGCTCTCTGCTCAGTGTGGAGCCTGTTCCCCGCCCCCCTCTCTCTGCCTGCCTCTCTGCCTACTTGTGATCTCTGTGTGTCAAATAACTAAATAAAATCTTAAAAAAAAAAGCAAAACTGTGCTTTTTGGAAATGTCGTTTGGTGAGTAACAAGTGACTCAGTGTTTTAGAAAGAAAAGGGAGGCACGCGCTCTCTCTTCCTCCATCACATTCATATAAGTAGAGCTAGTCTATGAGTTTTCTGAAATTGGAGCCTAGAGCGCAAGATTTGCCTTCTGTTTTTGTGAGGCACTGATTGCTTGGGAAGCCATTTTTGGGAAAGCAAGCCAGGATTTGGATCACCCGTGAAATGTCTTCCCGGATTGCAAGGACATCCCCACAACGGATCCTAACAGCATTTGGCCCTTGGCCTGGAATCTGTGCCACATCACAATGACAAGGGCCCACTTCTTGGTGTACATAAGGCCTGGCCAACCAGCTACCCACGTGGTGCTGGGGAGACTCTTTCTGTCCTGGAGTCGGTTCACTGGAATTTGATAGTTGTGCGAGTTAGCAACCTGGTTCTGTTTGCTCAGTCTCTTCAGATCTAGGGAAAAGCAGATTTCCTGGCAAGATCAAATATGGGGCTCCGTGAAGACATGAGAAGCAAGTTCATCTAAAAGATGAATGGGCTACAATGCACTCTGGAGGCAGACGATGAGTCACTTCCTCATGTCTGGCTAAGTTCCTTCACCAAGAGTCTCAATTTCCCTTCTGAGAAAACCATTCACAAAAATGGCAGGCTTCTCCGAGGCTACTGATAAAGATGGCACCACCTCCATCCCCTCTCCTTGGGTGTCTGGCAGGACCAGATGGCATGCTTGGCCAGGGACATGTGAGCCTAAGGGACCTGTGTCCCTTCTGGATGGGAGCCACTGGCCAGGGTGGGATTCACCCTGCTCCTTCTGAGATTACCTAAGGGGGCTGCTCTGATATCTGGATCTAGGACTGAGGAACTGTGGGAGCTAAGCTGCCTGCTGGAGAATGAGTAGAATAAAGGAGTCAAAACCATTATAAGCCGCTAAGACAGGAAGGGTGCTTGTTACTGTAGCATAACATAGCCAATCCTGACTGATACAGGCTCTGGTTGTGTTTGCAGGAGGACAGAACTAAAAGAAGCAGAGTCTGCAGAGCTGCTCCCATGGTGTTGGGCACATAGCAGGTGGTTCCCTTATTGCATCTAAAAATGTGTATTAAGGGGGCACCTGGGTGGCTCAGTCAGTTAAGTGGCTGCCTTCAGCTCAGGTCATGATCCCAGGGTCCTGGGATGGAGCCCCACATCGGGCTCCCTGTTCTGCAGGGGGCCTGCTTCTTCCTCTCCCTCTGCTTGCCTCTCTGCTGACTTGTGCTCTCTCTTTCTATCTCTCTGTCAAATAAATAAATAAAATCTTTAAAAAAATAAAATTAAATAAAAAATAAGATTAAAAAAATGTATATTAAGACCCTACTATGTACTCAATGCTGCGGACCTATCAATGCATAAAAAGAAAAGGGCTGTCTGTTCTATGGTGACCCAGAGCTGGTGCACATTGTCATTGCTGTGCACGGAGACAGGGGTCCCATTTGCATGAATGCCAGAGCGGGGTGTTGATCTGCACCGTTGTCAAGGAGGATCAAAAAGACATCAAAATGCACCATGGCTGCTGAGTCCTAAGGGCCACCATCACGCTGGGGTTGCGTTCACGGTAGACTATGTTTGTAGAGAATCGTGTGTTGTGTTCCAAGAAGGAACACTGATGACGGCCGCCATGCATTTTATTCTTGGCTATATTCCGACCTCTGTGCTGGGTGTTTGGCACACGGTATCTCCCTTAACAGAATCCTCACGAGAATGCTATGAGATCGCTATCGTGCCCGTTTTATGATGAGAAGGTTGAGGTTTAGAAACTAAATTACTTACCTACAGGTACAGGACTGAGAAGTGGGAAAGTCTGGATGTAAAGCTAAACCGGATACACACAAGTCACAGACCCAGGTGATAAAATGAGGGAGAGTGGCATTGTTTCCAGCACAGACACACTTGCAAAAGACGCTACAGTTGTGGCAATGACCTCTCCTACGAGAATTTTGTCTCACACAGCTCGCCATTAATTGGCCTGCGCGGATTTCGGGGGTTGTTTTGTTATTGTTGTCGGAAGCCTCCTGCCCCGCTTTGTCAGTCTTGGCCAACCAGTCTATGCACAGAGGCAGAGATGGTTCTGGACGCTGTGCTCATCCGTCCTAAGGGGAAAACTTGGCCCCGTAGATAAAATTCCCATGAGGCTGGTTGCCTAGACCACAGCAGGGGAGGTGAATCCCTAAGGCTCCAGGATGGTTCGGTGAGGCTGTCACGGCTTCCCCGCCCCTGCTCCACCTCCAAGGTGTCTGGAAGGCCCCATTCAAGAGCCCAGAGCCGGAGGGAGGCCAAGAGATGACCCAGATGCTATCTGGGCTGCGGATGACTCAGAGCGGGCACTGTCAGAGCCACGTCTCCTTGAGATCCTGTGTCATCTGCCCTCAGTGGTTTCATTCTGGAAGAAAGACAGCCACCAGTAGGTTTCTAGAAACATTATTTTTTTCCCCATTGACTGACAGGAGCAAGGTGACAGGAACAGTGGGCTTTCACATGAAATGATGCTCCTGCCTCCATGTTATTCCAACAGCGTAACTGTGAGTGCTGTGCTCACAATAACTCATCATGTCCAAAACAGAGCTCATTATCTCTCCCTGCAAGCTGCCTCCTTCCCTCCCTGCACTCCCTCTCTCAGTTAATAGCATCACCCTACACTGAGTCACCCTGGCTGGAGAGCTAATAAGTAGGCAGGAAGGAGAGGAAAAGCCTTGGGATGTGGAATTAGGAGAACATGATTTAATCGGCATTTTCAAGATGGAGGGACTTCTCTCAATTGACCTAACCTCTCTGAGCGTTCGTTTCCTCCTACATGGGAGTTATGTGGTTGTCCTAATCTGGATGGGTAGGGTTTCCCCTCTAACCAGCCTTCCTTCCACGGCTTTTCCTGCTCTACCTGGTGATTTCTTTAACTGGAGGGGCCCATTTTGCCTTGCCATGTCCTTGCCCTACGGCCCTCTCCATTGGCTTGTCATTAGCCATTCGTGTGGCACACTTCAGGGGGACCCAGAGGTCCCTACCAGAGGGTAGACCCCTCTCCTTACTCGCCCATGTCATTTCATCCCACTGCAGCCTTATGAACCTTTTGCTTTTACTACCATGCATTTCCTGATTATAGAGATAATACACACTTTTGTTAAAAATGAGACTACAGGGGGCGCCTGGGTGGCTCAGTGGGTTAAGGCCTCTTCCTTCGGTTCAGGTCATGGTCTCAGGGTCCTGGGATCGAGTCCTACATCGGGCTCTCTGCTCGGCGGGGGGCCTGCTTCCTCCTTTCTCTCTCTCTCTGTGCCTGCCTCACTGCCTACTTGTGATCTCTGTCTGCCAGATAAATAAATAAAATATTAAAAAAAAATGAGACTACAGGAAAGTAGAAAGAACCGAATAAAAGCCCCACACGGCACAACATGTCAGAGAGAGCCACAGGTGCTAACTCATTAGACGCCCTTCCTGGGTGTGCTCATGAGCCCTTAGAAATCATCAGTGCTGGGGCAGGTGCACTACAGCTGTAGAAAGCAGTCAGTAGGCAGAGCAGGAAAGAGGAAGGCACTGGGATCCTGCTCTGTCGGCCGATGGGAGCTGAGGTCTGCTCACGTGGCATCCACGAGCCCTGAGAACCTCATGGGACAGCAGGGAGAATTTCTTCAGGCCTACGAATGCCACCCCCTCCCTGCTTCCCGACACAGCATTCTCACACAAATACTTATGTCCAGAAAAAAACTCATGTCAGTCAAAGTTTACTAAAAAAGGGACCAAGACTGGAACTGTACGGAAGCTGAACAAGAAAACAAAGGTAAGCGGCGAGAGAAAATGGCACATGAGAAACGCCTAGAGGAGAAACATGATCTTTGAATGGAGGAAGGGTGTCATGTCGTTTCATTCATGAAAGAAGATTTTGAGGAAACATTTTCAAGAAATAAAGCTCGTGGCAGAAAAGCAAGCCTACAGAGAATATATGGCAAGACAACAGAATGAGATAAAACATGAGGTGGCGGAAGGAAGGGAACGGGGAGGACAGAGAAGAACTGGAATTTACGGGCTACATTAGAGACAAGACGAAGAAGAATCCATGTGGTTAAAAGCACATACATGGTTATGGAGGAAAGGGTTGAGAGAAGCAAGCGAAATGAAACCGAAATTAACATAAAACCAGAACTAGAGGATACACATATATATTTTTTAGTGCCTGTATATAATATCTATGTCTGTACCATCTACCTATAGCATCGTCGACATCTGTCTATCTATCTCTACGTCTTACTATCTTATCCATCTATCTATCCGTCCATCTGTCCATCCATCTATTCATCCATCTGTCTATCTCTCTTCTATCTATCTATCTATACATATCCATGTAGAGAATAAAGTCAAAAGAGTTCCAACCTCCCATAACTGTCACCCCCAAGAGACTGAAATACTTAAACAACAATAACAAAAAAATATATTTTAAGATTTAGCATTAAGAAAATGCTCTATGAAATAAATATCAAATCCACATAATGAAACCACAACATGTTCTCAGGAAAACCTGACAAGACTATGAGCACCAAGGTGTATTCTAAAAAATAGCAAACATTTAGATCAACAATCCTTTGAGCATTGACTCTGAAGATAAAAATCACTGGACGGGCCTCAGCCTTCTCCTTATTCAATGCTAGGAACAGTTGAATTATACCCCCAAATTTTCAAGGTAAGAAATGGTACTCCAGAAGAACCTTTGTTCACATATAAAGCCAGAAGGAAGGCATTTAGTAGTAGCATAGGATAGGCATGTAGGTCAATGAAATAGAATTGAAGGCCTAAAAATATGCCCTCACAGTTACATGTGATTGGCTTTTGATGAAGGTACCAAAACAATTCAATGGCAGGAAGAGTAGTCTTTTGAACAAATGGTGTTGGGAAAACAGGATATTCACATGCAACATTGAAGCTGGACCCCTAGCTCTTGGCATATACAACAATAATCTCAAAATGGATCAAAAACTTAAAAAATAATAGCTTTATAAACTATAAAACTCATAAGAAAACATAGATGTAAGTCTTCATGATCTTGAAATAAGTAAGAATTTCTTAGATATGACATCAAAAGCACACGGAATACAAAGAAAAATAGATAAATTGGACTTTATCCGAATTAAAAAGTTTTGTGCTTCCAAAGACAGTGGAAAGACAACTCACAAATGAGAGAAAACATTTGCAAGTCATATATCTCACAAGGGAATTGTCACTAGACTATATAAAGAACACTAAAAATACGGTAATAAAATGATGAATAACCCAGTTTAAAAAATAGACAGAGGGTATGAGTAGATATTTCTCCAAAGAAGAGACACGGATGGCCAACAAGCCAATGAAAAGGTACGCAACATCTTCAGCCACCAGGTTGTGATACAAATCACAACCACAATGACTTACCATGTCATAGGCCCTAAGATGTCAACAATAAAGAGGTTACATCATCAGTGTTGGTGAGGATGTGGAGGGATTGGAACTCTTGGGCATTGATGGTAGGAGTGTAACGTGGTGTAGCCACTGTGGAAAAAAGTCTGGTGGCCTCTCATAAAATTAAACACAAAGTTATCATATAATGCAGCAATTCCACTCCTAGGTATAGACCAAAGACAAATCAAAGTGTGTGTCCATACAAAGTCTGTACATGAATGTTCCTAGCAGCCTTTTATCAGAACAACCCAACGTGGAATGATTGTTTAATACCCATCAATGGAGGACAGAGAAATGAAATGTGGTATACCCATACAACAGAATATTACTTAGCGTAAAAGGAATGAAATACTGCCATAGAGTGAACCTCGAAAACAATAAGCTGAGGGCAATACGCCAGTCCCAAGGGGCTACATATAGTATGATTTCATTTATGTGAAATGTCCACAATAGGTCAATCTATATACACAGAAAATACATTTGTTTTTGTCAAGGGCCAGGGAAGCAGGTGGGGAGAATGGAGAGTGGCTACTTATGGGTACCAGCTTCCTTTTTGGAGCACTAAAAGTATTCTAAATTTGATTGTAGTAACAGTTACACAGCTCTGTGGATATACAAAAAAGACCATTGAATTATACAAATTGAGTGAATTGTATGGTCTGTGAATTATAACTCAATAAAGCTGTTATGGGGGGGAGAAACCATTTTAAAGTGTGTAAGAATTTAGAGGATAGAAATCCCATAGGGTCTTGTTGAAGAAATTCTAGATGATAAACTTCAGCCAACCCAGAAATGCACAGTAACACTGCAGTAAATGACTGACTATAAACATGGTGTCACTCTAACCGTAGGGCTAAGCTAAAAACACTATGATTTCATACCAGTGCATATTATGGATGGTAACACAGTGAGTAAAAAAAGAATGTCTGGGTCCAGACCTATATACCCACACTAATGGAGAAGGCAAAGCTCTACCTTATAGTAAAAGCAAACCAATAAGTAAAAGGAATGAATGAAATGGAAAGTCACCATTTGGTAGCCATGATATTGGTCATTGGGTAGCATGGACCTATGGCCATTGGTTCAGGCGGGTGCTGATTCAGGCATGCAAAGGAGGTGGGTGGCAGTTTGAGGATGTACATGATATAGGCATGACCTCTGAATACAGCACCCATGGAATGATAATTAGTTACAAAGAGGAAAATGATGCCATTATGGTAGAGAAACATGGCACAAACCAGCATGAGCCACTGATGAAGGTTAATATCAGTAGTGATGAGTAGTATGGGCCACCTTCATGAATATTTAGAGGTAGCTGTGTTGCCCAGGGCACAGCCTCACTCCCATGACATCCCCATCAGGAATGCCAATGTGGTCTCCCCAGGATCTTGCCCTAGGGAGACCACATTGAAGGCATCTGACAGCACGTGGGGCCAGAACTCTAAAACTGTTGAGGACGGAAGAGGTAGGAAGGAGAAGGTTCCAGTTCGGAGGGAAGAGCACACTTGACATTGAAATCCAGTGCGGTGTCCTGAGTGGTTCCTGGACCATAAAGAACAGAAGGACATGGTTGGAACAGTTGGTGAAAGATGAACGGCATTGGGTTGTGCTAGTTGGATTGGATTGTGGGCATGTGGACTGGATGGTGGTATGAAAATGTTGTCTTCCCGACTTGTGCTTAGAGAGTGGTTTTAAGGAATGAATGAATGAAGAGATATTACGTCTACAGCTTCATCTCGAATGGTGAAGGGAAAAGACCGGTGTGGGGGCACGTGTGCAAGTACATGTATCTGCATGTGTGTTTGTGTGTGTGTGAATGAGAGAGAAGACATGGAGTGACACCATGAAATATGGGTGGGGCGTATGGGTGAAGGGGAGATTTTAACTTTCATTGATTTTCAACTGTTTCATCCTTCCAACTGTACTTCTAACGTCTGTGTGTTTGTGATTATTTCAAAATAAATTATTTTTATTTTTTTAAGATTATTTACTTGAGAGAGAGCATGTGAGGGAGAGGAGAGAGAACCTCATGCAGACTCCAACTGAGTGTGGAGCCCAACACGGGGCTTGATCCCACAAGCCGTGAGATCACGACCTGAGCCGAAACTAAGAGTTGGATGCTTAACCGAAGGTGCCACCCAGGCGCCCCTCAAAATAAATTGTTTTTTAAAAGCACAATATAAATATGACAAACCCTGAAAATGTAAAAACCTTGCCATTATTGAAAGACAAAATGTTTCTTCGTGTCTTTGAATGGATTCTTCCCTCTTCTAGGAATGCTCTCACTCTATATCTTAAAGTATTGGGTTCCCGGGGGTTCATTTATGTCTCTGCCCAAGTGTCCTTGGGAGAGGACCTCTCTGGTCACCATCACCCCTGCTTCCTTTGAGGCAGTCTACACCCGCTGGCACCATCCTAGACACTGAGATACCAAGTGCTTACTCTGCGGGGTTTACTGTTGTGTGTTGCCTCTTTGTTTATGATCCAGATGCTGTTAGGGACATGCCTTGCATCTGGTGTTGTGACTCCTTCATCTCCTTCCAATTTTGGCACCTAGAAAAGTTAACAAAAGAATTCTGGGTCCATACCTATATATCCACATAAGCTGAGAAGGCAAAGTTCTACCTTATGGTAAAATCAAATGAATATGTAAAAGGCATATAGTAGGTGCTCATTAAATACAAAGCTGAGTGGGGAGGGAGGAGAGAAGGTCGAAGATGAAGTGCTCTGATTCCTGCTTTGTAGCCAGCAGGGCTGACAGATAACATGTAGAGGGCACACTGTTAAATAGTTTGGGTCAGGGGCACCTGGGTGGCTCAGTGGGTTAAAGCCTCTGCCTTCGGCCCAGGTCATGATCCCAGGGTCCTGGGATCGAGCCCCGCATCAGGCTCTCTGCTCAGCAGGGGACCCTCTTCCCTCTCTCTCTCTGCCTGCCTCTCTGCCTACTTGTGATCTCTGTCTATCAAATAAATGGATGAATAAATCTTTAAAAAAAATAAATAAAATAAATAAATAGTTTGGGTCATTCGTAGCCATTTGTGCAAGAAAGATGAACTAGGAGGAGAACAGGCTGAAAAGGTTGAGTGCACCTCCAGGATTTCTAAAAGGACAGAGCACTCCCTTTGCCCCACACATCCTCTAGTATCAAAGAGAATGTCTTGGTGGACCCTGTCCCATTCTAGGGCAGAGTATCATAGTTGTGGAACTCCTAGATCCTAGAGTCAGACCTCCTGGTTCAAATTCCAGCTCAGCCATTTATAAACTGTGCAATGCTGGAGAAATGACCTAACCTCTCTCTTCTTTGGTTTGTCCATCTGTGAAATGAGGACAATAGCAAAACTTTTCCCATACAATGTGAAGAGGAGGTAAAATGTAAACTGTCTAGAATAGTACTTGGTACAGAATAAGCATTAGCTATGATTATTGTCCAAAGACTTGGATCCTGCTGATCAAATCAGGACGGAATCAGTGCCTTGCAAATACCAAACAGACCCCATTCTTTTCTCCAGCCAACAAGAATCCCAGGATTTGCAAAAGAAATACAAGCCGTTGTTCAATGTGTCCTGTGACATCGGTCCTGCAGAGGTCTGTTTTTCTTTTTCTTTTCCTCTTGAGCACAGAGAGAGGAGCCTGTGGTTACGTTCTGGACAGTGGGATGTGGACAGGACAATACACACTGCATGAAACCCCAAGCCTCTTTCTTCCCCTCACGTTTGGCCAACTGCAGACTATCCAGTGAAAAACTCTGAGACCCAAGGGGGATGTCAGAGTCTGGGTTTCAGAATGAGGCTACCTACCATACTGGGCTGTAGTCCAAGAAAGGAGTAATCTTTCATGGGCTTAAGCCAGGAAGTTTGAAAACTTGTCTGTTATCACACTTAGCTGACCTAGCTGAGCGGTGGGTCTTTTTTTTTTTTTTTTAAAGATTTTATTTATTTATTTGAGAGAGAGAGTGAGATAGAGAGCATGAGAGGGAAGAGGGTCAGAGGGAGAAGGAGACTGCCCGCCGAGCAGGGAGCCCGATGTGAGACTCAATCCCGGAACTCCAGGATCATGACCCGAGCCAAAGGCAGTCGCCTGACCAACTGACCACTAGGCGCCCCAAGTGATGGGTCTTTAGACAAAGGAAGGGGTTGAAGAAAGGCAGATGAGGGAATGGGATGGAGAGTCAGAGGGTCAGTCTTGGACAAAGGAAGTTTAAACTGATTGAAACAGACCAGAGACCCCAAGAACCCAGAATCAAACCTCTATGATAGTCTAGTTCAGACAGCTGGGTTTGGGAAATCAGGGCTGAGAGGAAGGGAAGTATGTTGAAGGGAAAATAGAAAGGCTGTAGGTTGAGAAACGTGTGTAAGCCTCCAGCTGATGGAGGTCACGCATGCAAACCGTTTCCATTTTAGACAACACGGAGCAACCCTACCTAGAGAGCATGCTCTCCACCAGTAAACACCTAGGTGGGGAAGACACACCACCCAGGCTGCTTCACCAAGTTGAATCTGAAAGCCATGGCATCCTTCTGGATGTTGGCATGACTGCTCATAGGGACTTCTTCCAATCCTAAAATTAGGTTTGCTCATCTCCCTGTTAGTGTCATTCCAAAAAGATCATGAGTGAATCCAACAGCTAATGTCTAGGCTCACAAATATTTATCGGCCACTTTCTGTGTGAGAGGCACCGTTCCGGGTTCTTTGCGGAAACAGAAAATGTTTCGGAAATATTTCGGGTGATGCTTGCGTGTGCCACACAGTAAGGGTGATATTTGGTATTTATTATTAGCGAGGGACCCCATTTTGCCCACTGCAATACTATGGGACATTAGAACAGGCTGTTTTCACTGATATTTTGAAAAACACCTGCTAAATCATCCCAGAAAAGTAGATTGGAAGGGTTTGGGAATGATGGTTGGGCCATGTGCCTGCCCCAGAAGGGAGAAGATGTTCTGATCCATATTAGCAGCAGAAAACAGTAAATAAGGAAGGTCGTGGGACGGTTGTTCAGTCCAGTCTTGGGAACTTGTCCCAGTATCTTTAGTACAGCTAACTGTTTATTTCTGGACAAAGTTGTTGGGAGTTATTAATCAGCTAGGGACATAGTCAATATACTATCCCTCCCCATTTTGGCAAAATTAGGGAAATGATGGAGAGGGCAAGAGAATTAGAAGTCAGACGTTGTGTAACAAGTCACAAAGCTGGTGAGGGACAAGTGACAGAAACTAAAGAAGACTTTAACAGCTCCCAAAAGGCCTTTCCCAGCCACCCTGGACCCAGACAGAGAAAGGAGGGAACATAGTGGTGTAGGCTCCCAGGGACTTGGTGGGAGTGGGACTGGTTTTGAAGCCAAGCCCATGTCCAAGGACTTAGGATTATTGTACATAGAGTTACCTTCCCTTGTCAGAGGCTGGGACTCTTGGGGTTTACAAGCAGCATTGAAGAGTAGGCAGGGTCAGATAGGCAATCTGTTCCCAAAGTCTTCACAGAGACCAGAGCACCAAGCAAGGAAACCAAATTAACAAGCAGAAAAGATGCAAAGACCAAAGGACAGCCAGGGCAATAGTAAAGAATAGGTCCATTTCTAAGGAGGTGGGGAACCAGTTGGGATGGGGAGCGGACGAGATGGAGAGTAACAGCGGGGGCGCAAACAGTGGCAACCTTATAGAGAGTTGGGTTGGCCTTCACTCCATGACCGCAGACAGAGAATGAGGACAAGCGGAAGGGAGTTAATGACGGAGATGTTTTCTAATCTCCCAAGGAAGGTGGTTGGAAAAGCAAAAAATGACGGCCCTGGTACTACACAAGTGTTGATTTTGCTTTCTTCCCTCTAAAGCATGTAAAAGTAGGGTGATAATCATGTCCACCTCACATACTTCTAATGGGAATTCTTATGATTCCACTCCCCAAATATTTCCCGAGCACCTAGAGTCCGCAAGGCTCTCCCAGACCCCGAGGATAAAGCAGCGAACCAAGCAGATGATGTTTGTGTATCGTGGAGTTTATTTTCCTCCTATTGATAGACAGACAAGACACTAATTTCTAAATAAATGACGTGCCAGGTGGTAATCATTGCCAGGCGGTAAAAAGAAAACCCCAGACCCAAAATAGAGTCACGTATGCGAGGACAAGTCACGCAACTGGGGCCGAATTTCTAACCTGATTGCAGTGGCCGCCTCTCCCAGAAATGTTGTCTGAATTGGTCAGTCAGGAATTTTCTAGTGGGCACCAGCGAGGTCATCTGCCAGGTGGGACCGCTCCATCCCCTAAAGGAAGATGAAGTAATTCACCTAACCCAACAAGATGTCCTGCCCCTCCCCCAGGGCTGGAGGTCCTGCCTAAAACAACCCTTTCTTTTCTTTTGCTAACAATTTCTGGCCCCACCCTTCTTCCTATAAAACCTTCCATTTTATTGGCGTCCTTGGAGCTCGCTTCTGTTTGCAGGAGGATTCCTGGTTCATGAATCTTTTAATAAAGCCAGTTGTTAGATCTTCAAATTTACTCAGTTGGATTTTTGTTCTTCAACGTAAGGGGGAGAAAAAAGAACCCAAGGTAATAGTGGCTAATAGAGGGTCATTTAAATAGTGATAAAACAAGGCATGGAACAGAGTGAGCAATTAATTTTATGGGGAAGATAGGCTCTATAGAGCTCTGTGCTTGAGTAGGAAATTAAAGTCTGAGCTTCCTGACAACCAAAGGAAAAAGCAAAATGCGTCAAATTCAGTATATTATGTTATTTTATACACACACACACACACACACACATTTAATTTTTTTTCAGATCAAATGTTTTTCCAGCACCAAATCCCAAAAGGAATTTATCTCAATAATCCTTTCAAATAGCTTAAGTTCAGAGACTGGAAAAGTCATTACCGTTCAGAATTGGAAGCAAAGAATTTATGGATGAGGTGGAAAGGTGAGCGGTGACTTCCCCTGAGGACAGGTAGGGGCTTTCTGCCATGTTGACCCAGCTCCCACCAGCCTCTCTCTGCCTCGGTGACACCCCCCCCCCCCCCCCCCCATGATTTTCTCCCCTTCCTAACCCCCAGGCTGTTAAACCCTATTGTGCTGCTTTGACATCTGGAACAAATCCTTTTGTCATACACCATCAGACTTTAAACAAATAAGAGCTAATGAGTTATCCAGGTGCCATGATTTTGCCTCCACCAATAATTACTTTGCTCACTCAAGGGTAGTATGAAGGTAACGGGCAGGAAGAGCTCTCCTCTCACACCTCACAGTAGAATTCATTTGCTTTGACAAATATCTGACTTGTCTGATGTTTACAATGTAACATATTCATTTTGCCAGGTCTGCCCTATATATCATCCTGTCCAGAAGCTCTAAGCATCCTGGCAGGGCCAGAGCCTTTGTTCTGAAGCCAAGCCCTGGAGAGTTTCCATCCCTAGTCTCTTGATCTCAATCCGAGTGAACAAGGACAAGCCGGTGACTTCTCTGGGTCTCAGTTTTCTCACCTATAAACTGGAAGTAATGACAAGTCCCCTGTAGGGTGGGATTGCATGTGTGTGTATGTGTGTGCATAAGTGTGTGTAAGTGTGTGTGTGGGTAATTGCTACCCAGGAGCAGAGCTGCTAGTTCACAGGGTGTGAATATACTCATGATCAGTAGATAATGCCCAACTCTCTCCCAAAGCGGTAGAACGGTAGGAGCATGGACAAACTGGTCTGGGCGGTTCTTCCAGAATGTTCTTCGAAAAATGTTACAAGGCTCCTTCAAACCTTCAGGAAAACAGTTTCCTGACCTGATGCATCCCATGTTATTTATTTTAGTGGCCCTAACAAAATGTTGGATGCAAACGTGTCTTCTATGTATACCCCTATATATGTACCAAGTATAAAGCAAATATTAATGTATATTACATACATATTATATAGCATATATTATACCAAATATATATATCAAATAATACAATCACTGGCCGTGTGAATGTGTGTGTGTGTGTGTGTGTGTGTGCATGCGCACATAGATATATAAGATATATAAGCTATTGTTGGGCTAGGTTTTTCCCACATTAAAATCATGAGAAAATGCAGAAGAAGTCCCATGGACTACTACCCCTCCCCCAATCCCCGTCCCTACCCAATGTCAGGAAACCACCAAAAATGTAGCCGACCAAGGTTGTTCCCTACCCCAAACCCAGAGTCCAGTCAAGTGAGAAGCTGGCTCTTTGCCTATCCAGGAGGTAAGGATATACTTGGCCGCCCAGACTGAATGCTCAGGGATGTGGAGTCATCTCTCCACAGACTTGGTCTTGGTCTGAGACAAGCATGGCTAGGTCTCAGGTCAGTGCAGGAGAACAGAGGCAGGTTCTCCAGGCAGCCTCAGAAAGCCCTCGGGACAGCAGAAATAAAACTTAGGCACCGTAACAAACGCACAGACAGAACATGTAGGGGAAGCTTTGGAAGACATCTGCGTCACGACCACTGAAGATAAGAAACACGAGGAGAGGAGGAAAACCTTCCACATGGATTTATTTATTTAATAGATTTAGTTTATCAAGTGGAAAAACGAAATAAATAACTTATTTTTTCTTAAATTATGACCAAAGGGATACTTATTCAGCAATGATTTTTTAAAAACCCACAGAAAATAACTAAAATGAAAACATCATATTGGAAATATATTGGCTGCAAATATTTAGGCGATGGCCCCTTCCCCAGAGAAATGAGTATTTATAAATAATCATAGTATTTTAAATTCAATTTTAGGAGATTCTGAGACTCTCCTGAACTGCTTGGGATACAAAATGGTTGAGCCACTCGGGAAGGCAGTTGGGAAATTTCTTTAAAAAGTGAAAATACACCTGCTGTATGATCCATAGTATTTATCCAAGGGAAGCAGAATCGTTTGACCATATGAAGATCTGTGTGCAACTGTTCGTAACAGCTTTATTTATAGTAGCCAATAACTCGAATCCATGCAAACATCCGACAGCAGGGGAGCGGATCAAACAAGCTGTGACTCTTCCTTCCAATGGATACTACGTTGCAATAAAACAGAATGAACTATTGATACCTCTGTCCAATGCAAGAATCTCACCGTAATTATGCTGAGAGGCTGGTACGGTATGCTTCCGTTTGTTTAAAATTCGAAACAATTCAAACTAATCCACAGTGACAGAAACAACAGTGGTTGCCAGGCAAGGGTCAGGCGCTTGGGACTGAGCAATTGGGACAGAGAAGCTCAGGAGGACAGAGAGGCTCAGGAGGACGAAGGGGCGATGGAGATGTTCCCTATCTTGACTGCAGCGATGGTTTCGAGAGTCGCCAATTATCAGACTGTATCCTTAAGTGTGTGCAGGTCACCACGTGTCAATGATTCCTCAGGGTAGCCGTTAAAAACACGGTATTTCCCAATACTGACCACTGTGAAGTAAAGTCTGCATAATCACGCCCTTCTGATGGCAGCCCATATGCTTATCACGTATGGAAAGAAATTTTGCAAGATGCGTCATAAATTCTTACTATTATTGTCGTTACAATACAGAAGCAATGGAAAAGAATCAGCCCAAAGAAGCAATGAAGAAGCAATTTGGGGGCAGGCAGTGTTACTCCCTGAATTGGCTTTAAGAGAACGTCGTGCTTGGAGACGCCATAGTCACCTACCAGGGAGCATCGGCTCTGTGAGCGCAATATCCAATGTCCACCATTTGGCTCATTTCCCCCGCAGCTGCCAGATGTGCACATGGTGTCTGACCCTTCATGACGTTGTGTTTGCAACAAAAGAGCCAAGTTCTTTAATTACTGCTTAAGGGACACTTAATACGTTCTAAGTGTTTACTAAATCTGGGAAAGGGATTGATTGTCTCTGGTTAATACTTTTATACTCAAGGTCAATTATTGTTTTCTGATAATATTTTTAATTCATTGGCATCCTTGAATGAAGCTGGTGATCATTGGAGGATGAACCATGAATGTGAGAGCCGGGTGTAACAGAGGGTCAATCTACTAATTTCTTGGTCATAGACAACATGAGCAGACCCCATAAAATAAAAATGCTTACTTTGTGTACCTTCTTTTTAAACAAATGAGGTAATAAATATATTTTAAACAGCCCAGGGCTTATAATTTCAGCAAGATTGAATAATCATGAAGAAGGCAGGACAAAGGAAGTGGGGGGACCGTGAAGAGGGAGAATGGATTGGGGGGAGGGGGGTAGCCTAACTGATTCCTCATTGAATGGGATGAAGTAAGCACAAAAGTTTATAGTAAGAAAAAAGAAGAAAGAGAATGCAAAATTTCTGGCACTTCACAGACCTTCTCTGAACCTTACATTTTATTTTTATTTTATTTTATTTTATTTTATTTTATTTTATTTCATTTCACTTTAAGATTTTATTTATTTATTCCAGGGCAGGGGTAGGAGCAGAAGGAGAGGGACAAGCAGACTCTGTGCTGAGTGTGGAGCCTGACACAGGGCTCAATTTCGGGACCCCAAGATCACGACCTGAGCCGAAACCAGGAGTCAGATGCTTAACCCACTGAACCCCCCCAGGCGCCCCTGAATCTTACATTTTAATAAGCGATCTTTAAAAGATGAAGTGTCCCTGGGGCACCTGGGTGGCTCAGTGGGTTAAAGCCTCTGCCTTCGGCTCAGGTCGTGATCTCGGGGTCCTGGGATCAAGCCCCGCATCGGGCTCTCTGCTCAGCGGGGAGCCTGCTTCCTCCTCTCTCTCTGCCTGCCTCTCTGCCTACTTGTGATCTCTGTCTGTCAAATAAATAAATAAAATTTAAAAAAAAAAAGATGAAGTGTCCCTGATTACAGAGGGAAGATGAGAACAGGCAAACTTCACATGGGGTCTAGGCTGGCTTTCTACTGATTGAATTCTCCAGAAATCGATAGAGATGCATTTCACAGTCTGGAGCTATTTCAGGGAATCCTCGCAAAGACAAGCAGAGAACAGGTGCATCCTTTGAAAGGGGTTAAAAGGGGGCACAGCAAAGCGACAGACAGTAAACTAAAGTCAGGTAAGAATTTCTGACACCATAACTCAAAGCAATGCTTGGAATTAACAAAGATGGAAAATCACACAGCTGCTAAGAGCAGCAGAACGACGAAGGCCCTGAAAACACGGTTCCACAGGGTTCCGTCCTGCCTGGCTTGTAAGCAGTTCTTTATGAAACACCAGCAGTGACCCCCAGCATGATGCTAGGTAGCAAAGCGTGGGCAGAGAGAGAGAAAAAGGTTTTGGCAGTCCTTGTTCATCTTGTCACTGTCCTTCTGGAAAGAAAATAGCTATTGACTTTTATTGCATAAAACACAGTGGCTACATGCCTTACCAAGCACTAAAATGTGTTCATAGTCTGTCCCCAGTTCCCCAGTTTCTCAACATACACCCTTCCCCACTATCTGGTTGATGGGTTTGTTGTATCAACACATGCATGGGTATCTATCTGTCTAGTACTAAATATTAGGTAACAAATTTTGGTCAGATTCTGCCTCTGGTGGTTGACTGGACCACCAAGGATGACTTGGCCCTGAATCTCTCATCATCTACCAGGCTTGTTCCCGGACAGCTCAGACTTCTCAGAATAGCAGGAGTGCAAGTTAACAGTACACAGATGCTGTTCAGTATCTCTGCTGAGTCACGTTTGCCACTGGCTCGTTGGCCAAAGCAACGGTGATGGGTTGAGAGCTTTGGGGAAGGGTGAATGTATTTTATATGTGAGATTTAAATCTTTGGAGACTGGAGGTAGGTAGAATAATGGCCATCTAAAGTATCCACATCTTACTTTCTGAAATGTGTTAAAATGGTATGTTACATGGCAAGGGGGAATTAAGGGTGCTGATGGATGTGTCTTAACATAAGGAGATTATCATGGAGTATCAGGTGGGTGCTGTGTAATCATGTGGGTATTTAAATAGGAAAGAGAGAGGCAGAACAGTGAGAAATGGAGGAATGACATCACAAGAAAGATCTGACTCGCCCTTGATGACTTTGTAGATGGAAGGGGACATGAGCCAAGGGATCCAGACAAGCATCCAGGTTGTGGAAAAGTTAAGGAGATGGATTATCCCCTAGAGCCTCCAGAAAGGAATACATCTCTGCCAACAACTTGGTCTTAGCCCAGGATCTGGCCTCCAGAACTGCAAGATAATAATTTATGTCGCTGGGATGCCTGGGTGGCTCAGTCGGTTGGGCGTCTGCCTTTGGCTCAGGTCAAGATCCCAAAGTCTTGGGATTGAGCCCCTCATCAGGTTCCTTGCTTTTCCCTCTACCTGTTGCTCCCCTGGTTTGCACACTCACTTCTCTCTCTCTCTCTCCCTCTCCCTCTCTCTCTGACAAATAAATAAAATCCTTAAAAAATAATAATAGTAAAATAAAACATTTCAACAACAAAAGTGGGTGGAGGGCCTGAGTAGACATTTTTCCCCAAAACCACGTACAGATGTCCAACAGGCACGTGAAAAGATACTCATCACTCTTCATCAGGCAAATGTAAATCAAAACCATGAGGAGATATCACCTCACATTTATGGATAGCTATTATCAAAAAAAAAAGATAAGAGATAATAAATGTTGGCAAGGATGTGGAGAAAGGGAGCCCTCGGGTACAGCTGGTGGGAACGCAAACTAGCAGAGTCACCTTAAAAAATTAAAAATAGAAGCACCCTCTGATCTAAGAAATTCCACTACTGGGTATATATCCAAAGGAAATGAATTCATGATATGGAAGAGGTATCTGTACTCCTCTATTCATTACAGCACAATTTACAACAGCCAAGATACCGAAACAACCTAAGTGTCCATCAGCAGTTGAATGGATGAAGAAAATGTGGCCTGTCTATAGACAAGAGAATGTCATTTAGCCCCCCAAAAGAAGAAAATCCTGCCATTTATGACAACGTGGATGAAATTAGAGGGCATTATGCTAAGTGAAATAAACCAGAAAAGACCAGTAGTGCATGGTATCACTTATATGTGGAATCGCCATCTCCCCCCCAAAAAAGGTGAGCTCATAGAAAGAGAACAAAATGGTGGTTGTAAGGGGGGGGCTGGTGGGGTGGGAGAGGTGGGAAGAGGTTGGTAAGTGGATACAAACTTTCAGTTATAAGATGAAGGAGTTCTGAGGCTCTAATGCACAGCCTTATGACAATAATTAATAATATTGTATTGTACAACTGAAATCTGTTAAGAGAGCAGATCTTAAGTATTCTCACACACACACACAAAAGAATAATTATGTAGCTGATGGTTGTGTTAACATGATCATGGAACTCCTTCCATAGTATGTATGTATATATATATATATGTATATATACATATATATATATCTCCAATGTGTGTGTGTGTGTGTGTGTGTATGTGTGTGTGTGTGTATATATCTCTCCAACCATCAAGGTATATACTTTAAATACGTTACAATTTTATTTGTCAATTACACTTCACTAAAGCTGGGGAAAAGACTGTGTTTAGCCAAAGAATGGGAATTTCCAGCCCTGAGAAGCTTAGTCTAAGAAATAAATGTGAGCACAAGGTACGTCTGAAATCTGTTCACAGCTGCCTTCTGAGTGCCCGTGACCCTGGAAGAACCCATCGAACAAACTGCCTACTTGCCCCACTCTTGTCGTCCACAATGCATCTCCACTGAGACCAGCTGCACATTCCCTGAACAGCTTTACTGAGATGGAGCCTATGTACTATACAATTCACCCACTTAGAGTGTATGATTGAAAGGATTTTAGTAACTTCACAGGGTTGGATGTCTATCCTCACAATTCAGTTCAGGACATTTTTTTCACTCCTCCAAGAGGAAATCCCAGACCACTCAGTGATCATCTCCAATTCCCCCCAACCACCCCACAGCCTTTGAAGAAAACAAAAACAAAAACAGATCCTATTATGTTATTTCCCTGCCTAAGCCCTTCCAATGGTTTCCTAACATCCAACTCCATTTATGATAAAACTAAATGTCCTTAAGTTATTTATTCCAAATACACCTGTCCATCCTCATCGTGTGCTCACTCTTCTTGCTCATTGCTCTCTGGGAGCAATGGTCTCCTTTTGGCTCCTGACGTACCATCCTCTGTTTGTGCTCTGGGCCTTTGCATGTGCTGTGTCCTCTATATGGCCAATACCTTGCTGCACTCTTAGTGTATCTAACTCCCGGGTCACCTCTGAGTTTTAGCTCGAGTCCGTAGAGAAGTTTCCCCTGACTTACTTCCCATCTCACTTGGACTCCTCCATGCACTTTCTCAGAGTATCTCACATTTTT
Organism: Enhydra lutris kenyoni; assembly: GCF_002288905.1. NCBI lineage: Eukaryota > Metazoa > Chordata > Mammalia > Carnivora > Mustelidae > Enhydra > Enhydra lutris. The sequence goes on from NW_019154097.1 coordinate 44,937,727, forward strand.
TGTTCATAACATTCATTTATCACCATTTTAAACTATACATGTGTTTGATTACTTGACCAAAGTTTTTCCTTTATAAGATTTACGATGTTCATAGACAGAGGGATTGTGATCTTTTTCATGGAAGTATAATTAATGTATCGTGTTACATTAGTTTCAGGTATACAATATAAAGACTCAACAGTTCCTTACATTTCTGAGTCCTCATCAAGATAAATGAACTCTTATTCCCTTTGTCTATTTCACCGCATTCCCCCAACCCACCTTTCCTCGGGCAACCACCTGTTTGTTCTCTGTAGTTAAGAGTCTATTTTTTGTTTGTTTCTCTTTTTTCCTTTGTTTGTTCTTTGGGTTCTTAAATCCCACATATGAGTGAAATCATATGGTATTTTTCTTTCTCTGACTCATGGACCCTTGGTCCATCCATGTTGTTGCAAATGACAAGATCTCACACACATACACACACACACACACACACACACACACACGTATACACAGTGGAATATTAGTGAGCCATAAAAAAGAATGGGATTGTGACTTTTTTCCCCCTAATGAATGCCCAGTTCCAAGCACAGCTTCTGAAACATGCTTGGAACCCAGTAAAACTACACACACACACACACATGAATGAATTTAAGAATGAATGAAGTAAATGGAATAGTAAAAAGTGTAATTCTCAAAATATTAGTGGTCTTTAACAAAGTAGTGGCACTTCTAGAATTTTAAGAGAATAATCATAAATTAGGGGAAAGTATAATTTTTAATGATAAGCATTAAAGATCCCATGAAGGCCCAGTTACAATGCAAAGGTTACAGAACCCATCGTATAATCTTTCAGTGAAACATCACACAGATATTAAAATCGAGGAAATAATACCTAACTGGTGTAATACATTGACTGACGGAATAACAGCAAACATCCATGATTTGATAGAATGTTTCAAAGCGGGATTGTGTATCATCATCGCAACGTTAAGAAAACCGTCCGTAATACCGAAGAGTTCCGTTCAAGAGCTGAGCACGAAACACGAACAGGGATTAGTTCTGCTTTCCTGTGGTGGGGGCAGCAATAATTAATTATTTTGGTTCAGACCTTCGCTTTTTCTTATCTTCAAAACTTCCTTTAATGAGGAGTGACTGCCTCAATGGTGAAAAAGAAACGTTAACCAAGTAAAGGTGCCAAATAAAGTGCTCGCTATAGCGAGAGCGGTGGGCAGGGGCTGGGCCTGTCACTCCTCCCAGCGGAGGAAATGCATGGGGGACCACCTCCGTGTTCGCCACCTTCCTGTGTGATGATGGCTTTCCAGGCAGCCCCACCTGCCTCCACGCTTAGAGACACCTCCTCAGCGGTGGCACATTTCCTCTGAATCATTCACACCGCCTCTCTGAGTCCTGTATGAAAGCGGCTGTCTCCCTGACACATTGCTCTGGGCTCAGTGCCCCTGGCGGAGCAAAGCGGACACTGGCACCTTTGTGCTGATTGGGAAAAGGCACCCTTGGCGGGCAGGTACAGCCTGGAGTGGGGAGGTGAGTACGGGGAGCAGACTTCAGCTGGGATTCCACGCCCTCTCCCCTTCCTGGTTGCTCCCCCAATGCTACCCCTGCAGGGTGCAGTGCCTCTCCAGCACCTGTTTATCTGGGTGAGAACTGGTGATGGTTGGGGAGTCAGCTCGGTTGGAGTTCAGCCAGCTACAGGATGATGCTTGTTCCCACAGCATCTCCCTTGCATTTCCATTGCACTGGGTGTGTGCACACAATACAATATGTTACTGTGCTGAGATTCAAGGGCTCCGCAAGGGGGTTGGGGGTGGGAGACTTGATCAGGAGCTTACCTTCCAGAAGCTCAGATCGGGGTACCCCACACAAACGTGCCCTGTGTAATCACCGCCTGTGCAAACAGCAACAAAGATCCAATTCAACATGCATTGAGGTGAGGAGGAAATTCTGTGAGACAATCTAGTTTATTTGATCATAAAGAAGATGGAAGGTTTCAGGAGAACAGGAATAGTTGTAACAATAGTAGCAGAATCGTAGAAGAGCCTGAAGGATGAGATGAGGATAAGGAAACAGACGGCTAAACAGAGTGTGCGGCCCTGGATGAAATTCTGGACCAGAAGAGGAAACGTGGGGAAAAGGGAAGAAGGTCTCTAAACGGCACCGTACCAAGTCCTGAATCTTGATAATCGTGCTGTGGTTGCGTTCGATGTAACATTTGGGGAATCTGAAACTCCTTTGTGATTCTGTGAGGTCCACACTCGCTGCACTGAGCCACTCGCCCAGCCCTGATCTGCACCCACGGGGGTGCTGGGGGCTTTCAGCGACAGAGTGAAAGTGCTGTGAATGCCCGTCACGTGTGATGGAGTCTTTACCGGTTACGCGGAAAATGGGAAAATGTGACCATTGTGATATACTTATTGGTGAATCATTGCTTAGTATTTTCTGTCCCAGATACTGTTCTTTATTCCAAGATCAGGTCTTTCCCCTCTTTTTCGTTGTTGTAAAGTCCCTTATTTTGCAAACACAGGGGGAAAAGTTGAACTGAAGAAGTGCCAGCTTCGGTTTGCTGTCCCTGGGGAATGGTTGAGGTGGGCTGTCGAGCATCCCTAAAAGAAGCTGTCAGCAGAGTGAGGAAGGGGCTAAGGCCATGGTTGGGGCGGGAGGTGAGGAGCACAGTCAGGACCATCTCCCCAACACCCGCAGAGACCATCCAGACCTCAGGCTGCTCCTCCCAGGCCCTGAGCTAATGGAGAGCTAGCCAAGGAGAAAACTGGATTTTAATGCAGAGCAAAATGGGGCTTTTCAGCATTCTGATAATCCAAAGAAGGTCAAAGGACTCGGAGACCCAGGGACAGTGTCAGCGAGGTGTCGTTGTCCTCCTAAGATAGCCCCCACCCTACCCATGCACAGCCAAGGAGGTGGGGAGAGCCACGTGTCTGTCTGTATTGCTTCAGCTTGGATAGCTCCTTTGTGCAGGATGGAAAGGAGAGGGTGTAGAAGACCCTTCTCAGATACACGTGTGAGAGATGGAGAGTCACTGAAGACAACTGAACTCAGATGGAACAGGTAGCCAATGGCCAGCAGAGCCAGGAGCTATCCAACAGGCCATTGGTCATCATTTCGTGGTTCAAATCTGTTTGTGGCAAACTTGCTGAAAAACAAAGGTTGTGGTGGGGCCCTTCAGAGATCACCTTGGTCCCCACCTGGTCACTCGTGACCAGAAAGGACACAATCCTTTCTGGAGGCCAGGATGAGGCAGATTACCCTAGGGAGGAGGTGAAAATGGACTGGGGCCATCACCAGCAACCCAAAGACAACATAAAAGGACATGGGTGGTTTCTCTTCTAAGACTCAGCCCAGTTGCACACACTCAGAGCTGCCTCAGGCCACTCCACTGTTTGGACAGACTTCCTGTTGGAGGCAGGATGCCTGGAATGGTAACTCCTCCTTCCTGGTGCCTGGACCACTGTGTCCCCTTCTAGTGGGACATTCCAGAATGACTGTAGCTTTCCAATGCCCATTCTACTCCTCTGAAATGAAGTGTACATTTGAAAAAGCAAGGGACATTCTGGAGGCAAAGCTTTGATATGTTTTTAGGGTAATGAAGATGGGCTTTGTGTTGACAATCATCAACATCCTTCTTGAACAGAATGTCTTAGGTCACAATATCAATCCCAAATTGGGTCTCCATATCCCAGACTCTAATTCTGTGTTCCCCTAGGGATGAGACCTCAGGGTTTTTTTTTTTAAGCTTTTATTTTTTAACTTGAGAGAGAGAGAGAGAGAGCAAACAAGTGGGAAGGAGTAGGGGGAGAGGAACCAGCAAACTGCACGCCGATCCCACGACCCTGAGATCATGACCTGAACCAAAATCAAGAGTTAGACACTTAACCGACAGATACACCAGGTGCCCCAGGACCTCAGTGTGGAGGGTGGTCTTTCTCCAGCTTTCTTGCCATGGAGAAGACAGTCTGAAATTCATTCATTAATCCATTACTCATTTTACACACATTTCTGGCCCCAACCGTGTGCCCCAGGGACTATGCTAAGTGCTGAGGCAGTGTAGATGTGTAAGACACAGTCCTCCTCACTGCCATGGTCACCAGGGGCTGAAAAATATATGACAGCTTCCTGAAGGGAGTAGTAATTTTTACCTTCCCCCTTGTACCAGGTCCCCTGCTCCACCATCCTGACCTCTTAAATTCAAGAGAGCTTCCCTCTGACCATGAAAAAACACCCAAGGTTACACGAGAAGCATTAGCTGGTGCATAAAGCTGTCAAACTCCTGGAAAGAACTGGCCCCAACCAGACACTCGGAAAGACAAAGATTGAAGAACCCACAGGAGAATAAAGGAAGCATTTTTCACCTTCCCGTGTGGAAGATTGCCCAGTCACGAAGCCAGAATAAGACCCAAGGAGGTCAATGGAGATGGCCTGACAAGCAAGTCAAAGTAAATTATAGAGGGGGAAGAAGGAGGAAGAAGGGAAAATCAGTCTAAAACACAACTCGCATACTCAAAAGTGGTGACTGCGCTTCTCTTGAGAACTGCGGAGGATGGCCCTTCTTCTACCTGGGATCTTTGGGAGTGATGGCGGGGAGATGGGAGCCACTGGGAGCGGGCGTGCTGGTGTGCATTCAGCCGAACTGGGGGCTGCCATTCCTGCCCCCAAATTATGCCTGAACTCGCTTAGACTTCCTATTTTAGACTCTGCTTGGACCTGCTAGCTTGGCTTGCAACAGATGTCATAAAAGCTGTCAACACCAAATGATTACGCTTACTGATTTAGAAAACTAAGCAAACGAACAAACAATATAAAACTTTCCTCCTCCAGGTTTTGCCGGCTTCAGCTGATGTTTTCGCCGAAAGAGACAAGGACAGGAGAATGGGGGAGCCATAGAAGAGCCCCACCGAGTCACAGACACCGCTATAGGGAAGTGAAGAATGGATTCTGAGACGGTCTTTCAGATGTTCACCAACTTTCTGGGGTCGTTGTTTGCTTTAGATTCCCATCGGATTAGGGAAGGAATAGGGAAGGAGTCTGCCCTCCTTGCTGGGTCATTATTCTAGATCCAGAATGGTTTTGTTTTTTGTTGTTTTTGTTGTTGTTGTTGTTGTTGTTGTTAATAAAATCATCTCACTGTCCTGCAAGTGCGTGAATCTATCCTATTTTGAGGAGGTAGCGTTCACATTTGAAAAGCTCACTTCACATCATGGTTTGTCTTAAAGGCAGAACCACAGCAGGAAAGAGAGGAAGAGAAAGGCAAAATGCGTCTCATTCCAGCCCCTCCTTCTGGCACGAGTCTCCAGAACGTTGTCCTCCATTAGGGACATGAGCACAAAGACCGCGCTTTTCCCCTTAAAGGAGCCATTAGCAAGAGGCATCGGCTGAGGGCGGCGACTGCCCCTTCCCTCCCAGGAGTCCTGTCTGTAATTGTCACTAATGCGTATTCATTAGGTGTTTCATTAGCTAAGCCAAAAGCCTATATCCTGATCTTTAGCTGAAAACATCTCTGAATTAGATCATGAAAATTAGAATAAAACTCATTCACCAGTGGCAATTAATGAGTCATGACTAATGAAGGAAGGAGGGGGGAGGTTGGGAGAGAAGAGCTCCCTTTCCGTTGCTACTGAGAGTTACACGGAAGGGGAAGTTATACTGGGTTTTGTGGCTCCATTGGAGCACGAAGCCATCACCATTGGGAGACACCAGACTTGCTGACCCAGCTCTGGGGATTTGGGGGACTTCCTTTCAATACCTTAGGGGAAGAAGAGTAAATATGGGAGGGCGTGGGTGGGCGGTCAGTCCTCAGGGCGGACACCCAAACCTCAGTGAGTGGTGTCTTTGGTAGTGTGCCAAAGAGAAGGCTCTTGTTAACCTTCTATTAAGTATGGAGGAGGCCACCATGGAAACCTTGCCTCTAACCTACATCTCCCACACGAAGAGATCATGGACGGTTAGGAAGCTTGCCTCTGGTCACACGAGTAATGTCTTGACAGAGGAGGACTCCCAGCCAGTCTCTTGACCCCATATTCAGTGCTCTTTCCTCTGACCCATGATACCTGCCAACTGTTTGGGCAAAATCACAGACTCATTGCTAATACCCACCCAGTGGGGAGTGGTGGAAAGGTGTTATAGACAGAAAGAAGGGTCACACACAGTCCCCGATTTCCGGGGGCAAAGTATGGTGGCATGACCCTGTAAGGCAAACAGGCAGTCAGGAACTAGTATAACATGGTCCCCGATGGGGCTATGCAGACAGGAGCGTCGGCATACGGAGGACAGAACCCTTACTGCCCAGAAAAATCTTTCAAGGAAACTATATTTCAGTAGAGACTCTAAGTATGAGATCATTGAGAGCATTAGTTTGTGTCTGAGATTAGATTCACTCTACAAACAGAACCTGAAGCAAAGATTTAAGGATGAGAAGTTTCTTTATTTATTTTAAAATGTTATTTATTTATTTGAGAGAGAGAGAGAAACAGAGAGCATGCACACAAGCAGGTGTCCCCTTGAGCAGGAAGCCCGACTTGGGGCTCGATCCCAGGACCCCAAGGTCATGACCTGAGCCGAAGGCAGAGGCTTAACCAACGGAGCCACCCAGGTGCCCTGAGGCTGAGAAGTTTACTCGGGAAATGCATGCACACAGGAAAGAGAATAGGGGATGGATAAAAACAAGATGAGACAACCTGTGAGGATGTATTATTAAGTCAGAAACTCTGGGAACAGGTACCAAAAGCCTGTCTCAGAATTATCTCGCCTGAGAGCCAAGGACGCTGGGGAACGTACATGAGAGTCGACGTTGAGTTCTCCTCCCAGTGGGGAAGGTTGAGGGCTCAGCTCTTCAGCCTGCCATGCGCAGACAGAGTGGCCGTGCCTGGCCCCAGCAAAGTCCACAGACACAGATGCAGATCTCCGACCACTGCAAGGCCGACAGACACACTAAAAAGTTTAAGGTCTGTGGGCTATAGATGGGGCATGGACAGCATCTTCTACGGTGGCCAGAAGGGGCAAGCCATTGTCAGCCGGGCAAAGGCATGGGGACTTGGGAGAGCATGGCATGTTGAGACCAAGAGAACTGGAAAGTATCTGAAGCCTAAATTGCAGGAGGGAGAACAGGGGTTGGTAAGGATGAATGGGTACACAGGCATGAGACCCTGCGGTTCCTCTGTACATTGTTATGTAATATGAATGGTTCCTATCCTCCTGTCCTGGTTGATTGGGTAGAAGACAGAAGAAGGAGAGGAGTCTAGGATCCCTGATTATCTGGAGAAGGGTTTAGAGAAAGAGCTCGCACAAATTCTGGGCCCAGCCCAGACGAACACTCAGTCCATGAAGTTCTGATGGGATTCAGAGCTCCTACACAAGTGTTTCCAGCCTGAGAAGCACCAGGAGGAGCGAACAGGGGGAGGGTACTCTCCAGAGCCCCAGGGCCTGACCTAACATCAATGGGTTGTATTCAACTCACTCTACCCGGGACTCACAGCTAGCCTGGGTCCTGAGTTTCAAACCCTGAGTAGCCACCTAGAAACCCCTCCTCTCTGTGCGCCCTTCCACAGGGAGGGGAGAGAGTCCTCTCCCTGTTCAGTGGCTTTGCACTGAGGCTTCATATCACTGGAAACCAAATTCTCTGCACTCTGAGCCCTCCTGTGCCTCAGTTTCCCACCCTAAGCAGGTTGTGCTAAGCCCATCAGAATCCTTCAAGCCCTGGGATTTACCTGCCTTTTTTTCCCTGTTGATGCCCCAAAGAGGAGAAGATACAGAAAAGAGAAGGACCCCATCTCCCTTAGAGAATCAGGAAGCCTTTACGAGCCATTTTGGATAGGGGCTAAGGGAGGCTAGGCTTGAAGTGGGAAACTGAGAGAAAAAGAAGATTAGGGAATAAGGGGAGAAAACTTAAGGTTATCTGGAGTCTTATCCAGGTGTGCAAGCCAACTCTGGGTTTCCATGGACGCTTCGGAAACCAGTAAAGAAAAATCATTAACAGCATCTTCCCAGAACTACTTGTGGCTGAGGAGGTCCACAGGTGACAATGATGTCATATTCCGTCCTCAAAAGCTCCAGTCCAAAGGGAGCTGAGTCCTGCTCTAGCTGTGAGGAGGGAGAGTGTTTTCCTTAACCATCCTTGAAACTAACTTGCATAGAGTGACTTGGGATTACAAAAGACCCCTGGCTATGGAGTTTTTTTGTGACCCGACGTTCCGTGGGTATTCAATGAATTCCAGGTGGTGATTGTAATAATGTTGATTTGTCTATGAAATTTCATAGAGAAATTCTATATAGATTTGTCTATCGAATTTTCTAGAAATTTGGGGAAACAAGTGAAATGTTCAGCTGTATAGAAAGAGGGGGAAATCTCTCATTATTTCTGGAACTTTATGCGGTGCCTTGACAGATTTTACTCGGTTCTGTGAGAAATGGAAGAGAGTGAGGGACGGGAGGAAAGATAGGAGGAGGAGAAGGAGGAGAAGAAGGAGGGAGGAAGGGAAAGGAGGGAAAGGAGGGAGAGGAGGAGGAGACAGATTCTCTGGGGTTCCGGAGGGACATAGCCAAAAGACCAAGGGTCATTAAATCTGTCGTTTGAGAGGAAGAGTGGACCAAGTTGTTAGATAATAAATGTGGGAACAGGAGATGTGACTTCCAGCCCGTGATCTGCTAGCAATGAGCTCTGTCCCCTCAGCCAAGTCACAAGTCACACAGCCCCTCTGAGCATCTGTGAAATGAAGGTCCCTGCCTACCTGGTCTCCAGGAACATGGCTAACCTGCTTGCCGCTGCCCAGAGGGTACCTGCAGGACTCACCCTACGCCACTGTGAATAGACCCAGCCCATTCCATTGACTCTTGAGCGGGTGTCCACCCTAAACCACAGCAACCTGCCAATCAGGTTCAAAAACATGGCCCAAACTGTTGCTCTCTGTTCCACCTAGAGGTAATAGAGACAGGGACCCATCCGTTAACACGCTTGGCATTGGACATTAAGAGCTAGCCACTACTACTTCCTTCTGGCAGAACACCCAGGGCCACTCGCGTTGTCTGAGAGATGGATGGTGACCATTCCAGCTGCGTTCGCTGCTGGGTCCCTGGGCCGGGAGCCTCTGTGGCATGCTGTGATTGAGTGGGGGAAGTGCAGCACAGCCAGACTCTCCCCGGAGAATCCCTTTTTCATTTACATTTCCAATTTCCAGAGTTGTCAGCGGTTTCTGCTTCTCTTTTCCAAGAAGGATGGGAACTCAAAAACAGAAGGTAAAAAGTGCACAGAGGACTCAACAGCTTTGGGCTGAGAGATCCTCATTTGCCATGAGTGGTAGCCTCCCTGTGCTCTGGGTCACAAGAGTCATCTTGCGGTCTGCTGGCCTTAGCGTGAGATCACAGGGAATAGGGACAGACCCCTTTGACAGCTACATCCTGGCCAAACTGGTCCCTCCTTCAACCCATCACCCAAAGAAACCTGGGTCTGTGCCACTCATTTTTTAAAACTCTGATACAATCCACGTGCTGTAAAATTCACCATTTTATTTTTTTTTAAGATTTTATTTATTTATTTGACAGAGAGAGTCACTGCGAGAGAGGGAACACAAGCAGGGGGAGTGGGAGAGGGAGAAGCAGGCTTCCCAGCGAGCAAGGAGCCCGATGTGGGGCTCAAACCCAGGACCCCAGGATCATGATCTGAACTGAAGGCAGACGCTTAATGACTGAGCCATCCAGGCACCTCCAAATTCATCCTTTTAAATTCATCAACCCAAAGGAAACACAGTCTTCATTGAGCTATTGCTTCCTATACGCACCTCCCTCAGCCCCTTGCAATCACTGATCTACTTTCTGTCTCTGAGAATTCCCATATTCTGTACATTTCCCAAATGAAAATGAAATCATAGAATATGTAGCCTTTCATGGTTGACTTCTTTCATTTAGCATAATGTTTTCAAGGTTGTCTATGTTATGATATTAATATTTCTTTTTAAGTAAATAAATAAATAAATATTATTAAATAATACTGTATGGTATGAAAATCATTTTCCATTTATCCATTCTTCAGTTGGCAGACTTGGGGTTGTTATCACCTTTTGCATATTATGAGTAACGCTGATATGACCATGCATGTGGCAAGTTTTTGTGTGAACATATTTCAGCTCTCTAGGGTCCATATCTAAGAGTGGAATTGCTTTGCTATATGGTTAACACCATGTTTAACTTTTTGGAAACAGCCAGGCTTTTTTCCCCCCAAAAGTTGCTGCACCATTTTACATTCCCATCAGCAGTGGATGAGAATTTCAGTTCTTCCATAGCCTCACCAACACTTGGAGTTTCTGCCTTTAAAAAAAAAAAAATTATTTACTTATTTATTTGACAGACAGAGAGAGACGCAGCGAGAAAGGGAGCACAAGCAGGGGGAGTGGGAGAGGGAGAAGCAGGCTTCCTGCAGAGCAAGGAACCTGATGGGGGGCTCGATCCCAGGACCCTGGGATCATGACCTCAGCTGAAGGCAGACACCCAATGACTGAGCCACCCAGGTGCCCCAGAGTTTCTGCCTTTTTGAGTGTAAGCATCCTAGTGAGTGTGAAGTGGTATCTCAACGTGGTTTGGGCTTGCATTTCCTGAATGACTAATGATGCTGGTTATCCTTCCATGTGTTTTTTGGCCATTTGCACATCTGCTTTGAAGAAATGTCTACTCGGGTCCTTTACCCATTTATAAATTGGGTTATTTGTCTTTTTATTTTTGAGCTGTAAGAGTTTTTTATATATTCTCCGTACTCAACTCTCACCAGATATATGATTTGAGTACACTTTCCTCCATTCTACAGGTATCCTCTAAAGCACAAATGACTTCAATTTTGATGAAGTCCAATTTTTTTTCCCTTTGGGTGTTTGTGCTTTGGGTGCCATATCTAAGAAACCATTGCTAATCCAAGGCCATGAAAATTTACACCCGTATTTTCTTCTAAGACTTCTATAGTTTTAGCTCTCTCACTTAGATCTTCGATCCATGGGGAGGTAATTTTTGTATATGGTGTGAGGTAGGGAGTCCAACTTCATTCTTTGGAATGTGAATACCTAGTTGTCCCAGCACTATTTGTTGAAGAGACTTCTTTCCCCACTGAATTCTTGTGCCCGTCTTGTAATTCCTAGTAAATCCTGCCTCCTGTGATTCACCCCTCAGTGTGGGTTTCTCCTTTCTCAGGCTAAATGGTCAGCTCGCTGAGGGTAGGAAGTGGGAACAAATATTTGGGTTTCCTATGAGGCTGGGCACAGAGTTCAAACCCTCTGACCTTATTAAATTATTCCGGAAATTGCTGTAGCGACTACTGCCTTCTGAGTATTTTCCACCTAGTAGCCCTGAGTTTCCTGTATAATTCACTTCCATGTCAATTTAGTTTAATGAAGGTTAATGAAGCCAGGTCCAGAGATAGGCATGGGGAGGAAGCTGCCTTGGCTCCTCTGGCCAACCTAGTAGTATTCAAGCTTTAGCCACCACCCTTAGCCCATGTGGTTGATTAACTAAGCCTTTCTTTGTGTATCTATAGATCATGCATTCTTTGCTAAAAAAAAAAAAAAAAAAAAGAAGAGAGCCTTTCTGCACATCACCAAACCCTCTTGCACAACCTTCAAACACTGAGGTAATGTCTGTAGCTGGTACCATCAAGTCTGCACGTAATCAAGAAACATTAGGGACCTCTCCACTTCCTTTACTGATTAACTGTCCTATGCTCCTTTAAAAACCCCTTGACCAGGCAGAAGCTACAGAGTTGGCCTTCGGACAAGAGTCTGCTTTCTCCCCAGGTAGCCAGCTTCCTGAGTAAAGCCCTTATGTCTTCCCTATCAAATGAGCTCCTGGCCACTGAACCTGGGTTTCTGTACAGGGGAGAATGGTGGACAGTAACTTCAGAAGAATCTGTGCTCCACACCTGACAGGACAGTCTGTGAGCACTTCCTACAGATATCCTGGCAATCAGTAGCCTTCACCATTACCCCCAACCGCTCAGAATGACTCAGGAGCACAGAGGATGACAGCTGTGTTTCAGTTCAGCCGGTGAGATCAAGGAGAGAGGGGACACAGATACGGAGGAGGAACAGGGGGATGGAAAGCTGGAGACCAGATGAGATGATGAGATGATGAGATGTTCACGGAAGGTAGGTGTCCGGACCATCTCCGACCTGGGAAGCCCAGCTCACCAAAAAGGGAAGGAAAAGCAGCCTTTGCCTATTCTTGGCAATGAATTGTTAAAATAATGGGCTTCTGTTTCAAAGGTTTCTTTCTCTGCTTTTGATCAATAAAATGTTCTTTAGATCAATACAAATGTAATTTCGCTGCTGGCAGCCATTTCGAGCCTACGGTGGAGAAGTCACCGCCCAGCACACCTGGCTTGTGAGCGTTGTACAAGCCCCATGCTCTGCTGGCTGTGGGCTGTGCCTGGGGACAGCAAGGACAAACAAACGAGATTACCAGCCAATAAGCTGGGCCTTAGCATGGGTGTCTCAGTGCCTGCAGGAGTCTGCAGCTCAAGGCTTTCAGTCGGAACAATCTGGCTTTCCTAAACGCTTTTAAACCTAGATAACAGGAAGAGGGGGAGTTTTGTTTAGCCCCTCCCCTGTGCCAGAAATGGTTCTAAATGCTTCTGTGAGTTAACACATTTGAATCGGACAGAAACCCAACAAAATAGCCCCATTGTCACCCTCGTCTTATTGATAAGGATACTGAGGCATGGAGAGATTGAAAAGCCAGCTAGAGGACCCACAGTGGACCTGGAGCCAAGCTGGCCTTGAAACCAGGAAGTCTGATTGCAGGGGCTCTAAGTTCTGCACAGAGTCACCCCTCCCTCCATCGGAGCATCCGCCGGTAGCTCCTGACATTTCTCTGCCGGTTGCCTACCACACGCCAGGCGTGGCGCTCCACCCGTTCCCGTGTTTTCTGTTCCTTTATTCCCCCAGACCTTATTATAGATGAGACATGGAGGCCCGGAGAAGGTCGATCTCTGGTCCCGAGTTTTGCTGGCTGGAGGTGGCAGAGCCAATTTCAAACCCAGGTGGTCTGAAGCCAGCACTGCTGAGCTGGGCTGTCCCACTTGGGGAGGTGGCCAAGCAGTGTGTGTATTTCCTTCTGTGGCAGCTGCCTGTGTGAAGGACGGAGGGGGCGTGCCCAGGAAGCTCAACGTGAGGAAAAGCCCCCGATGGGCAGAGCAATGCGTGAACCAAAGCCTCCTGGGGCCCCTAGGAGAGTGAGCAGTCGGCTATCCGGATAAGACAGCTTAGGGAAAACGGCCGTCCTAGCTCAAATCCCTGCTCTGGCTTTGGCCTTGCTCTGCACCTGCTGCCCAGCCTGTGCAGCCCATTGGCTGAGAAACAGGAGCAGATTGGCCTGAGTCTAGTGCTCGGGGAGTTTCGTGGCTGTGGAGCGGGCTGGGCTCTGAGCAAACGGGACTCCGGAGGTCTGATCCACCCGCTAGGTTCATGTTCCTCAAGACGGGGCAGGTAGGGAGTCAAGAGGCCCGAACTAGGAGCCAGAGTCCCCACGTTCTGGCCCCTACGCGGGCATGTGTGCGTGAGCAAGGTCATTGCCCTCACCGGGTCGCATTTTCCGGTTTCTAAAATAAGGCCCCGGGCGGGACCTGTTCATCTCTGAAGCCTCTCCCGGGTCAAACACTATGGGAATCAGCAGAAAGGGAGAAGGTCCATGTTGGTAAGACAGAGGTGAATCTCTCATTCATCCAGCAAAATGTATCAAACGCCCATCGTGTACCAGGCGTAGAATTTAACAACAAGAAACACAAACCTCATTCCTTGTTGATCTTGTGAAGCTTGTAGTGTCTCGTGCGATGCCTGATTCATCCATTCCCTTGCTCATTCATCCATTCAAACAAGGAGCAGCCATGTTACAGGTGCAATGGCAGATACTGGGGTTTCAAAGATGAGAGAGCATCCTGGAGGCCGAAATCAGCAGGAAAGGAAGGCATTGTCAATAAACATACCTCCCTTTTGTGGTTGGGATCAAAGCCAGGCTTATCCTAAATCTCTCCCCTGCCTTATATTAGAACAAACCAAGAGATCAGGACTTAAAATCCAGCACCAAAGTGGACTAAGAGAGCAGGGAAGCCAGGGAAGAAGAAGGGAGACAGTCCAGCAGAATGCCCTGGGTCCGGGCAGGCACCCACGAAAGCCTCTTTCTTACGCTGTCCTTGAAGCGAACTTCCGTAAAGGCATCAGGTGAATGAGACATCCTCAAACAGAGCCGAGCTCAGCGTGAGGTCGTGTCAGTCCTTGTTCCATGTTAGTCCCAACTCTGCTGTCTCGATGAGCACGCACCAATCAGCTGGCCAGTTCTGCCTCTTCTCGGAACTACTATGTCCAGGGTGCTCCTTCTGCAGTTAGATGGTGGCCGGTCTCCACACCCGTCCCACTTGGAGCTGGGCTATCTGTTCGCTGGGTTTTCCCAGAGCACTAGTCCCTTGGGAAGCGGAGCCCCCAGCAGCACCCCAGCTAACCTCTGTACCTTTCACCTCACTTCCCGGGAACCAGAATTTGCCTGTGGTCCCCCTTGCCTATTCAAGGAATGTCTGAGAGCTACCCCCATCCGTCCCCATTGTTGCCAGCTGTCCCTGACTTTCCCTTCCCCGAGCTCCAATATCCTCTTGAACTCAATTGCAGCAAACCCCAACACTGCCATCCAGTTCAGGCACCTGACCTTTGACAGGCCACGTCCCCTCGGTTGACTTCAATTTCCCCATCTGTAAACTGAGAGTAATTTTACTTGTCCTGATGACCAGCCGGAGTGGTGCTGAAAATCAAATGTGTTCTTTCACTTAGCCTTATACCCTCTAGGCCCATCCATGATGCTGCAAATGGCAAGCTCTCGCTCCTTTTTTTAATGGCTCAGTCACATTCAATCATCTCTATACACATCTTCTTTATCCATTCATCCACTGATGGACGCTTAGGCAGCTTCCGTATTCTGGCAGTCATAAAGAACTCCACAATAAATAGGGGTGCAAATACCTTTTTGAATTAGAGTTTTCATTTTCTTTGGATAAATATCCAGTACTGGAATTAATGACAGCAGAGGGTAATTCAATTTTTAGTTTTTTTTAGGAAACTCCATACTGTTTTCCAAGATGGTAGCACCCGTTTGCGTTCCCACCGACAGTGGAATTTGAGAAACAAAACACACGGACAAACAAGGGGGAAAAAAAAGTCAAACAAACAAACAAAAAACAGACCCAATTATGGAGAGAAAGCTGGTGGGGGGGGCCACTGGGGGCAGGTGAACTAGATAAAGGGGAGGTCATCTGTGATGCCCACTGAGTAATGTATAGAATTGATAATCGTATCGTATACATAAAACTAGTAGGATACCGTATGTTAAATATACCTAAATACAAAATCAAATGCAGGGAATAAAAACAAGTCAATTATTAAGCATTATGCGCAGAGGTAGCAATCACGATGGGACTGTTTACAACACACACCAGAGGTACGAGAGGTGGACATTCAGAACCACGCCATTCCCCATTGAAAGATACCAACTCCGTGAGCTGTCCCCTGTGCAGCTCACATGTGCCAGGCACTGGGTAACTGTTCTTGTGTCCCCAACCTCACTGAAACATCACATCACTCCTTTCCACTTGTAAATGAGGAGACCCAGGCTCTGAGAAGTGATATGTTTTGTCCTAGGACACAGCTTAAGCAAATCTCCAGGGTCCCCTGGAGAGGTCGTCTGCTGGCTCTTTAAACCGTAACTCCGCGGATCCCTAAAGTCTCACCCGTGTGGTTGCTGGAAAAATACAAAGTGTGCTGTACTCCTACCTTTAAATACGAACCTGCTGCTTTCAGACCCAATTAGGAGCAGGTAATTACCTATGGGAAGTGGGGAGTTGGGCGGTCTGCTGGGTCGAATGGAGAGCACGTGAGCTAGTCTTTTCTAGTTATCAATAAAATGCTACAACAAAATCATTATTTGGCAACATGTTTACTTAATATCTCACGCCGGAGGCCCGGGATGAAAAGCAGCCACAGTCACCCCTCCACGAGAGCGTTTTGGGTCGGTGTCTCAGGCTTTGCTGCTCGTGTTTGGCAGGGATGTGCCCTGCCAGAGGATGACCTAATTTTTTCCACAATTCCATAAAAAGGATGGTATAATCTCACAGTCCTCAGCCTCCCACCCCAGGGCTTCTGGTCCCTTCTCTAGAGCCTCAGCCTCGATTGGTCCCTGTAGTGATCTTGTGTGAGGCAGGCAGTATATCGCGGCCAGACCCTGCCGCTAGAGGAGGGGGTTCGCCAAGCTGCTGTGGCCAGGAGCCTGGGGCACTGGAATGAGCCCCTGGCAGCCAGTGCTCACTGGATCTCACCGGACCAAGCATGTCCCCCAGCTCCCGGCTCAGCTTCCCTGCCCAGACCCACTCGTCCCTACCAGAAACGTACACTCAGCCTGCGTGACAGCCGAGTTCTCTGAGAGGTCTGCTATACACAGTCCAACCTCTTCCCCCCAGCCCTGCTGTGACAATCATGATCCTGCTGTCTTCTGATTTCGAGTATCCTCCTGGCCGGGGATACTCCCCTGCGCTGGCCTTGTTGATCATGGACCAGCTGCCAGCTGACTGCTTAGGGCCAAGCAATAAAGGGGTCACTTAGACCTGACTTCTTTTGACTACACCAGCCTGAGCCGCCAGGGTCCCACCGTGCTTTCTGTAAGAGCCGGTGGGTTCTCTATGCCTCTTTACTCGCTTGGCCCAAATTGTGTGACTGCCTGCTTGAAGGACATTTGAAGGTCACTGTGTGAGCCAAAAAAAAAAACTTTGAGGCTACTTGGTTCTTTCTCCCTTGGGGCTCTTTCGGTCTTGGCAACTTCCCACCATCTTACTTGTTCTTTGAAACAGACCCATAACCACAGCCTCTAGGAGACATTCTCAGGATTCACGATGCCCCTTCCTTACAGTTGTTTGCCCTATCCCTGTTTCAATCCCTCAAGCCCCTGTGGTGTTTCTCACACTTTTCAGCACATGAGTATTGTCTCAGGGTCTACTTCTGGGGGGACCCAATGGAAGATATCGAAGCAAAGAGAATGTAATCGTTCAGACCACCCTGATGTAAAGTGAGAGACTCCGTAAGGTGGTTAATTTTATGAGTCAACTTGAGTGAATCGCAGGGTGGCCAGATTTGAGTAAACATTGTCGTGGGGTGTGTCTGTGACGGTGATTCTGGATCCAATAGCCCTTGCATCAGGAGGCCCAGTGAAGCGGTTTGCCCTCCCCAGTGTGGACAGCATCATCCCGTCCTTTGAGGGCCTAGATGGAACAAACAGTTGGAGAAAGGAAGAACTTGGCTCTTCCTGCCTGGTGGTCAAGCTGGGTATTAAATTCTCTGTCTTTAGCTTTCCTGGTTCTTGGGCTTTTCAACCTAGACCGGGATCTTCATGATCTGCTTCCTCGGATCTGTGGACTTTGGGCCCAGACTGAACTACTCCACTGGCCGTCCTGGGTATCCAGCTTGCACATGGCAGATCTTGGGCTGTCTGAATTTCATGACGGCATGAGCCAATTCTTATCACAGCTCTCTTTACAAAGACAGATGACACAGACACAGATAAGGGTCCTGTTGGTTCTTTTCCTCTAGAGAACCCTGAGCAGTCCACCTCCTATGTCTGAGGATTTTAAGAACCATGTCATCATTCCCATCATCCAAGCATCTGAGACCATCCTCAGGGACCATAAGACAGGAATTTGCCCTCTGGTCAACCACAAAGTGAGAGGAAAATGGCGGGCCTTGTGGCCTGGCTCTGTGCTCACACCACGCTGGGCCTACAGGGATTCTGGAGCAAAGGATGTTTGCAAAGCTGCTTGTGTTCAGCCCCGAACATCGCTACAGAGGCAGGGAGGAGAAAATGGGAAAACACAAAGTTCTGCACAACAGGAAATCACGTTAGAAAGCTGTGAAAATCATGTATCCTTTTGAGGCGTAATGGTTTTAATTTTCTCAGGCTCTGATCTCCCTGGTAACAATTTAGAAGAGCGTAAGCATTCATGAATCAAAGTTGGGCACGTCTGCATGTTTAATTATGTGTCATTCGATGGAAACCTTCCTTTTGATCTTAGCATTTAAAGGGATTTATGCTTTAACAATTACATTTTTTTTCCTCCTCCCAAAGTCAATGTGGGTTATTGAATAGTATAAGCGTGGTTGGGTGTGGGGGAGGGCGTTGAGAAAGTCGGGGGAGATCTCTGCTCCGTCTGGGATGGGCAGCTGTGCTGCACACACGCTCCTGCTCTTGGGAAATACGTGAGCTGGGGAGGCAGCTCCATTGTCCTGGGAAGATGCCCGTCAATGACCCGCCTCACCTGTTCCAGAAGACGCTGGACGCTGTGCCAGTAAAGACCTCAGCTTTCATCTAAGACAAGTTGGGAGTTCTCCTTGCCCTGTTGCAAAATGACCCCTGATGAACCTCCAAATCTCCTTGATAGCAGATGAATTCTAGACTGATTCTACCTTCAACACGGATATTAGTGGTTGGCTTACGGATATCGGATATCAAAAACAGACATTAGATGGATACCAGAAGCATGATGAGAGACTCTCTGCTCCATGGAATGTGGTGGCTTCCCCTCCCTTTCTTAAGCCTTCCGTCCTTACACCCCTTTCTTCCCCTCACCCCCTGGATGAGTGATTCATCACATCACGTCAATCACGTCAGTGATTCATCTGAGACATCCATTAAGGGCACATGTGCAAGAATGGTCAGGAACTCTAAAGATCTAGATGTGGACTCCCCTAACCCTTTCTGTGGGGAGTTCAGTTTAGCCCACAAGGAGCACACCACTGACACCAAGGTCACTATCATCTCTGTTCCTGTTTACTCAGCCCTACGTTCCCTCAGACACTCATCCATCTCCTTAACGATATTTATTCCATCATGGGCCAAGGTCACATGTCTGTGAGGCCAGACTGTGTTTCCTCCCCGACTCTGCCACGCACAAATGACACTCTCTCACTGTGCCTCTGTTTCTTCATCTGTAAAATGGGCATGATAAAAACGCTTCCTGGGTTACCATGAAAACACAATAATCTGAATTGTGTGGCTTCATTCCTGGGTATAACAACCTACCCCCAGACGTAGCCACTTAAAACAGGGCTTGCAAACTTTTTCTGTAAAGGGACAGAGAGCAAATCGTTCAAGCGCTGTGGTACCTACTCACCTCTGCTTTCGTAATGGGACAATAGCTCTAGACAATACATAAACAGTTGAGAGAGGCTGTGCTCCAGAAAAACTGTATTTACAAAACTGGGAGGCATACCAGATTCAGCTGATGGGCCGCCGTTTGCCAACCCCTGACTTCAAACAACAGCCGATGATTTGCTTCACAGTTCTGTGGGTTGACAACTTGGATGGGGATCTACTGTGTCATTTTCCTGGCCTTGGCTAGGCTGCTAATGTATCTGCAGCCAGCTGCCAGGCCGGCTGGGGCTGGCTGGTCTGGAATGGCCTCAGCTGCTCTAGGTGGTCTATCCCCCTCCAGCCGGCCAGCCTGGGCCCGTGCCAGTGGAGACTGGGCAGAGTTCCAAGGGCCTTGGCGGATACATGCGAGGTCTCTGGAGGCCCATGCGTGCCATGGGCACGATGTCTGGACTTCTGACACTTTCTGTGGGTCAGAGTAAGCCACGAGGCCAGCTCAGATGCAATGGGAGTGGGGGTGGGAAAGTGGCTCTTCACTTGAGGAAAAAGCTGTAGAATCACACTGCAAAGGGGAATGCATCCAGGAAGGAAATGATCCCAGCCATGTTGGCCAACAGCCTGTACGATGAGCCCATCATCGTGTCCCGTAAATTTTAACTTAGCATGAACCTCTTCTGTATCATATTTGGTGACAGAGATTGGAGGGATTATAAAGACATGAAGCTTCAGCTTTCAGATGCCCAGAGTCCAAAGCATGAAAGGAAGTTTATTCACAAATAACCATAATGAAGCATAAAAACTAGAAATGACTCCCGAGCTTGGGTTTCAGAGCTCAAAAGATGGGAATAATGAGAACACAGGAGATGAAAAGTTCTGGTAAGTTTATGTACCCTTTAGGGACTATATCTCAGAGCTCTTGGTGACAAAACAATCTTATGAAATATTCCAGGAACCACACATGAACTGAGAGTTATGCAGAGTTCTTTCTCATGATAGAAGATGTCCCACCAAGTTGCCCTTTCATGGTCAACTTCCTGATCTCCAGAGGGGAGAGAGACCCAGCATTAGCTAACACACTAGTGTCCTTATCTTAACCACACAAGCAGAAGGAAGGCAGGGAAAGGTGCAAGAGGGAATCCAGAAAAGCAGAAGAGATCTACTTTTGGAATTGGGGACAGCATTCTGGAGAGAGAGGTCAGTGCCAAGGCCCCAGGATGGGAGCCATGACCCATGCATGGGTCCTAGGAAGAGTTAAGAGTTTTGTCTGGCTGATTAGAGTGAGAAAGCCAGAGTGTGGAGAGGGATGAGGTTGGAGAATAACAGTAACCAGATCATTCCATAAAGGCATAGACTACAGGAAGACAGGGTCAAAGCAGGGAAGTCTGTTAAGAGGTGCTGATGGCTTGGTCTAGGATGGTGGAGATTGCAATTCTAAATATGTTTTGCACACAGAATAGGCAGGATTTGCTAATATACTAGTTATACAGAATAAGACAACAGGAAACACGGACAATCCCAAAGTTGTTGACCTGGACAACTGTAGGGGTGGAGGACCATTCCCTGCGATTGGGTAGAGTGAGGCAGGAGCTAAGTTTGGGAAGAAAAATCAAGAACCTATTTTTGGCATAAGACCCCTATTAATGTAGGTGGTAATGTTGAGTGTGTACATGGAGTTCAGGGGAGGGGTTGGGTTACATTCATGAATTTAGAATCCACCAATGCATATATGACGTGGAAAGCTTTAGGGTGATATATACTAGGGAATGAGGATAGAAGAGAAGGGAGGGGAGGGCTGAACCCCAAGTACTGGAATGTTCTGAAGTCAGGAAAATGAGAAGGATCTAGCAATAGTGGCTTAAGAAGGAGCAGCCACTGAGTCAGGTAGGTAGGAGGATAACCAAGAGAGAAAGAGAACTGTGTCCTAGAACCCAAGAGCTTAGAGTCAGGACACCTGACTTCCTCTTGTTGAGGCTCGGATTGGGGGTGTGGATGTGGGTGTGCGCCAAAGGAGAAGGAGTCTGGTCCCGGTGATCTATAAAGCCTGTTCCAACTTGGATGATCTGTGACATGGTCTGTCTGTCATGGTCTGCTTCACTGTGATGTATTTCTTTAGAGTATCTCAGCATCTGGGAGCAGAAGTCTGGCTAATACTGTCTTTCTCATCTCCCAGAGGTGAGAATTCAGCTATCACTGGGTTTACGTGTGGCCCTGACTGTTCTTTCCACACTATTAGCAGACTCTGAGGCACCAAAGAGCAGCAGTCCCTTCCAGAAATTTCCTTCTCATGCAACTCAGGGCCGACGCAGGGGCACCACTCTGTGCCTTTCCTCTAGAGCACTTTCCATAGTGTGTCTGTCTATGTTCAGCTCATTATTTCCTCTTCTGTCTCTTCCGTGAAGAAGCAATCTTCAGGACAGTAGGAAGAGTATCTACTTCTTAATCATTGTATAATCTCTTGATTTTTGTCAAACGAGTGAACAAAAGAAAATTGTGGTGGGTAGATTAAACTCATTCTTGGTGTCTCCACGAGGTCCAGATCCACACAAGGAACAAGGTGGACTTAGGAAGAACTTGATGACAATTATAAGACTGTGAGCCTGCCAAGGAATGAGCTCTCTCTCTCTCTCTCCCCCACAGCTTTCAAACTAGAGCTCTCTGCTTGGGGAGCTGCTCGTGTGATTTCCAGCACTGGATCAAAAAAGTGCAAAAAGAGTTGTCTAACACCTAACAGTTCTAGAATTTAATAACAACAAAACTCTAACATATCACCTGTGACCAATCTCATGTCTTTATTATCCATGCAAAAACTATCTGGTGAGAAAGACTCATTCTATGGAGTTAACAGGTTGCTTAATCATATGAACTTGAATTTATTCATATATTTATTCATTTCTTTATTCCTTCCATCCATCCACCCATCCATCCATCCATCCTTCCATCCATCCATCCTTCCTTCCATTCATCCATCCATCCATCCACCCATCCACCCATCCATCCATCATCAAACAATATTAATAGAGGACTTCCTCAAAGCCATGCCAGGTCCTGTAGAAACATAAATAAAAAGTACATGTTCTCTGAAGGGTCTACATTTTATTTATTATTAGCATATAGTAATACATGCTAATAATAATAATATATAAAACTTATATAGTACCTTCTGTATGACAAGGCAGTGTTCTAAGTATTCTACATATATTAACTCATTTATCCCCCTAACAACCCTAAAAGGCAGGTACTATTAGTATTCCCATTTCATATGAGAAAACTACACTTAGAATCTGTACTCAATTTAACTCTGTCTCAACGTTATGAAAACCCTGTTTAGGTTCCAGCCATACAGATATGAAACAAATACTTTTACTCTGAGTAAAAACATTTCTTCTAGGAAGCAATGTAGAGAGGAGAGAGTATTGGTCTAAAATTCAAGAATCCAAGTTCTGTGGTTAGCTGTGTGACTTTGGACAACTTCCTTCCCTTCCCTGGGACTTGCTTTTCTCCACTCTAAGGGATTGTATCTCAGTGCAAGGGAGTGGAGGGGCAGTGGTGGTAATGACTGGATTTAGCAGAATGAACGAATACAGTCATGCAAGTCGTACACTGCACAACTTGGGGCCACCATGTCTATGTGCTAAATGAAAATGGGGCCACCTGATATTGTTCAACTTGGTGGTGGATCTCCCAAGGGCCCTTCTGGTCTTGTAGTTCAGTGATCGTTTTCCTTCATTTAGAAATGAAACACTGTTCTCATATCGCAGAGGGGATCCTACTTCTCCCCAAATATTTTCCAGCCTAGCAAATTTGGGGTACAACTTAATTGCACTCAGAACTATCCATGCAGAAAGCAATCTTCTGTCAACTCTTTCAGCATCTCTCCTTGCTTTCAAAATTTCCCCAGAGAACTCCCCCTGCTGTGGAGGAATTTGTGCATACTGAAACAGGCAGGCCAATTTGAAATTGCGTCTTCACGGCTGAATAATTTCAAGCCAAGCCTGAAGTCCATGAGCAGTGGAAGAGGAGAGGAATCCACCATGGAAGCCGGTGACCAGCCTTAAGCAAGAGCAGAGTGGGTGATATCGACATGGGTTCCAAGGACCCAGAGAGGGGTAGGATTATGTCCACCATCTCTATTTGTCCCTCTCCTGAATTCACGGATGTCTAATTTTTTTTTTTCATTAAAACTCAGTTTTTGAAGACTTCTGCTGCTTGGGTCATACTACAGATGTATTGGGGCACCTGGGTGGCTCAGGCTGTTAAGCGTCTGCCTTCAGTTCAGGTCATGATCTCGGGGTCCTGGGATCGAGCTGTACGTCGGGCTCCCCGTTCAGCAGGGAGTCAGCTTCTCCCTCTCCCTCTGCTTATGTCCTCGACCCCTGCTCACTCTCTCTCTCTCTAAAATAAATAAATAAAATATTTTTTAGAAATACAGATGTACCACTCAGATTGAGTTTCCAGCAACATTTATGGAGAAATGTAGGTCTCTAATGGCACTGATAAATATTAAAAATCTAAGAGTTGATAAAAATGTCTATTTTTAAGAAAGTTTATTTCTTCTTTATACAAGTATGATCTCATTATGAGAAATTTGGAAAATAAAATTTTAACACAGTATCTTCTGTTTTCCATTGGGTTTCCCATTTCTCCTTTAATTTCAAATTTTACAGTTTTGATTTTTGCTTTATTTGAATCCACTTGCCAGAACTATGCTGTATATAAACTTTATGAATATTTTAATTTTGTCTAGCCTGTAGTTTATGGTATAAACAATTTATTGCATCCTATCACAACCTCTTCATAAACATAATTTTTAATTAAAAGTGTTACTGAGATAATTACGGATTCACATACAGTTGTAAGAAAAAAATATGAAGTACTCAGCCGAGTTTCCCCCAGTGGTCAGAGCTGGCAAAACCATAGTACGATATTACAACCAGGATACTGACCTTGACATAATCCAATGATCTTACTCTGATTTCCCATTTTACTTATAACTCATCTGTGTGTGTGTGTGCAGATAGTCTTATACAATTTTATTGGCCGTGTGCATTGCCGTATCCATCACAATTGACAACTGAGTATTTCCATTGCTACAAGGATCCCCTGTGTTGCCTTGTGACAACCCCACTGACCTCCCTCCTTTCCCCACCGGGTCCCTAACACTCGATATCCTCTAATCTGTTCTTCATGTCTCATTGTTGTCATGGCAAAGTTCACTATACACGTGGAATCATAGAATACATAACATTCTGATGTTTGACGTAGACTTTCACTCAGCATAATCCCTGGAGAGTCATCTAAGTTTCCTGTATCACTAATTGGGTCCTGCAGATGACAGTACAGAGTTTCCTCAAGAGATTAAAAAAAGAGCACTACCGTGTGATCCAGCGATTTTATCGCTGGATATCCATGTAAAGAAAATGAAATCAGTATACTGAAGAGATACCTGCATTCCCGTGTTCATAAGAGCGTTATTCAGAGCAACCAAGGTACGGAAAAGATCTAAGTGTCTATCAATGGATGAATGGATAATATAATATAATATAATATAATATAATATATATGAAATATTATCCAGACATGAGAAAAAAGGCAATCCTGCCATTTGCAACAACATGGATGGACCTTAAGGGCATTAGTCTAACTAAACCAGACAAAGAAAGACAATACTGCGTGATTTCACTTATATGTGAAATCTTAAAAAAAAAAAAAAATCAAGCTCCTAGAAACAGAGGGTAGAGAAGTGGTTGCTAGGGCTGGGATGCAAGCTGGAAATAGGAAGAGGTTGGTGATAAGGCACAAATTTTCAGCTCCAATGAATAAGGGGGAAAAATGTGCTCTTTTTTGTTGCTGAGCAGTATCCCACCATATATCCAGTCCACAATTTGTTTAATCATGCACCTGTTGAAGAACATCTGAGCTATTTCCCGTTAGGGGCTATTATTAATAAACCTGCTATGTACAGGATTTTTTGCGGACCGGAGTTTTCATTTCTCTTCAGTAAATGCCCAAGAGCACAATTGTGGGATCATGCAATACTAGGGCATTTAACTTTATAAGAAAAGCACAAAATTGTTTTCTAGAGTGGCTGTACCATTTTCCGTGCCCACCAACAATGACTGACTGACCCAGTTTCTCCATAGTCTTACCAGCATTTAGCACTGTCATTATTTTCTATTTTGGTCATTCCAATAGATGGGTAGTAATATCGTATTGTGGCTTAATTGGGGGGAGCTTTTAAATTAAAAATTCAATTTCTTTCATGATTATTAAGCTGTTGAGATTATCTACTGAAGAGGCTTTCCTGGCCCAGCATTTGTGGCAGGATCCCCTCCTTCTTGGGGGGGATGGGGATGTCCAAGAGAATTCCTGTAGAAGCCTTCCTGGTGCCATGTTTTCTCTGGGTGGTGAAACAGAGTCTCGGGTCTATGAGACAAAGCAGCTTCCTGGACCAGGCTATGTGTTCTAGTGGATTCCTCTTGCCTGGTCCATCTCCCTGCCCCAAGAGAGGGGAGTCTCTGGCCCAAAGGTAAGGGGGAGGGTCTTTCCTTGGCCACTTATTCATTCTACTGTAGTTACACCACTCTCTCCTGATGTGATAGGTAGGCTTCCCATTCAATCCCGGAGAAGATGATGCAAGACTGGGGACTGGGAAATGCGGGTCTGGATTACCTTCCGTTGGGTGAGGGGCACATAAGACACCCCACTACCGTGTTGTTCCTCCCGTGCTGGGGTCCCAAACCAGTATGCTTTCCTCTTACAAACTTCCAGAGTTTTCCTGTGGTTGGTTGACTCTTGTATTATCTCCAGAATTTATTGTTGTATTTGGTGGGGAAGCACAAGGAGCTATGAGTTTGGTATTTTCCTAGACTGGAAATTCTAGGCATTTTAATGGCGTCCTAGTATTCCATTGCATTTCATGGTACTTCATTGTATGACTCTGGGGTAGTAATGTAGCCCAAGTGTTCAGTAATAGGGAAATGGTTCTTCTCAATATTTTACTATTAAAAAAAAAAATCACAGGGGCGCCTGGGTGGCTCAGTGGGTTAAGCCGCTGCCTTCGGCTCAGGTCATGATCTCAGGGTCCTGGGATCGAGTCCCGCATCGGGCTCTCTGCTTGGCAGGAGCCTGCTTCCCTCCCTCTCTCTGCCTGCCTCTCTGTCTACTTGTGATCTCTCTCTGTCAAATAAATAAATAAAATCTTTAAAAAAAGAAAATCACTCTTTGCATAAAGTTATTTCCATCTGGATTCTATATCACGGGGTATAATCTGAAATTAATGTAACACTATCTGTTAACTAACTGGAATTAAAATGAAAACTCAAAATAAACCAATAAGTAAATAAATGAAATAATACATAACTCAGAATGGAAACAGTGTTTCACAGAGAAGACACATTTTTGATGTTCCCGAGTACTGCTTCGATCATGATCTGATTATCTATGGTTGTGTCACAAACCACCCTACCCCTCATGGCATGAAGCAATGGCAATACCTATTGGTATCGCTCACGGAACTGCATCTAGTTGGATGGTTCCCACTCAACGTTTCTCATGTGGTTGCCTCTAGACCGTGGCTGGGCTGGATTCAAGTGGAAGACTTCTTCATCCACATGCCTGGTGCTCGATGCTAGTTTTGAGCTGGGGCCTCCACCATACTGTTGGCCGGAACATCTCCATGTGGTTTTCCTCTATGGCCTGGGATCCAGCATGGTAGCTGAACTCCAAGAGCGAGTGTCCCAAGAGCTAGTCTAGGCTGATGCTGTATCCTCTTTTATGATGTAGCTCTTCAGGTCACGTAGTGCCACTTCTGCCATATTCTGTTGTGAAAAGTGACTCAACTAAGACCAGATCGCATTCAAGGGGAAGGCCATTAAACCTGATGGGTAGAGTGTCAACACATGTGAAAAACAGTTTTGAAAGGTATCACATGTAGGGCGCCTCAGTGGCTTCAGTTTGTTCAACTGGTCTGTCTTTGGCTTGGGTCATAATCCCGGGGTCCTGGGATTGAGTTCCACATCGGACTCCTTGCTTGGTGGGAGTCTGCTTCTCCCTCTACCCCTCCCCCCTTCTTGTGTTCTCGATCTCATACTCTCTTTCTCTCAATTAAATAAATAAAATTATTTTTTTAAAAAAAGGGATGGTATCACATATAGCAAGGGAAAGAGGAGGGAGGGGCTGACCAAGTAGGGGAGACACATGCCAGATACAGGTATCATAAGCTGTCGCTGGCCAACTCTGTATGCAAGAGAAAAATGGTAAGATGGATCTCATCTGTTACAGGACAGGGTTTGGCAGGTGAGCTATGGGAGTACCTCTCTGCCATTCGCATAACGACACCCAGGAAACACAAAATCTCTTGACACGAAAACAATGGGTTTTTTTGACCAACGCGGTGAATTCTAAATTTCTCATTAAGTAGGAAGATTGAGGTTCTCTAGAAATTCTAGGCAACCAGGAGAAACAATATGGCTGTGGTGTGTTTTTGTACGCACTAAAGCTTTGATAATCTGTGTTCTGTGAGAAACCTTATTATATTTCTTACAGAAATCAATGATAGGGTATTGAATGTAACACTGTGAACAGAACATTTCCAGTGGTGCTTGGCATTATGAGCGTATAATAGGGACATTATGAGATTCTGCCTAAGGTGGCCTAAATGTTCACTTGGAATATCTCATCCACCAAACGACTCAGGAAGCAGGAGGGAGGCATGAAGTTGTATTACAGTTTTTCTCGCATGTAAAACCTGCATGTCGTATGCCCCAATTCTATGATTAATGTGGCTTCTTGATTTACGGTGCATTTATTTATCTTCTTAGTTGTTTTTTGTTCTAAAACCTCCTACATTTTAGGTTTTGCCATTAGACTAGGCTTCTGTATAGACAGAAAACAACATTATTCTATCCGCCACGGGACTTCAAGTTTCGACTCTGACACTCGTCTTCCATCTCCCCCTCACTCTCCATGAAATTTTGGTTAGGTCCTTCAGCTTTTCAGGTCAGTCTAAGGCAATCAGACACCCTCTCCATCACTTTCAGACCAAAAAACACACAAATAAAAAAAAAAAACAAGAATTTAAAAAGCCATGATGACAAAGAATGTCATTTTCTAGGTGTTTTTAAAAACACCGGTCTAGAATCCTATTTAACTGTCACTCACTTAAAATTTCTTCCTTACCCCAGGTCAGCCCTTCCGTGGCAGGGGTGCGGTGGTCACCTCTGTCCCTCTTATTCAAACCACTGCTTTCTGGCTGTACTTTGGGTCCCTCCAGGGTTACAAAGAACCAGGGAGGCAAGACAAGGGGCAGGGGAGTTCTTATTTGAAGGATACTATTGTGATTGTCATTAAGCCTCCTAGAGGTGGCATTTCTCTAATTCATGGGGGGCCCTTGAGAGTTCTTTGGAAACCTTTTCCATCACCAGGAATCCCTCTTGTCTGCACGTCCCTTAATGGCAATGTCTCCTCCCCCATCGACTCACAGCTCACCCGTCCATTCTTGCATTCTAACGTCTGTTGGGGTCACTTGTCTCTACTGTCCTGTTAGCACATCTCCATCTGGCACACAGAGACCTCCCCAGGCTTTGCCCTGCCCACTCTGGACACACGGACCATTCCAGTGCAGTCCCATCTTTCCCTTGGGGGAGGTGGCGTGAGTTCAAGCCCATTCCCATAGCCCCTCAGGTCCAAGTGAACCAAACATCTCGTTTCCTGTGTCTCCAGCTGCAGAGCCATAGGAATGGCCGCAGGTGGTTCTCTTCCAGCCCCTGTCTCCCGAACTGAGGACCCGACGGGGAAGAGAGGCAGGACACACTGATGACACTCTCCAAAGAGATCATTTACATCACCTTGAATCGATTCCTACATAGCCTGTGTTGTGGGACCACCGCGAACTGAGGCAGTTTCATGATCTCTCAACACGTCGTGCACGTGGTCTGGGACCTTAATTAAAGATGCTCATGTACTTGACATCTTTCATGCTGTTCCCAGCCTTTGTGGTCTCTGCCAAAAAGTCTGAGCAACGCGGTAATATCTACTTAAACATAATTTCTCTTTGACACTTCATTTCACTGGAGATACTGACTAGGAAGCAAGAAAAAAAAAATCCTAATAGAAAGGGACTTGGCAAGGTCCTAAAATGCAGTTTGATGAAGAAGCTTTACACAAACGTTTGTTTCAAGCTTCCAACAAACCGTTTCATGATAATCTTCTGTTTGTTACCAGTTATATTTAGGTTACTATTAATAAGGCTAAGCTTCTTTTCAAATGTTATTAGCCCATTTTTATTTCTTTTTAAATTGCTCACTCACGACCCGGGCCCATTTTTTTATTGGTTAATAAGAGCTCTTCATATCTTAAGGACCTTAACCAACATGTTTCTTAAGATTTTATTTATTTATTTGATAAAGATCACAAGTAGGCAGAGAGAGAGGGGGAAGCAGGCTCCCTGATGAGCAGAGAGCCCAATGCGGTGCTTGATCCCAGGACCCCGGGATCATGACCTGAGCTGAAGGCAGAGGCTTTAACCCACTGAGCCACCCAGGTGCCCCCTTAACCAACATTTTATCAGAGCCATTTGATTTATGTTATTTCATGTTTGTTTGTTTGTTTTCCAAGTTTGGATTTTATTTGATTTGTAACAGGAATTCATTGGAGGATTTTATGTATAGGGGTGATGTGATCTTATATTAAAAAAAATGCAAGATTTAAAAATTTTAAAATATTGAACTTTTAAATATCAACTTTTTTGGTGTATAAGTTACATATAATTAATTATACTTACTTTAAACACAGTTTGATGATCTTTGACAAATGTATACATGTAGGTAACCACCACCGTAATAAAAATGTATGACTTTCCTATTGCCCCAGAATGTTCCCTCATGCTCCTCTGTAGTCAACATCCTCCTCCCCACCCCAAAACCAGCCCTACATGGAGTTTCTACAGACCCTTCACCTAGCTTCCCCTAATGTTACTATCTTATATGACACATTAAACCTCAATAAAGTTGCAAGAAAAATTAAATTAATAAAACTTGCTAAGTGCAATCTTGAGTTGGATCTTGGAACAGAGGACATTAGTGAGAAATCTGGTGAAATCTGAGTAGAGTTTATGATTTGTTTAATAATTGCATGGGATTGTCTCAAACATCTAAGGGTAAGGCAGGCTCTTCATTGGACAAATCTGCCTCCTGGAGGCCACCAGTTTAGACGACTGTCCACAGATAGATTCTGTGGTTTTCATTTGTCACTGGGATGGGGTAAGGCTCCACATATATGCTGGCCGATTCCCAGTACCCATCCCTTAAATTACAAATGGAACCGGGTGATGGGCATCAAAGAGGGCACGTGACGTGATGAGCACTGGGTGTTATACACAACTAATGAATCATTAAACACTATGTCAGAGACAAATGATGCTCTCTATGTTGGCTAATTGAACTTAAAAACAATCACAAATGGAAATGAATTCCTTTGCACGGGTGTTTTAAGGACTCTGCCACATGGATCCCAACTGGGGAAGGACTTGAGTTGATTGTCCAATAAGGATAACCGCACCTTCAGAAAACACCTGGGAGCTCTGACTCAGATATTATTTGTTTTAATGCCTGAAAGACTCTTTTAGATTGCAGCCTGGACCCTGAGGGCCCAGCCCTAAGGTTGGCAATGAGCAAACAGCCACTGAATCTGGTTATAAAGAAAGGCACGGCACAGTTGGGGGGCAGCACAGTTGGTGAAGTGTCCAGCTCTTGGTTTCAGCTCAGATCATGATCTCAGGGTCATGAGATCAAACCCTGCCTCGGGCCCCACGCTCAGCATGGAGTCTGCTTAAGACTCTTTCTCCCTCTCTCTCTGTCTCTCCCCTCTCTCCCTAAAAAATAAATAAATAAATAAATAAATAAATAAATAAATAAATTTTTCATTTAGGAAAGGCAGAGAATCGGGCACCTCGGTGTCTCAGTTGGTTAGGCAACTGCCTTCAGCTCAGGTCATGATCCCAGAGTCCCGGGATCAGGTCCCGAAACGGGATCCCAGCTCCATGGGGACTCTGCTTCTCCCTCGGACCTTCTCCCCTCTCATGCGCTCTCTCTCTCAAATAAATAAACAAAATCTTAAAAAAAAAAAAGGAAAGAAAGAAAGCCAGAGAATCAGCAGCAACTGGCAGAAGGGCGGCACCGCGGCCAGACTCCCTCTGGAAGGCTCTGCCTGACGCCTTTCTTAGGGTGCCGCCAAGAGACCAAGAAATGGGCCAGCGGCGGCCCAGGGAAGCACTGGGGCACACAGAGCCTCGTCCTCACCCTGCTCCTTCCTGACATCTTTCCTGCAGATGCAGGTTCGAATACCATGATTGATCCTAGATCGTTTTCTTCCCCCCCTCTCTGGCAGAGCCGGCCAACTAGTTTAGACATTTCTATTAGATTAGAAGCCAGGAAATGAGAAAAACCCTGGCTCACAAGGGAGTTATTCTCAGGTCACATGCCTGCCTGGTAGAAATGCAGAGAAATAAACAGGAATGTTTTGTTCCGTGAATGATCACCTTTGTAATCTCTCCGTTCTTCCTACCACCTCCCGTTCCCTCCCGTCCTCCAACCCACGCCGCTCTTTCCCAGCCTGTCTGCGGAGTCTCAGAGCTCTGCACATTCAGAATCATTCCCTAGCACAGACTCATGAAATCACTGAATGTTAAATGCTTGATGTGGTCGGAGAGGCATGTACTTCCGGGTTGGACACAATGGAGAGGCCAATCTCGCTTTGTGGGACTGCAGGGGAATCCCCTAGAACTAGCGTCTCGAAGACGGGCGTCCTTTTCTGTAAAATAGAAACGACAATCCCGAGGGTCAAAGTGGTAATGCACACCGGTGTCGACCACAGTGCCCGTGATAGGAATTCAACAAGCCCAAGGCCCTTTAAGATAGATCTTCAGAAACTTGCAATGCTAGAAAGTGGGCTGTTAAAAAAAAATTGCCACTTTCCAGTATGGTTTCTTATACCATTTATTAATTGCCTCTAAACAACCTATAGGTCGTCTGGGTTCCTTGCATAACACATCATTCAAAACGGAAGTCGTCTCACCAGGGCAAGCGAAGACGGCCCACACACGAAGGAGGCATCAGACTGACAGCTCTGTGAGCCCGTCGAAACCCCTGAATTTGGCGGAGGCCCAAATTTGATGTGTATGCTATAGTATTCAGAACTTAAGTGGAGAAGTTCACACTGATTCCTACTTCATTCCACATCGTTAGTTGTGGCCACGGATTTGAGCCTAAATCATGCCCCTTTAGCCCCTAGTCCCCATCCAGGGTGGAGGAGGGAAACTTTAGATGTGTCACATACCAGGACATTAACTGGCCATATTGGCTGATGATCCTTGCAAATTTATTCGCATGACCATGACTCTCTCTCCGGCCTTCTTCTCTATCAACTCTCTTCTATCTCTGCTCTGCAGATCTGAAGCCTAGAAAGGTCAATCTACCTCTGTTCTTCCTCAACGTCTGAGAGCCCAGTTGAGGGTAAGCCCTCGGGGTCCTCCATGCCCTGTTATTCTCCTAGGTGGCCTCTAGGTAGAGAAGGTACTAGAAAATTTAGTGTTTCCCCACTTGGACTGACCAGTGTAGGACACTGGGCTCTAATTTGAAGACGTCTGTGCCTCAGAACTTAGGATAAATGCTTTTTCATTGTGATCCAGGAGAACTTACCAGAGTTCTGTAATCAGGGTCCGGTATCCAAGCCCAGATAATATTCATCACTTCCTTTTACTTTGCCCCAGAGAGGACATCTCCTTCAGAAAGTCATCTGGATGAGTGACTAGGGAGCCGGCATGTCAGGATACCACATTCAGACCATCAAAATCTCCTGATATTGCAAGTCAAGGATGATGATCAAAGACTTTACCAAAGATGGAACAAGATAGGGTACTTTAGGCTCTGTAGAAGGTAGCTAAGGGATCACTCCTTACTTCTGACAATCACGGAAACTTTGTTTTGGAACACATCTTTCCTTCAGTTGGCTTTCACTTTCCCTGTATAATAGTCTTTCCAGGTGGTCACCTGCCATCTATCTACTTGGATGTGTCTAATCACGGGAAGTTCTCTGTGTGGTAGAAATCTGCTGAGTACCCCCCACTAATCCCTAAATTTAACTTCAAATAGAAAAAGGGTTTGAATGTATTCCCATAATGAAGAGTGTTAGGCAGTGCCTGAGTTCAAAGCAGTCAATTCACATTCAAACCACTCTCTCTGCTGTGTATTGGGTGACCTTTTGCACGTAACAGGCACACGATAAGTACATACTCAATCCATAGATGCAACGGTATGGTTTCTTGTCCTGAAGACATGCTGGGTTCATGTGACTATGACGGACCTGTCCTATCAGGAGACTTAAAACATATAATAAGTCAGTATGAGAAAAATGATCTTGCATTCAATTTTCTCCACACTTCTATAAATTAATCCTGTCCTGCCAGGCAATATGGAAGACACTGGGGGAAACTGTGATTAAGAAATGTTCCTTGAATGGTGCCGGGTGGCTCAGTCAGTTAAGCCTTTGCCTTTGGCTCAGGTCATGATCCCAAGGTCCTAGGATCGAGCCCCTCCCACCTCATGCTCTCTCTCTGTCTCTCTCAAATAAATAAATAAAGTCTTTTTTTTTTTTGAAAGAAAGAAATGTCCCTTGACCTTGTCAATCCTAAATTCCCAAATAAGGAGAAAGGATATGCACATGGCCACTTATTTTTGCCACGTGACCACGTGACTTGGAGCTCAACATATGGCGCGCTGTGAGAGGGGGAAGCAGGGAAAAATCTGACACATCGACATGGAACCAACCCTGCACGCCGAAGTGCTCTTGTAATTCGGGCCAAGGACGTTGATACAAACCCTGTGTTGTAATTAACGTCACCAGCTGCGCTCACCTAACTACCCCTCTGTCCCTGACCTCGACCATCGGAGGGAGCAACGGCTGCAGCCATGGAGGGCTCCGACCCCTGGCTCCTGTTTCGCAAAGGGGTGGGTCGTTGGAGAGCAACAGGTTACGGTAGGAGAACCTGAGCTCCATCACTGCTGGTCATTAGCAAACACCAAACACTGGCGGCAAGGAGAGTAAGGAGATGTCAACAGCCAAAGTCCTTGCTCCGCAGAGCACGGTCTGGTCCTGGGGACTGACTCGAGATTCAATGTGTCACACTCAGAGTAACAAAACCCCAAATGGGAACATAATCGCCCCCCACCCCTGGGTTGTACCTTTACTTATATGAAGAGTCTGAGTTGGGTTTTCTTTTTCACTTCACCTATAGACAATTCTCACTCTCCACCCCCCTCTAATAAAACCTCCATTTTGAGTGCCGGCACGGATCCCAGCATGTTTCAGCCGGGCTTGGCGTGATAAGTATGCAAATAGCAAACCCAAATCTATTTCTGCAGCTGGGGCGCACCCAGGTCCAACTTGGGAATGCATTTCCCAGCTCTGTTTGGCGGCGGGGCCCATATATCCCATATGTTCCCGCCAGTTCAACTTCCAGCTAAAGTCGTAGATGCCGCTTCTGTCTCACTTGCTGAAGACGGAATCCCAGCCCTGGAGGTTCCACTTTTCCCGCCTTCCCACTGGCAGGAAGGGTGAGGTGCAGAGTGACTTTGGAAACCCTCCTACTGGATTCCTGAGCCCCCGCGTGGTCCCTCCTGGGCCAGCTGCCCGTCATCCCGAAATGCTCCACTGAGAATGTGTGCTTGAGAAAGAAGAAAATGTTGCTATTTACTGAGCAGTAGAACGACTAGACTTCGGAGGTTACTTTATTTTGGAGTCCTTTTTACCGTAGTTTGGCACTGGTCGGCTGGGATCCATGGGATTTCCTTTCTCTTTGTTAGATTTTAACCTTCCAGTTTTCCCTTATGGAGAGGGGCATGTGATCCAGATCTGTTCAATGAAAGAGAAGAAGAAAGACTTCCGGGAAAATTTCGTTCTCTCATTTAAAGGAGGGTAGAAGAGCCAAAAAGAAATTGCTGAGGAAAATTCACTTTTGCTTTTGACACTTGCTTTCTACTTCAGATTTCTGTGTGTGGTCCTGATGTCGGGAACTGCAGCAGCCATCTTGTGACCATGAGGCAAAGCCAAGAGAATCCAAAGATGTCAGCTCAGACCCCTGACACCACTGACTGAGCCAATGAACCTGCCTTGGAAGCACCGTCTACAACTTTCTGTTACACGAAAAATGTAATAGTTTTCTTGCTCGGGCTGCCGCTAATCTGATTTTATGCTGCATGTAGTGAAAAGCATTTCTAAATGGTACAGTCTTACAAAGATGAAAACTTGAAATTTCTTTTTGGCCCTATGGTAAATTGATTGCCTTTCGTCTAAAACGCACATGGCAAAAACGAGGATCAGCTCTGAGTGTAGATGAAGAACATGCCTGGCCCCTTTTATCACTCATATGTCCTGAGGATGGAGGGGATCCTCCTGGATGTTGTCAGAAAATCTCAGCTTGCTCTCACTTTTAGACTGGATTCATCCAGTCACTGTATCCAGAAATAGAGCGTTTCCATGAGAGTGGAGGTATCTGCAAATATAACTGGATACGGGACTGTCCTGAAATACACATGGCTGATCAGGTCTGGGAAAATGTGTATCATGCCTTACGCATGCGATTGTCCAGCTCACGAGCAAGATGTAAGAGTGCCCATGCGAGTGGCTGTTCGCGAGAGGTCCGGCTGCCTTCTGCCCACCTTACTCACCATGGAAGCTGCACTCTCCGCACGGGGTTCTTGGCCCATAAAGAGCCCTGAGAAAATTTAAAGAGGAGCCTTGTCGACAATTGCGTGCCTGACCTGTTTAACGCCATCTCTTTAAATACCCTAAGGATGTATAAAGGGAGTGTAAGATCAAAGAATTGTTGTGTGTCAAGACAGATACTAATAAATATCCCATTACTTGGCATCTCGAGGACATCTTATTCCCCCAAAACAAACAAACAAAAAAGGACTATCTTCATGACGTCGCCTCCTCGGTGCCTTTGTTGCCCCATGATTGGAAAGTACTCGTTTCTTCCCCCGAAGAGCTCGTTTCTCCTGGTGCTTTTTATTACTACAGCCCTGTTATTCACTGCAGTGCCGAAAAGGGATTTAAATTTGTCTTCTCGAGTAGAAAATGCCACTCGATGAATCGAGTGCATTCTTGCCACCAGAAAGACCGTTTCAGGCCCAACCCTCCCCTACGCAAAGGATTCTAGAGTTAATAAGTTCTGCTGCAGGTATAATCCCCCCTTGGCGGGGAAAGGCCACAGTAATCCTTTAGGAGAAGTAACCGCTGACTGGGGAAAGGCTGCGATGCTGTGGGTCAGGCAGAGAGAAGCGTCTGAGTCCGGCATCATGCTACTGGTTGGCAGAAGTTGGCAATTTCAGTCGGTATTGTCCTGATGGCTGGAAAATGGGTTAGCAGGCAAGAACACATGGAAGAGCGGTGGGAACCAGGAGGGCATCAGAAGCCGGGCTTTCGGTTGCAGAAGACAGTACGGTGTCGACAAGGAAAGGACCACAGTCTTTGGGGCTGGGTGCCAGCCCCAGAGCTCAGCCGTGATGCCAACTCCTTCATGCAAGATTTTCCTGGGCACCTGATGGGGGACCGAATCAGAGGATGAAACCCAGTGCCAGACCGGAGAGATTGAAGAGAGAAGCAGGCAGCTCAAGGATGGAATAAGAAGGTGAGAATTTCATTATAACACCCAAGTTTGAGAGCAATTGATGAGGCGGGAATGGGTGGGCACCAAGCACCCCAGTTAGAGGCAGGGCCGGAATCCAAAGGTGGGACTTAGAGAGGCCAGAATCAAAGCGTGAGCATGGCCATATGATGGATCTGTAGTGCAAGGTCAAGGAGACAGAAGCAGGTCACAGAAAGACAGCTTGGCTTGGGAACGTTGGCTGAGAGCCCAGGCAGGACTCCTTGGCACGAGGTGGCCTTGTCACACTACTACTCTTGATCACACAAAATCCTGCTTTCTGCCAGTTTGACTTTCTGTTCTTATTTTCTCTAAATAATCTTCTGTGGTGTGATAGCATTTCTTCCTTAAAAAAAAAAAAAAAAAAAAAGCTACTGACTTCAAAGAATTACACTCCTGTGCATTGGATGGGACGTTACTTCATGGGCTCCTCAGGCCTTGGTGGGGCTGTGACTTATGGAAGGGTCAGGAAAACGAGAAGGTCCATGCCAGCCTCTCTCATAGGCTGGACAAGTAGCAAGGGCTGTCAGATGGACATTGTGAACCCCTCCGTGAGACTCGCTCCTGTCCAGGTCCTCCCCACAGATGCCAAGTCAGGATTTGACATACAAGAGGTTTAGTAGAGAAAAATTCTGTGAGGGGAAAATGGGAAGCAAAGCCTGGAGAGCCGTCAGACCATGATGCCGGTCAACGCGCATGGGAGAGAAAGGAGAAAGGGCAGGCAGGGCAGGCCAGTACTTCAGGCAAGAAGCTCGTGGGGTCTCCCATCAGAGGACGCCTGCGTCTCCCAGCAATGGGCCTGTCTTGGGATTCTGCTTCACTCAATCACTATCTGTAGCCAGGAGTAGCCAGGAAAGGGTGACCTCTGTGCTAATATGGTGGTACCTTTCAGAGCGTGGCACAGAGGGCCAGTGGTCCATTTGCTCCCTATAGTCCAAATGCAAATTTTCTTTATTTTATTTTATTTTATTTTATTTTATTTTATTTTATTTATTTGACATGGAGAGAGAGAGATCACAAGTAGGCAGAGCAGCAGGCAGAGAGAGAGCGAGGAAGCAGGCTCCCCGCTGAGCAGAGAGCCCGATGCGGGGCTCGATCCCAGGACCCTGAGATCATGACCTGAGCCGAAGGCAGAGGCTTAACCCACTGAGACACCCAGGTGCCCCAAAATGAAAATTTTCATGTCCAGCCATGGTTGGCAGACTAATGCCCCCCTAGGAACATCCATGTCCTCATCTCTAGAACCTGGAAATATGTTACCTTAAATGTCAAAAAAAAAAAGGATCTTGCAGATGTGATTAAGGATAGGGATTATCTTGGTGGGCTCAGAGTGATCATTAGGGTCCTTATAAGGGAGAGGCAGGAAGGTCAGGGTCAGAAAAGGCCGTATGATGATAGACGCATAGTGTGGAGTGATGTGAGATCATGAGCCAAGGAACGAGGCAGCCTCTGGACCCTGGAAAAATCAGGGACAGCGTTCTCCCTTAGAGCTTCCAGAAGGAATGCTGATCTGTTAACACCTTGATTTTAGCCTAAGGAGACTGATTTGGGGATTCGGGCTTCCATAACTGTAAGTTAATTAATCTGTGCTGTTTTAAGCCACAGAGTTTGTGGTAATTTGCGACAGCAGTCATCAGAAGGTCATACGTGGCCATAAAGTTTCTTGGCAGAAAGCTAGGCTGGCTTCCTGCCTGGGGGTCTCCTACCCGACATCCCAAGACGCAAAGGCAGGAGCTTCAAGCTCTCTGCAGCCTCAGGCTCTGGGGCTCACCCGAAGTCACATCCGCCATGTTTTACAAGCCGACGTTGGTCACCAGGTCAGCCCACGGTCAAGGAGGCAGAGGAAGTGATTTCCCTTTGGGTGGAGGGATCAGCAGCTCGCCTTGCGAAGGGAAGGACTCTGCGGCCTCCATGCAATCCACCACACGTGGCTTCCGGCAGGTGACAGGTGGTGGGGCAGGTTGGGCTCGGGAGGATAAAGGTTCCCCAGCATAAAGGCTGACAAAGGTTTGCAGTAATGGAGCTCAAGCCTGACTGCATGACAGAATCCTTTGGGGCATCAGCTAGGAAAACAGAAACCACTCCCTGTGTTCCAGGTAAAGTCCTTGTTAAAATGCAGGTATGGGTTTACCCTCTGGAAGGGTTGCAGGAGCCAGGTACGATGAAGAAGCTGCTCTGGGAAACTCAAAAGAAGGGAAGCAGTCGCCAATGACCATGGCAGCTGGCAGAAGCACGCTAGCTGATTCCTAGGAAGACACCTGAAACCCTCAGGCGGAAGCTGGGTCTGCTGTTTGCTGATACCATGCACCTGCTGCGGCTACGACCTAGAGTAACCCCTTCCTTTCTCCTCTCCCATCCCAGCTGCAGATGAGTGCCCCTCTCCGGCAGAAGTGAACAGGAGCCCTGCTGGCAAGGGGCCTAGGAAGGGGTGCAAGGATTGTTTAAAGGGCAGTGGTGATGCAGAACGCGGATGGACCACTGTGGGGGGTAGTTTACCAAAAAGTGCCCAGGCCCCACCCAGGCTAAGGAAACCAAAAATTCTGGGGAGGCAGCCTCAACACTAGTACTTCTAAGGGGCTCCCCATGATCACGACTTTATACTTTTTATCTTACGAAGCCCATCTGCAGATGCTCTCACATGTAATACCTACGACTTGTTCATTTCCACTCTTGCAAAATCTATCAGAGAGGGAGTGACTTCCCCAAGGTCACACAGGAGGCCTGGCCCTGCTCCTTTAAAACAGACAGCCTGTGACTGCCCCCCGGGCACCCCGACATTGCTGAAGACCTGTCTTGGATTCTGAGCATGTGCCCCACCTTGGACTCACAATCTGATTCCCTTCTGATGTCTCTGCTCCCGGCCTCAGCCAGCATCTCCCAGATGGGACAAGCTATGACCAGGACCACTGATCCTGCTGACGGACCACGCCCCTCAGCTCTGATTGCCTTGGCTGGTGGACCATCTTTGCTTCTAGTCATTCAAGAAATGAGCTAGCGGGCACTGCAGCAAGATTTGCTGCAATCCTTCTGTGGTCATCTCCCCTGGGAGTCTCTCTGATTGTTTCTCGGCATCGGTCTTTGGCCCACCCCTTGTACATGCAATGCTATGCTCATCACATTATCCAGAGTGACCCTATGAAGATCACTCTGCTCACACTGAACTTGGCTACCAAGCAATCACCCCCAGTGGAGCTGTGTCTGCTAGTGGTAATTGACAGAGCAAGATGCTTTCCTTTCTTCGGGGTCTCTGAGAAGACAGTATTATCTAGAGGCAGGTAGAGTGATGGGCCCCCCAGCAGCAGGTGTATGCAGAAAGACATCCAAGAAGGCAGGCCATCAGCATTAGGTAATTCTGGCTGCAACCAGTTGATTCCAAAAATGGCAATGCCTCAGCTCTGGGGACCAAGGCAGGACCTTCTCCTACAGGGAGACCTTGGACTTACAAACAAAGCATGACCACTGCTTCAATGGGCCCAACCCCCTAGATCTTTTATCTCATTCCCATGTGAGAAGTTGGTTCCTTTTAATGTATCTGCATCTGTTTTCTATTCGTTTCACCAAAGAGTCCCCATGTACCTGGTCTTTCCTTCTACAACCCACTATTCTATCTGGACATTAACTGGTTTCCTTTCCAGAACCTTTTCCAGCCATCCTTGGACTTGTGAAGAATGTTCCTGTGTGCATATGTCATGGAGATTCTCTGGAGGGTGATGTTGGGTGGAACTCGGTCTCCTTTGTCATGGAACACTGGCCTGGGGTTGATGGCCAAGAATGCTTCTCAGAACCAATGGATACCAAATTCTGCATGGGCTCAAGATGGCCAGGAGGACCGGTGGGCCTGCCTGCTATCAGGTACGGGAAAAGGAGGCCATCTCTGGGTCCTTCCAACCTGTTTCACATTTTACTTAATTGTCCCATCACATTTCTCCTGGTTACATTTTCATTGTTCCTCATCCTGGAAGCTCAGAGTGGAGATGCGTGGCTGGCCTGAGTCGGTTCACAGAAGAAGCAGGGGGCAAGCAGCACGCCTAAGGCATCCAGCCCGTGAGGACAGGTATGGCCACAGTCTCAGCACAGAAGCCCTTGTTTGGCTGGAGAAAGAGAAGAGCTCCTGGAGGCCCAGAGCTCACATCTCCCTGGAGGTGGAGGTTCCAGAATTTCTACCCAGGAAGGGCATCAGGCCTGAGTACTGCTGAGGTGGTTGACGCTGAGTTTACAGAGTCCTTCCCATAGGAATGAGACAATGACAGATGTCCAGTTCAAAGGCTGGGGGACCCGGCTTCCTCTGGGAAGGACTGCCCGATGCATTTCCTACGAAACAACCGATTCACCTTCGACTGGGACCAGATTGTCTTTGAACCTCAGCTCCAAAAGCAGGTCTTCTCCTGGACCTGAGGTTGCTCCTTGCTCCCTTATCCACTTCTCCAGCAGTCCCGAATTCAGGCCTTACCTGATCCCCTCTGCTCCGCTAGATTCTGTCTCCCTGCCCGAATTCTGCACAGAAGGGTTTAGAGATCAATGCCCAGTTTCCTGCCTCAACTTCGCCAACCGCTGCCATCTTGGAAGCTCTGTCCATCCCTCCATCCATCCACGAGGCATTTAATGAGCACCTACAGTGTGCCAAGTCCTGGAAACACAGGTACGACCTCCTAGTACCATATACTCATCGACGGAGACCCATCAGCCTGCCTTCCTCGTCCCTTCTTGCCAACTGGCAAAATCCATCCCACCTACATGGTCTCCTGACCTGGGTCTGCGTGGCTTCGGTTTCCTTGTGATACCAAGTGTGACACGGCGGTGGGCACAGCACTTCTTTCTTTGTGCATGAATCATCCACATTCATCGTACCATATGCCCTGCTGGGGACACTCTTCCCCAGGATCTGCCACACCACCCTCTCTGTGAGGCCTTCCCTGATGGCGCATTTCAAATTCATTTCAAATGTCAAACCCCTCTCCCCCAGTCCCCTCACCCGCCCCCGCCACGTCCTGACCCATCCCCACCCCCCGTACTCCTCTCCATGGCACATTCTATGAATCAGACTGACTGTTGTTCTGCTGCAACATCAGTCCCACGATAGTGGGGTTATGTCTGTTTTATTTGGCACCGTGTCTTCGCCATTCAGAAGTGGGGCTGGCCAAGGAGGTGCCCAGAGGATGGTTATTGAATAAAGCATGAGGGAAAGCCTACAATCCATGACGCACTGCCCCAGGAACTCCGTCTCTATTATTTTATTCAATTTTTTCTCCACCCCGTTGTCATCCTTCATCCTCGAGAGGCAGAGCTGTCCTATGATGCAT
Source organism: Enhydra lutris kenyoni (assembly GCF_002288905.1). Lineage (NCBI taxonomy): Eukaryota > Metazoa > Chordata > Mammalia > Carnivora > Mustelidae > Enhydra > Enhydra lutris. The sequence continues at coordinate 44,979,880 of NW_019154097.1, forward strand.
GTGAGGTCACTCGACTCGCAAGTGACAGCCCCGATGTGATCCCACGCCTGCCTCCTGATTTACTGCATCATTGGGGGCCACGTGGGGCCTCGCTATGAAGATAAAGAGAGAGGGAAGCAGGGAGGGAGGAGGACGCCAACAACACCCGTTGGGGCATATTTTGAGTTCTGGGGCTACAAGAGCGTTGGGACTGCTTTTGCTGTTTTGTTTGTCCTCTGACCTGACCGACATCTTCGTGCAGCTCCAGCAAAGTGTGTCCTGCCATGGGCTTACCTCGGGGGGCAGGAGGGAAGTCTTCATTGATTGGAGTGATTTCTCCCGGTGAGCATCCCCAATCCAGTGGCTTCTCGGAGCTGTCAATAGATAAAAGGTGTGCGACACACGGAGAGATAGCTAGTCCACACGGGAGGAGAAGGAGAAAGCTCTACCCCGCAGACCAGCCTCCTCCCTTTAAAATCCCTTTTAAGGAAATGCATGATTTATGAGGCATTGAGAACCCAACGCTGAGCCCCCGTGTGTTCTAAATGAGTTCTCCACGGAAGCGGCTGCGGTCGGATGCCGAGATGGGGGACCTCGAATCAGCTCTTCCTGTTTCTAAAAGAGGGACGGAAAACCAGTCTTAGGACGAGAGATGGCCTGGAGAATGCCAACTGCCTTCAGAGAAATATGGTTTCACCTCCCAGTAGCAGTTTGACGCCTCCCGTTTGGTGTGGGGTGACCACGCTGGAACTTAGCAGCTCGCACAGGCGCTCAGCGTCGAAAGTGTAAGGCTCACCCGCTGAAGGGCTTTTGGAGCTTGCAGACCAAAGCCAGCACCCTATGAGCATTGGGTCCAGAGCTCTGGCAGACCCACTGTGCGCTGCTTTGAACTCCAACACATCTCAGGGCATGGTCCCTTCTGAGCGCACGTGGCTGGTGGCTTTTTTATAGTAATTCTGCGTGGCTGCAAACTAGGAACATGGCCAAAGGGGCATCCCATAGCCTCTTCTCCCGGGTTTCCCGTCTGTAGAATTACAGTGCTGAACACATTAGATCCTCAGGACTGTTCCACTGAAACAGTCTCATCCTCCAAATATGACACTGTTTCGACGTCTCCGTAACCCTGACTGCCCCTCCTCCCTGTTCACCCCAAGCAAGACGTCTCTGCCTTCTCTGACTTGCCCAAGACTTGAGCTTAGCTGAGTCTTCAATGAGTCCAAGGATGATGAATCTATTAAGGCCACTTCCTCCATTTCCACAGCGACTTGTGGGATCTCCCCAGTTCTCTGGGCTGGTCATTTACAGCAAAGAAACAAAGTTGCACAAGACTTGGGGCTCTAACAGATCATTAAGACACAGTTACCAAACCGCCTTCTGTTTCGGCAGCTATAAATGTATCCAGAGACTGAGCAGCAGATAGTGATGCAGAATGATTGACAGAGAACCACATGGGCTGTTGGGGTTTTGGGTCAGCGTGCCCGCCGCTCTGCCGGCTGAGCCACACTGTCATTTAGGCCCCGTGCCCTTCTTCAGAACCCAATAAACTGCTGTGGGAGTCCCACTGCTGGTACAGCTATTACCGACAAGCTAATTGAGTTTGCTAGCCTTGAAAATGCATCAGCGGAGGTAATGTGATGATGTAATGCTGTGTTCCTGTCCTCTGGGTTCCCTTCCTGCCATTACCGAGGCCTTATTTATGAGACTGGAAACAAAAGCAAAAAAACAGGATGGCCTTTCGATGTGGCTCAGACAAGGCTCAGGCGAGCACGGCTGAGCTGTCCATCCGAGATGCAAGGGTTCAAGTCGAGCACGACAGCCCCAGGAGGCAGGTGAGCACGGCCCCCTCCATGGGGGTCCAGGAGGGTCTGCTGAACAGGGCTTCGAGGAGGACAGGAACACACTCACGCAGCAGCCTGTCGGTCACCACGCACGCTGGCTGGGAACGACACCCGGGGGAAGGAAGCAGCAGATCAACCAGATGCTGGAGGAAAACCACCAATTACAAGGAGAATCAGAATGGAACCAGACAGGGTTAAATCAACCCAGAAGATGTGGGAGTCACTTTGGAAGAGACCAGAAGGAGGGAGCCCTGGACCCCAAAGTCGAAGGAAGAGGAGGCTGCCCGGGGAGGGTGGCATACTTGGCCTAGTAGGAGCCACGCAGGACATGCACGTGGGCTGTGGGAGGAAGAGCACAGACCCCGCCACCCAGTCATTGGAAATTTGCTGAGCCCCGCCGAGCCAGGGTGGGCTGTGGATGCCTGACCCAGTACCTGCCCTCGAGGGATTTGTCTTCTAGTGGTGAAACTCGCCTAAGAGTGATACAGACAGACAGACAGACCAAAGGAAAAGAACAGAAAGCCCAGAAATCAACCCTCATGATGGCCAAATGGTTTTCAACACAGGTGCCGAGACCATTCAATGGGGAAACAACGTGTGCTTGTGTGACTCGTGGTGCTGGGAAAACTGAATGTCCACAAGCCAAAGAAGGATGTTGGACACTTGCCTTACATCATATACAAGACTTCATTCAAACTGGATCGAAGGATTAAATGTAAGGCTAAAGCTGTAAGGCTCTTAGACAAAAAAACAGGGAATGAGATCTTCTGGGTAGAGAAGTAAGAAAAAGAGCATGTCGGGTACACACAGGTACGAGCAAGACTGGATAGATACACGTGGCAGAGGTGGACAGGCTGGTCAGCGCAGGGGCCAGGAAGCTGCCTCGGGTGACAGAGCTGGGGGGATGACAGGGGATGGCAGAGGTGCGCTCAGAAAGGTCAAAATGAGCCAGGCCCACCTTGATCGGGACAGGTGCTCCGGACACGAGGAAGAGAAGCCACAGAGGCTCTGAGAAAGGATGGGCCTTGACATTTAGAGGAACAGAAAGATGGTTGGTGCACCTGGACATAGTGAAGGAAGGAAATAGGCTGGAGACAGAAGTAGGGACCTGATGATGAGGGTCTTAGGGGCCATGGGGAGGAGCTTGCATTTCATTGTCAGACCCGGGAAACCAACGGAGGGCTTAGCCAGGGTCATGAAGTATGTGATGTCCCTTGACCTGCCAGCCTCGGTCCACATCCCAGGTCTTGTTGTCAAGAGCTCCGAGATTGAAACCAAGCTCTGGCACACTTCTGAGATACATAGCTCTTTCAAAAATCCCTCAGCAGCCATGAACCTTGGTGCCTCGTACCTGACCAAAGGCTACTTGAAGACCAAGGAGATACTGGGACAAGGTGCACGTTACCTCCGTCTGTTTGCATCAAAAAGCCCTCTGCTAAAATGCAGAATGAGATATCAATGTTTGTTACGAATTTTATCCTTCCATCTCCACATGCCAAGAACAGAGCCATGACATTTGCCCCCGAGACGTCTCTCATCTGGCTGCTCTGTTCCTTGACCCTCGTACCCCAGTTAACTGCCTCTTCGCTCGCGGCACACCTGCCGAGGTCGCTGCCTTGTGTACCAAGTCGCTGATGTCCTCGTGCATGCAAAGCAGATCCTCACAGATGTTTCCTGAGCGAATAAATGACGGTGGCTTTGGTGGCCTCACACACTCGCACATGCACACACACACATGCACACGCACACCCCTTAAAGAGCATGATTCTGGCAATATTTTTGCAAACCCACTTTACTGCAGAATTGTCTCTGCTGTCTGCCTCCCTCCTTGACAAAATGGGGGAGGAAAACCCTTGCATCTGACTGCGAGAGCAGAGCCTGAACACGAGGATGAAAGTCCTTCCGGTGGAGAGCCGGGGAAAGTGCGCGCCTGCTAATGGAAGAGAAATGTCTGTGAGAGGCAAAAATAAAAGGCAGCGTTAAACAAAAGGAAGATGAATCACCCCCGCTCGGAAAGGAACACAGGGAAACAATGGTGCTAAATGAGATACAATCCCTGACAAAGATCTTCTCTGTTCTCCAAGGGCTTTTATTGTGCGGGGCGCACACGAGTTATGTTTTATCTTCCCGGAAAGAGTCAGTGTACTTTATTTTAAGCGTGGTGCCGCTCATTGCCTCGCCTCCCCCGTTTGCTGAGATTTAAGCCGTTATTGTGGTGCTCTATCTCTGATCGGCCTCAAAGATCTGGAAAGCCCTGAGTTTGCAAGAATAAAAAAAGGCCTTCAGGTTTGACAGGACAGATCCCGCCTGTCCCCGCGGGATGACATTCCCAGTCTGGAGACCGCAGATCGCCCCGATAACAACTACAGCTTCTTTGTGCCTGGAGGTCAGGGCACCTGCCGGGGGGGGGGGGGTGGAGGGCTAGGGGGAGGTGGAAGGAATTGCCCGGCCAGCTCGGGGCCAGCTCCAGTTTGGATGCAACAAGTTTTGGGGGGGATGAAAGGGAATATAGAGATATGGTCCTTGCACTCAAGGATGCCGTTGGGAAAAACTGGGTTTGAAAGGATCCTTTACACTTGAACCTACATCCCTACCCAGCTACCTTCAAGAAGTATGCTTTTGCCTCGGTCGACCTCGATCTCCCCATCTCTAAAATGGGATAGCAGGAGCGTCCGCTGCAGGAACCGTTGGTTGGGAGTGCGATCGTGCATGCGAGATCATGCACGCCTCGCTCTTTCCAAAGGGCTGGGGAGGCACCCCGTGTGCTTAGGACTTTCACAGACGGGGAGATTTTTTTTTTAGACCCTCAGCATTACTTGGCAGGCTTAGTGATTAATGCCTTTTTATCTTTAATGAATGAACAATTAGAACACAATTAGGCAAAGAGAACTGCATTACTCTTCTGATTAAAAACCTGGTACCCAAAAGATGAAGTCCAGACTTGGCAGGGTTCCCTGCGTGGCCCCATGTTGGCCTGCCAGGCTCCTCTTCTGCTAAGGAAGCCTGCAGAGACCCCGCAGTTGCGCACGCCCCCGGGCTGCTCAGTGCACCTGAACTTGCCGTGCATCTGTAGGGCTTGATGATGGGTGGGTGGGTTGGAGGGCTCACATACACCCTTCACAGCCCAGCCAAGTGCTACCTACGCTCCCTAGGGACCCTCCCCTGAACTGCCCCAATGCAGTGGCAGCATTTCTCTCCTCGCAGCTCACGTCACGTTTCACAGCAGTGGTTCTCAAAGTGTGGTCCCTGGAGCAGCGGCGGCAGCAGCAGCAGAGAACTTGCTAGAAGTGCAAATTCTTAGGCTACTGGATCAGAAACTCTTGGGGCGGGACCCAGTATCCTGTGGTTGAGTCAGGTGCCGCCGATGGGAGCTCAAATCAGGGACCTGTCACTCTTCACAAACCTCTACAGGGACACGTCTCAGGCTGTGTTAAAATCACTTGCTTCCACATAGGGCCGTCCTCCAGGAGTTAGCACTTAGCCACGCTAATTTTCTTTCCTGTGTCCTAATTTCCCTCCTCTGTAAAACATGGGCATAATTATATTACCTTGCAGGAATGCTTAAAAATCGGAAATAATTGGGGAGCCTGGGTGGCTCAGTGGGTTAAGCTTCTGCCTTCAGCTCAGGTCATGATCTCAGGGTCCAGGGATCAAGCCCCGCATCAGGCTCTCTGCTCAGCGGAGAGCCTGCTTCCCCCTCTCCCTCTGCCTGTGTCTCTGCCTACTTGTGATCTCTGTCTGTCAAATAAATAAATAAACTCTTTTTAAAAAATCAGAAATAATTGGGGGCGCCTGGGTGGCTCAGTCGGTGAAGGGTCAGACTCTTGATTTCGGCTCAGGTCCTGATCTCAGGGTCATGAGATTGAGCCCCATGTTGGGGGGCTCCATGCTGGGTGTGGACCTTGCTCAAGATTCTCTGGAGCACTGAAAAGAAATTTTTAAAAAATAAATTAAAAATTTAAAAAAAAAAACTAAAAATAAGAAAGATTCTCTTTCCCTCTCCCTCTGCCTCTGACCCCACTCATGCTCTCTCTCTCTCAAAAAAAAAAAAAAAAAGAAAGAAAGAAAGAAAGAAAGAAAGAATCAATACATAATGTGACCTATAGTATCCCAAACACGAATTTCCTCCTGCCCCCGCCCCCACACCCAACTCCAAATGTTTGTTCACGATTGCCTGGCATAGTGGTCGTTCTTGACAATTTCCCACGGTCTCGCAAAAGAGACCCACGAGTCAGGTTCAGCCCATGAGCCTGGTTCTGATCCCGTGGAAAGGCCTGGATGATGGGATTAACGCAGGCCTGATGGCCACAGCTCTACGAGGTCTGCCCCTCATACACCAGGGCATGTGCTCGGTGTGGCCTTGCAGGCCTGGAGAGCCGCCCTTGTCTGGGGACGCTCATGACCAATGTTGAGGAGGATGCAGTAACCCGGGAAGACTTGCCCTAAGTGAGCCACGGGGTTAAACAGGTAAAAGAGAGGTGGGATTTGGGGTGGGGGGCAGGGAAGAGTCAGTGAACACGGCAGAGAGGATAGCAGCTGAACAACCCTGTTATGCTCTCTCATAGGGCCGTCTGCCTCTTTCACAGAGCTTTTGCAAAGTGAATTATTATTTACGTGATCTTGACTTCTGTCTCGTTCTATACGTGCTAGTAGGGTATCTGATCTTTCTCTTATTTTATCCTGAGCATCTAGACCTGGGCTTGGTGTGTGGTAGGTTCTTAGCCTATGTCTTCAGTATTCACCTCAATGAACATTTTTGAAACAAAGGATTTAGGGCGCCTGGGTGGCTCAGTTAAGCGTCTGCCTTCGACTCAGGTCATGATCCCCGGGGTCCTGGGATCGAGTCCCGCATCGGGCTCTCTGCTCAGCAGGGTGTCTGCTTTTCCCTCTGCCCCTCACCCCACTCTCATACTCTCTCTCTTTCAAATAAATAAATAAAATCTTTTAAAAAAGAAATAAAGGAACTAGTGTGATCACTCTTTGAAGGGTGATCAAGGAGCTGGGCCGGTTGACACAGGTCTATGTTGGAGGGACAACAGATGTTGAGGTAAAGTAGAGATGAATTCTAGAAGGGTTTGAAATTTTCATTGAAAAATGTGGATTTGACACCATAGTCCAAAGAGAATTGTGAGTTCCTGGGAAGCAGAAGCTATTTCTCATTAACTTACCCCATTTATTGAGTACCTGGACCGGACATCACAAAAGCTAAAGCAGGGAGCACGTCTGCTCTGAGGACATCAGTGTCAGGGTAGGGGCGAGGGTCGGTTGTGTACATAAGCAAGGATGGCAGAGGACAGGAGCGATGAGTGCCACATGGGACAAACAGGCATCTGGGAAAAAGGAGTGGGAAGAGGAGATTATGACTTTCCCCTGGGAGAAAGAGAAGTGGTTTAGGGAGCCCAGGGTTGCAACTGGATATGGTTGGAGAAGGGCCGTCCATGTAGAGACGGCCGATGTGCCATTAGGGACGCAGGAGAGGGCAGCTGGTTAAGCGAAGTCATGCATCTTTGCCTCCCCCACAATACTGAGCAAGATAAGTGGCACATTCATGGTGTATCATGAGTGTACTGACTGTTGGGTGACAGCCGTACCTCCTCAAGCATGGGACTGTTGGGGTTTGGGGGACACTATGAATATGTAATATTCAACTTCTTGAGAACTACAGCTAGTTTTCACCAACCCAAATCGCTACTCAACGTACAGTGGGTGCTACAGTTTGGTCCACCGAGCAGCAAAAGTAAGGATGGTTTGTGTGCAGGATATGAGGAGTGTATCCTAACGAGAGAGTTCATAAGGGAGCTGTAAAGGAGGCCAAGATAGCCCATGCATGGGTTTATACCATGTTGAGGATTTCATGCTAGAAATAGCAGAAAGAGCCTTGAGAGAATGGTAATGCCAGGAACATGTGATCAGGCTTGCCTTTGAGGAAGATCACAAGCCTGGCTTGAAAAGGGTGGGCTGTCCATAGTGTTAGGCCCTCTTCCTCTTTGCTCCCATAGTAACTCCCTATCACCCCTTTTGTCTCTATAAGTTTCAAAGGGGGGGGGCATGAAGGGGACTGTAATGATTTGCATATTTGTCCTTCCCTTCCACCGGAAAAGGGTGAGCTCCTTGAGGTCATGGAGTCGATCTTACTCAGTCCTATGTCCAAGCAGTCGTCAACTAGAGAGCGCTCATTATGACATGAGTTAGCAAGAGTGTAGCAGGGGAAAGGAGAAACAGTTTTGGTAATCCAGGCAAGAAGTGACAAAGGTCTGAGCTAGGGGGCCTTTGGAAAGGATGGGACATGGGAGACAGATGTCAAATACATGAAAGTAGTCAACTATGAAGGACTTTGTGACCAAGGAGTGGGGAGGGGGAGGAAGGGACTAGGAATTGGAAGGATGTAGGCGAAGTAGCAGGTGTCAGGTGATCCTTTGCTAACAGAGGAGGAGAATCTTGTTTGGAGAACCACAAATCAAGTCCTGCTTTGGACACGTTGTGTTCCATAAGCCAATGGAATTTTGGAGTAACGATGTCTAAAAAGAGGTCAGACGTGCAGGTATATGCTCAGAGGCAGGGCTCAGCTAAGTTGTCTAACATGTCCCAGACCCAGGGACAGACAGATGGATGGAGACAACAAAAAACATGAACTCGCCCATATTCTAACATTAGATATTTCTGAGTTGCTGTCTGGATGATTATCAAGCAGTATCCCAGTGTTGTTCTAATTTTCATTTATTTGATTCCTGGTGAGCCCGATGAGCCTTTGTTCGTAGACTTGATACTTACAAGGGCTTCCACTTCTGTGAATTGCCTTGGGATAGCTCTGGCCCATTTTTCTATTGGCTTTGCTCATCTTTGTGTGTTGGTTTGATGGATTTCTTTGTGTATTCTAGAAATTATTCCCTTGACTGTTTTAGGCTTTGGAAATATCTTCCCCCAGTCTGCCATCTATTAAATTTTTATTTGGAATTCCCGCCCATGCAAGGGGAAGGAATACATTAACTGGGCTCCAGAAATAGCCTAGAAGACACATAATATGAAGTGAGAGAATGAGCTGGATACTGGACATGTTGACTGAGGAGGGGAGGACCTGGATAGGCTGATCTGGAAGGGAAAGACATGCCTCTAAGCATTGTCCAAAAAACCCAGGGGTGGTGGTGGTGGTGGGGTACTAGGGAGCAGGAGTTACATGAATGAGATGTTCGTGGTAACAAAGCTGGGAGTGAGGGCAGGGGTGGGTCACACCACAGCCTACAGAGCAGCAAACATTGCCAGTCCTTGACCTTCATCTGGTGGCGACTGACACCGAGCAGGGGAGTGATGCCCTCTAGTAAGCTGAGTCTGGAAATGACGTGGAGGGGGTTTAGAGCAGGGACAATGGACTAGAGCTGGGAAATCAATAGGAAACTGGGCAAGAGGATAGAGTCATAGTGTGCTGCATCAACTGAGCTAAGCTGTAGTATCCAGTTGTAATCACACACTCACCTAGGTGTTGCTGTAAGGGTATCTGGTCCAGGTGGTTAGCATCTACAATAAGGTTACTTTAAGTAAAGGGCATTACTGTAGATATTGTGGGTGAGCCTCATCTAATCAGTTGAAGTCCTTAGTGCAAAACTGAGGTTTCCTGGAGAAGAAATTCTGCTTCAAGACTGTTAACATAGAAATCCTGCAGGTCAGGGTGCCTGGGTGGCTCAGTCAGTTAAGTGTCTGACTACTGATTTTGACTCAGGGTCTTGAGGTCAAGTCCCACGTCGGTCTCCACAGTGGGTATGGAGCCTGCTTAAGATTCTTTCTCTATCCCTCTCCTTCTGTCCCTGCCCCTCAACTTGGGCTCTCTCCCTCTCTCTAAAAAAAAAAAAAAAAAAAAAAAAAAAAACCAGAAAGAAATCCTGCCTGGGTTTTCAACTTGTCGTACAGATTGCAAACTTGCCAGCCCTCACAATTGCATTGCATTTGCTATATATTATATTTTTGCAACAATATATTGCAATATATAAATGCAATGAATTATATACTTATTATAAAATACATAAATAAGTATCTGTCCTATTGTTTCTATTGTTCTGGAGAACCCTGAATGATTGATACTAGAGGTAAGTTACTAACTGAAACATTTTGTACCTGCCTGCCCTTGCTTTATTTTTTTTTTTAAATCTTTATTTGACAGATAGAGATCACAAGTAGGCAGAGAGGCAGGCAGAGAGAGAGGAGGAAGCAGGCTTCCCGCTGAGCAGAGAGCCCAATGCAGGGCTCGATCCCAGGACCCTGGGATCATGACCTGAGCCGAAGGCAGAGGCTTTAACCCACTGAGCCCCCCAGGAGCCTCTGCCCTTACTTTAAACCAACCGAACCAAGCAAACAAACAGAAAGAACACCCACTTCAATACGTACGTATTTATTTATTTATAAATTCCTTACAGGGACCCAAGTATCAATACACTATGTATTTTACAAAACAAAAAATAGAAGACTTTTAAAGAATGAACTATAAAAAGACCCGGACATCAAAGTTGTCCCATTTTCTTGCTGTACCCACACAGACTCATCCTCCTTCATCCTGGGAACCAGCGGGCCAGGGGGAGGGATGGCAAGATTCAACCACACTGTCCTGAGGACAGGACTCGGGTACTCTGAGACAAGGGACTAGACCAGTGAGTAACTGTCCATTCAGCATCAGCTTATCTGTGCTTAAAACCAAAAGATTTCTGACCAGTATAGCTCTTCTACTCATACTTGTAATTCACCTCGAAATTGTTGGGGTATGCATGCAGTCAGAATTCCGGCCGTCTGAAAACAACCAGACTGTCAGATTTAAGCCAGACTTATATGAAGATTATTGGTTCGCAGTAATACCCAGCAGTGGAAGTCTGATCTGGTTTCCAGAGCAGTTTCTTAGGGTTTGACTCAACACAGCCTCACAGATTGGAGGTGGAAAAGGTTAGGATGAGGTTTTGCTTTTTGCGGATGGGTTTTGCCAATACTGAACACAAAAACAAAACCAAAAAACAGTCAACATCTTAAAAACAGAAAGTAGAGGGGCACCTGGGTGACTCAGTCAGTTAAGCATCTGACTCTTGGTTTCGGCTCAGGTCATGGTATCAGGGTCCCGGGATCGAGCCCCGCATCAGGCTCTCTGCTCCGCAGGGAGCCCGCTTCCCCATCTCTCTCTGCCTGCCTCTCTGCCTACTTGTGATCTCTCTCTTTGTCAAATAAATAAATAAAATCTTTAAAAAAAAAAGAAAAGAGAAGAAACAGAGCTTCTGTTTTGCAAGATGGAAAAGTGGAGAAATTCTACAGTCCAGTTGTGGGACGATATGCATATAGGTAGCACTACCGCCCAGTACACTTTAAAATGGTTATGATGGGGGTGCCTGGGTGGCTCAGTGGGTTAAAGCCTCTGCCTTTGGCTTGGGTTATGATCCCAGGGTCCTGGGATCGAGCCCCACATCGGGTTCTCTGCTCAGCGGGGAGCCTGCTTCCTCCTCTCTCTCTGCCTGCCTCTCTGCCTACTTGTGATCTCTGTCTGTCAAATAAATAAATAAAATACTTTTAAAAAAAGAAATAAATAAAGTGGTTATGATGGTACATTTATCTTTTTTTCACCAAAAATTATTACTAAGAAAAAAAAAAAAAAAAGCAAACCGGCGCCTGAGGAGATTCTAGAACTCGAGGTGACCTCGTCAGTGAGTGGACAGATTCAGACCAGGATCTGGGTCTCCTGGGGGCCAGCCCAGTGTTCTTCCCATGCTACAGATGACACAATACATACAGGGGAATTTTCCACCCCTTTTTGCTTAGGACAGTGGACATTTGGAGAAGTCAAGACCTGGCCTTGAGATAACAGATACTTAAGTAGATTCTAGATATTTCTTGTTTGAATCCTTCATGTACAACATTGACTTTTCTAATCAATCTCTAAAATAAATCTCAAGGATTTGCTAGATTATTTGTGAAATGCAGGCAGGGCACGCTTGCCCCTTATCAGTCAGCAAACAGGTACCTAAACTGAAAGGGAGAAGTGGGGGGAGAGCGAGACCGCACGCCTGGCCCCCATCCAGGTCTGCGATTTCACTTTCCAATGACAAGCCAATGGCACACGGGAATTAGGCAGCTGGGGAAACTCGGAAGTCTCGCCGTCGGAGCGGACGATAAGGAGGTGGCAGATCCACGAGCGCACCGTACACTCAGGAGGAGATCAGGCACCTGCAGGAGCCCTCCAGATTGCAAGACTCCAAAAGGCTGCTCGCCGGGAGGCGGGAGCTCAGAGGAGGCTGCTCCCGAGCTTTTCTGTCTGCTGGGCTGAACAGAGTCAGCAAGTCCTGAGCCTCCTTGGGAAATAGGTCTCTCGTTGGGTCCTTTGGGAAAGTTTTGCCGTTTCAAGCCACTTCTCCTGGGATCAGATAAGAAAATGCTCATTGAGCCCATTCCACCAACAGACAGAGAGAGAGAGAGAGATGATCTGAAAATACTCCTTGTATCGGGCTGCCAGATTTCTCGTAACCAAATATTGAAGACTCCGGGGTTTATGCAATAGGCATTTATGTCTCGCAGTTCTGGATACTGGAAGTTCAAGGTCAAGGTGCTGGCAGGTTTCATTTCTCCTGAGTCCTCTCTCCTTGGTGTGCAGGTAGACACCTTCTCACGTGGCCTTTCCTTTGCGTGTGCACAGAGAGAAAGTACACCGGTATCTCTTCCTCTTCTCAGAAGGACAACGGTCCTGTTGGATTAGGGCGTCATCGTCATGACCTCATTTAACCCTATTACCTCCTTAAAGTCCCCATCTCCAAATACAGTCACACTGAGGACTAGAACTTCAATATTGAAATACTGTGGGGACGTAATTCAGTTCATAACACTCACTTTTGTGCTTTTTTTCTCTCCCATTAGCTGTATACGCCTTGCAGAAATCAATCTAGATTCAGCTATGTTGCCTTGAAGCAACTTAGGTGGCTTTAACAAAAATGTACCTGCAATCCAAGATCAGAAATGTCATTTTGTAAAACAAAATTTTCAGTGTGCGTGTTGGGAAGGAAAGAGTGAGGATGTGTGTGTGCATGTGTGTGTGTTTACTGCGGGGGATGGGTACCTTTTTATATATTATGGGATAAGCCTCCAAACATAAGCTTGTGCACAGCCCACGAGATCTGAAGACGAAGATTCTGAAAAGTAACAATCTCTGGGTCCCCCGAGTTAATGACAATTGGGAATTACATCACAGGGTCCATGTGTTCTGATCATGGGGCTGGTGGTTGCCCACATGCTCTGTGCCTTGTTGCCGCAAACAGCCCAGCCAGTGGATTCTAGATTCCGCCTTCATCAGATGGACCCTCTTCTCCACGCTGTGTGGGAAACTTTCCTGGTCAGAGCCCACCCAGGCCCACATCAGATCAAGCAGCAGGTGCGAGACAGCGACCACCCCAGCAGAACGTGTAGTCCCTCTGAACCCCAGGAAAGGGGCGCCGTGCTCAGCTGCTGCTGGAGATGCCGGGCCATGAACAAGCTGGTTAATTCCGAGCATTTGTGCACAGTGTTCGCCTCCGAGGACGAGTACAGAGAGGCTCTTCTGGCCCATTGGTGACCCGTAGTCCTTAATGTTCCAGTGACTAGGGGAACAGGACACAGGCATAAAGACCGATAGTTTCTAGAGACAGCTCCCAAGTGTCTCGGGAGAACAGAAAACACTGCAGTCAGGGAGACAAAGGGGAGGACGGTCAAAATCTCTGCTGTCGCTGGACGAATCCACCCAGCTGACGTCTCGCTCATCTTCACTCCTCTGCCAGCTCTGGGTCTGGTTGTCTAGAATCCGCGGTGGATTGACGGACTGATGGCAGCTCCCTGCTAACCTGCTTGTACAGATCCGGGTACAGATACAGCGTTTCTTCTTCAGGGCCCAGCGGGAGCTCTGGTTACCTGTCTGCCACTCAGCGTCCCTGAAATATGCACGTACGCACACACACCCCTATATACATGCATGCATGCACACACATATGTGCACACATGCACACATACGTGATAGACGCGCACACGCATGTACACCCGCGTGCTCCAGTACATACACGTGC
>NW_019154097.1:44993843-44994246 GCF_002288905.1 Enhydra lutris kenyoni
CACACTCGCGTGCTCCAGTACATACACGTGCACACATGCTTGCACACATACATGCATGCACACATGCAAACACACTCCATGTGTCAGTACATACACGTGCGCACATGCTTGCACACTCGCGTGCACACGTACATACATGTGCTCAGACGCACAGGCACAGTACTTGCATGTACACGTGCATAAACACTCGCGTGCACCAGTACATACACGTGCACACATGCTTGCACACTCGCGTGCTCCAGTACATACACGTGCACACATGCTTGCACACTCGCATGCACACCTACATACATGTGCTCAGACGCACAGGCACAGTACTTGCATGTACACGTGCATAAACACTCGCGTGCACCAGTACATACACGTGCGCACATGCTTGCACACTCGCGTGCTCCAGTACATA